>NC_053493.1:289336478-289646954 GCF_905171775.1 Rana temporaria
GACAAATGATCGTATATCTGTTATTTAAAAAGGATCATAATAACATACTTATTTACTAAAATATGTTTGGATTCCCTAGGTTGCTCTTGGCTGCTGTTAAATACACAAATTATTTTTGTGCTGTTTTATTAAAGTGTGTGCACTCTAATCTTACAACATTGTGAAGAGAAGTTTTGGAGTTGTAATAGATACTTGCAGCATGTTTGTGCCTGCCCTAAAATATTGCGCTTTACAAAACCTGCTATAACACACACACACAGGGTAAATTGTAGATCGGTTCTTGTTTCTAAACAGTGAACATAATGAATATCTGGTTTCAAGTTCATTTTTTGTTTGCCTTTTCCTAGACAGGTGTTTTTGGTTATTTTTTTGGCACTGTAATAGATCAAATAGGCTTAGAATGCAAGTGATAGAATGTGCGTGTGTATTGTCCTCCAGTATCACACTAAGTGTACACAGGAAATATTTCTGGAAGAAAGTAAGTTGAAATTTTGACAAGTCAAACTTGTTAAATGATTTTGAGATGCGTTTTCTTTTTTTCGAAAGAAACACATACACTACTGTAAACATGATGTACTAAAATCACCTGCACGCTGCTTGCAAGGGTACCTTGATTGTCAATTGATGTTTTGTAAGGCTAGTTTCATAGGGGTGGTGGACCTTTGCTTTTTGTCATTCCACAATGTCCCTCCTTCAAGCAAACACGGCAATCACCAAGGCTATTACATTTTTGGGTATGACAGGCTGCACTGCCTGTCAGGCCTACCCATTCAAGTCAATAGGATCATGCCACAATAGCAAGCCAAGCGTTTCTTCAGTTAAAAAAAAACTGTAAACTGCCTCTGACAGGTTGTGAAGTGCTTTTCAGAGGGGCTATAGAGACTGCTATCTGTGAGAATGAGAGCTAAGAAACCTCACTTACAAAAATATATGGATAGCAAAGAACGGGTACAGGGAAGGGCAACAAAAATAATGAAAAGTCTGATGCCTTGTACACACGACCGTGTGTATGCTCCCTAGCAGTTTTCTCGACGAAAAAACTGCCCGCAAAAAATTGAAACCAGCTCTCTTTTTTCTCGTCGTGTTTCCCGTCAGTCTTTTTCTCGTCGCAAAAAATGGTCATGTGTATGCTTTTCTGAGGGGAAAAAAACATGCATGCTCAGAATCAAGTATGTACAGCTATGAAAAAAGAAGGTTAAATGATTGAAACATTTACACACGTGAAGGGTGTGAATGGGGTTCAGGAGGGAAATCTTTTTTAATATAAATCTAAGATTAACCACTTGCCGACCGGCTAACGCCAATATATGTCGGCCGGATGGCACGTACGTTGCTTTGAATTTGCAGCCCCATGCTCCGTGAGTGTGCTCGCGGGTCCCGCAGGCTCGATGTCCGCCGGGTGCCCGCAATCTTCCCACGGAGAGGCAGAAACAAGGCATTTCCCCATTCTGCCTAGCAACATGACAGAGATCTACTGCTCCCTGTCATTGGAAGCAGTGATCTCTGTCATGCCCCCCCACAGTTAGAATCACTCCCTAGGACACACTTAACCCCTTCATCGCCCCCTAGTGTTTAACCCCTTCCCTGGCAGTGTCATTTACACAGTAATCAGTGCATTTGAATAGCACTGTTCGCTGTATAATTGACAATGGTCCAAAAAATGTGTCAAAAGTGTCCGATGTAGAAGAATACGTATCGACCTAAACTGAGAAATAAATTATTTTTTTTATATATTTTTAGGGGATATTTATTATAGCAAAAAGTAAAAAATATTGCTTTTTTTTTTTCAAAATTGACACTCTTTCTGTGTTTATAGTGCAAAAAATAAAAACCGTAGACGTGATCAAATACCACCAAAAGAAAGCTCTATTTGTGGGAAAAAAGGGACATCAATTTTGTTTGGGTGCAACATTGTACGCCTGCACAATTTTCAGTTAAAGTGACGCAGTGCCGAATCACAAAAAGTGCTCTGGTCAGGAAGGGGGTTAAAGCCGAGTTCCACCCAAAAGTGGAACTTTCGCTTTAAGCACTCCTCACCCTCTTACATGCCACATTTGGCATGTCATTTTTTTTGGGGGGGGAGTGTGGGCTTCGATAGGAGTGAGACTTCTTGTCCCACTTCCTCCTTCCGCCCAGGGACCACCTCTGGGACTTCTCTTCTCGCCTTAGGCAATCTCCAGGGACACGTGACAGGCCACAAGAAAAGAAAAGAAAAAGGCACACCAGCCTAGTGTGTTACCGTTATAACAAATTTAATAAAATAAAAACTACTCACAATGGTAGTAGAAAGAATCACAGTGTAGGCTAAATCGACAAGGCTGTAGTAAATTGACTGCTGGGCTCTGATGAAGAGGCTTTGGGCTTCGAAACGCGTCAGCTGGCGGTGATCCTTTTTCATTTCCTTCATGGCCTGTTGGAGTGTGGTTCGAGGGCAATTTACTACAGCCTTGTCGATTTAGCCTACACTGATTCTTTCTACTACCATTGTGAGTAGGTTTTTTATACACTTTATTTTATTAAATGTGTTATAACGGTAACACACTAGGCTGGTGCGCCTTTTTCTTTTCTTGTTTGCTACTAGGATATCCCCATCCATGAAGGGCAGCAAGGCCGGTGGCATCGTTGTTTGTATTTTCTTTGGATTATTGATTGCTTGACAATCCACTCGTGCACAGGAGAGTTTGTTTTCTGTGTTCTAAAACACATGACAGGTCCCAGGAGATCGCCTGTCCACGCAGAGCGCAGCGCGACTCGTGCATGTGCAGTAAGTGCCCGGCCGTGAAGCCGAAAGCTGTCACGACCGGGTGCTTACACTGTGAATTTAGGCGCCGGCCGGAGAGGTGGGGAAAGGAGCGGAGCTCCGGGCGGTCGCATCGCTGGACCGTGGAGCAGGTAAAGCTCCATTCACATCTATGCGACAAAACGCCGGACGCTTCTGCCGCTAGAGGGGAGAATTCCCATTGCTGTCTATGGAGATGGTTCACATCTCATAGACGCCGGTCGCCTGAAAAAAAGTCCCGGACCCTTTTTTTCAGGCGACATTGGCGTTCGCCCATTGACAGCAATGGGAAGAATCTGAAAAAAAAAAAAAAAAGATACACACTCGCGGCAAAATACGCCGCGTACGCCGTACGCCGCTGTCGCATAGATGTGAATGCAGCCTAAGTGTCTGTTTATCAAAAGTCAGCAGCTACACTTTTTGTAGCTGCTGACTTTTAATAAACACTAAAAGGCTGGAACTCCGCTTTAAGAAGAAGGGGAAATTACCTCAAACTTGCAGGAGGAAAGTTTTAAAAAAAAGTCAACAGTCCTCATCTGTATTTATATTGCTAGTCTGAATTGAAACAAAAAGGTCAACATAAAAGCCAGGCAAACAGCATTTTCAGAATCAGAGCTTCCTGTTTCCTTTTTATGAGAGGTTTCTTTTAATAGAAAACAAGATTCAGGTGCAAAAACATTTTCTGCAGTGAGCTCAACACATCAGTAATAGAGCACTCTTCAAAACTGCTAATATATATATAAAAAATAATTTTTTTAAAGAACAAGCAAAAAAAAAAAAAAAAAAAAAAAATATGCTGCAGTGGGCCAGGTGCATTGTAATGATAAAAATACATTAACAACATGTACCCCTTTTTTCTCTTTCGTTATCTTCTGCTCAAGCTTTGTCTGAAATAACCTGGAATCCAGAGAGGGCATGTGCATGTAAATTGCCCTGGAAAGAATAATAAATTGCACATTTCATAAACTGAAACATCTGGCTGTGTATTTTTCTTCCCTCCAACAATGTTTTTTCACCTTTTGGCATGGCTGAGTTATTACCTCTGTTGTAGTACTGCAAATCTCTCTGTGTGGGTAATACATAGCTGCAGTTTAACCATGGCTCCTAACTGGTAGTTTGACTCATGTCACTATTCATTACGATGTTTTGGTTGACATTTTTTCGATGTACAACTTAGGCAAGAAAAAGTGCTAGTATGTATTCTTTGTCCAAAGTTTTTTAAGACGTGTTTTCAACCAAAACTGCTCACAATGGGGAATGAGGATGAAAACTAACCTATACTCAAAAAATTTAAGATTTTTTATCTCATAAAGAATAAATAGAGACCATCATTTTTCATGAGCAATATCCTGAAAAAATCAACCCTTTGCCTTGAATTCCTCCTGAAAAGTAGCAGTGAAATTCCTGACATGTATCCTAAGCACTCTGCTTCAGTAGCCTAATAGCTGTACTGTATATCTGCAGTGTAAGACCATCCAAGACAGGGATCTCCAAACCTTTCAGTAAGAGGGCCATGTCATATATTGTATATGTTCATACAGTATATTCATGGGCAGAGAAAAATATCCCCATGAAAGTTCTTTCTTAAACTAGGGTCCTAACCAGGGTTCCATCATTGTCCCCCTTTACCTTAGGGTCCCAGTCAGAGTTCCGCCTTACATCGGTGTCCCCAAGAGAGTCCCCCTTATATCACTGTCCTCATCAAAGAACCCATCAAAGAAATCTCTTGGCCTCCATCATTTGGGTCACTTGGTTACAGCCTCCTCTTTATTCATTTGCATCTCTGCAAGAACAATATCAGCTTTCAAATTCAGAAGTGTTTAGCTATCTCCAAACCTTGCACCTTTATTTGGCATATATTAGGGGCCAGTCAGAGTTAGTCACAAGCGCTCCTTAAGCACATATGTTCGTTGTACCCTCAGGCTCTAGGTATAATCTTTAAACTGTATGCTTATCTGATCTTGGTGTTGAATTCTGAACCCCCCCATACGTGACTCGCTGGGCTACTCTCCTTGATGTCCAGCTAGAGCCTGAGGACTAGGCTGACATTTGTCAGTTCACTAAGTCTTCCATGGTCAATATCCTAGCCTTGGAGCCCAATTACAAGGTCCTTACTAGATGGTACCTAGTACCAGAAAGGATTGTTTCAGGGGCTGCACGGAGGAGGGTACGCAACCGCATATATGGTGGACCTGTCCCATAGTTTTGGCATATTGGACTGAGGTATTTTGGATGCTAGCTGTACTTTTCGATGTTTTCCTGAGTTCTGAGCCTACTCTTGCCATACAGAATAAATGCCCACCTGATTTGATGTCTGCGCAATTTAAACTCCTTCTGTACTTGACTACTGCGTCCAAGCAAAGTTAAAGCTGCGCTGCTTAATCTGGTATCAAAACATCTAAAAATATGGCAACCATGGGTCGACCATTTCTTGCCCCCGAATTTTGACCAGTCCCTTTTGTAACTTTGACTGAATCTACAATGGATGACGGGCAGCCTGTCACCATTGTATGGTGGCATACTGCATTGACCCCGGGAGTATCCGGCCCCCTTCTCCTACCCCCCCCCCCCCCCAACTTTCTCTTCTCAAGACTTTACTTTTCTTTGCTTTCTTCTATTCTAAATTGTCATTGTGGTTTATCAGCCTAGACTCTAAAAATCAGAGCTCAGCACAATTTTCCCCATGATGCAGGGCCACTTCCCTAATGTTTTCATAATTGCACCTGATATCCTGTTTCCACTTATTTTGATGATTACTCACATATCCATGTATATGTATAATCATCTTCTTGCTATCTGAGTGAATAGCAATATGTTTTCAGTTACAGTTTATCATTGCCTGCACACTGTAGTGTTTTTGCTCTAATAAAAATATTTGAACAGTTAAGATCCCATCAGAGCCCCCATTACATCAGAGTCCCCATCATAGCCCCCATACATCAGTGTCACGATAAGGGCCCCCTCTTACATCTGTATCCCCATCAGAGATAGTAAGCTTGGCTATAGCAGCAATATGGGAGCCAGGGCATTGAGTAGGGCTGTATACGAAGTTCTGTTTTTTGTGAATGCTGGGGCAAGAATTTCATTGGTTTCTAGGTCCCAGCAACCATTGATGGCATGACAGCAGAACAGAGGGGAGACTGGGGGCGGTACAATTGGCATTAGGAGACTTTATCCTCAGTTAGTGCACATTGAGGTTCTGCCACTGAATTTTGACCACATGTTTGGCTTGTGGCCCATAGTTTGGAGACCCCTAATCAAAAGCACTGCTGCCCCTGAGTACTGTTTTCACAGGATTTGCATTGGGATTTAGATTTCACCAGGTAACAAACTACATTATTGTATAAAAAGACACAAAACAGCAGTAGAATTTAATTTGATATTTTTCATTGTGAAAATATTCATTTTACTTTTGAATGGTGGGTGGGGTCAAAACAACATTTGTTTTTGACCATAGTAAATAAAACATTTGAAGGAACATGATGGAAATTTTTTCTCAAACACACATGGTTTTGGTTCTAAAAATATCATACATATTATAATGAAACCTGTTCAAAGTGGTGACCTTTGATGTGGCATGCCACCTCCTGTTCTGTGATGACGGGTCAGCAAGCACAGAATGCACGTTTCTGACCCAGCATACCCAAGCATCAGTATGAATAATGGAGCCGGCTTCATGTATATCGCTTACGCCTGTCACATGCGGAGTAATACCAAATGTACTCCGCCTGTGACAGAAGCGATACAGGAAGCATCGGCTCTGCTCACTACTGCAGCTGCATGCTTCCTCCAGCGCTGACTCCTGTCACACTGATGCTCAGGAATGGTAGGTCAGGAACCAACCAGCAGTACCCACCAGCAGTACCCACCAGTAGTACCAATCAGAAGTACCAGCCAGCAGTACCCATCAGCAGTACCTGCCAGCAGTACCAGCCAGCAATCCCCACCAGCAGTACCCTCAAGTAGTACCAGCCAGCAGTACCCACCAATAGTACCAGCCACCAGTACCCACCAGCAGTACCCGCCAGCAGTACCAGCCAGCAGCACCCACCAGCAGTACCCATCAGCGGTACCAGCCAGCAGTGCCAGCCAACAGTCTCCAACAGCAGTACAGGCCAGCAGGACTCACCAACAGTACCAGCCAGCAGTTCCCACTAGCAGCACCAGCCCTGGAGGACAGCCACCAGCCAAAACCGCCTGGGGGCAGCAGCAGCCAGTGGTATTTGCAGCAATCCTGAGGAAGAAGTGAAGACTGAAGTCATTTGAGGTGCAGTGCATCAGTGCAAAAGCAGCCTTAGACCTCTTTAACACAATCGGTCCGATTGGGGACGCCTGTCTCTTTTTTATTAGGTGGACCCAATCGGACCCTCCATTTACCTCTATAGAGCAGCAGATGTAAACTGACTTGTGTCCATTTACACCTGCCTATCTCCAATCTGATCAATTTAAGAAAACAGAAGGGGATCCTTGCTCCTCAAAAGATTGGGCACCCCTGCTTTAAGGGTTTTTGAACACAATCAGTTGACTCGATGATGGCAAAAAACAATGCTGTGATGAACGATTTTTCTATGGATGTTTAACCCCTTAGTGCCGGCCTTACGCAAATATGCAGCCTCTTGTCGCCTGGTCCTTAGCGCTGAGGGGCTGCATATTTGCATGAATTGCCCCCAATACACCTGTGCCGAGAGCGCACGCTCCCAGCACAGTTGCCGTCGCCTAACCGAAAGCTTCCGATCGCTCCTTGCGATATGGAGTTTTCAGACCGCATGACCGCCATGATGGGTAATCACTTCGGTCACGTGATCTTAAGCTGTGCCCTGCCTCCTGGCATCATTAACTTCTTAAAGGGCCGGAAGGAGCAAGCGTCAAGAGGTTAAACAGAAATGTAACCGTGTATGGCCAGCATAAGTACAGTTGGCACAAACAAAAGGAAACCCTGCATATTAATGCTTTTCTCAGTCTGGTCCAGTGGCGGTTCGTCCATAGAGGGCGCTGGAGCGCCGCCCCCTCTGGCTCTCACCGCAACTGAGTCTAATAACAGTCTAATAACATAGATTCGTGCATTGCACAAATCTATGTTATTTAGATGGTCGGCGCTCATGTCCGGCCATCTGAATAACGCCAGCTGGTTGGCTGTACGGAAATGTCTATCAAAGCCAACAGCTCTGATAGGCTTTCCCAATACAACCCTCGGGTCCCGGAAGCTTATTCTCGGAGCGCACAGACTGTACGCCCCTTGAATAAGATGACAGGCGTCTCAGCCAATCAGGTTGACCGGTTCTGGCTACCGGTAACCTGATTGGCTGAGACGCCTGTCAGTCATCGAGGGCGGGAGAAGACATCGTGGGACGTGGATGCCTAAAACCAGTAAAGGTAAGTGCCGGGCGGGGGGAAGCAATTTACAGGGCACAGTGGGGACAATTGGTACAGCGGCGACCAATAAAGGGCACAGTGGTGACAATTGATGGCACAGTGGCTGCGTTTAATGGCATGGCACAGTGGTGACAATGGATGGCACAGTGGCTGCGTTTAATGGCATGGCACAGTGGTGACAATGGATGGCACAGTGGCTGCGTTTAATGGCATGGCACAGTGGTGACAATGGATGGCACAGTGGCTGCGTTTAATGGCATGGCACAGTGGTGACAATGGATGGCACAGTGACTGCGTTTAATGGCATGGCACAGTGGTGCAAATTGATGGCACACTGACTGTATTTGATGGTATGGCACAGTGACTGCGTTTAATGGCATGGCACAGTGGTGCGAATTGATGGCACAGTGGCTGCATTTGATGGCATGGCACAGTGACTGCGTTTAATGGCATGGCACAGTGGTGCGAATTGATGGCACAGTGGCTGCATTTGATGGCATGGCACAGTGGTGCAAATTGATGGCACAGTGGCTGTGTTTGATGGCATGGCACAGTGGTGCAAATTGATGGCACAGTGGCTGCGTTTGATGGCATGGCACAGTGGTGCAATTTGATGGCACAGTGGCTGCGTTTGATGGCATGGCACAGTGGCTGCGTTTGGGCACAGTGAGACTGCAATATTTTTTTTCCTTTGCGCCCCCCCAAAAATTTTGAGCACCAGCCGCCACTGGTCTGGTCTAACACTGTGAGTTGTTACTGAATAAGACCAGTACGGCTATAAAACTGAACAGATGTAACCTACTGAACATCTATTGTATATCTACTGTTCTAAAGTAGCATGATCTTATCCATGTACAAATATCAATATTTTAACACAGGTGTTCCTAAAAGAATACATCACTTTTTAAATTATTGCGGTTATTGAAAGTCTTTAATGCTTTGTTAAGGGTGTTTCTTCCGATAGATTAAATGCACACAGTTAGCAGTAAAGCACCCTCACAGCACATTACCGCATATCTGTTGAGTTACAGAGACTCCAATCTCCAATGTGTCTGTCAGTGGTGCGGTTCAGGCTCTATACAAGCTGTTTATTTTTTGTAACAACTAACAGATCCCTTTGTTCAGCTGACACAGTGTCATTATTTCCCCGAGAATTATAATACAAAGGATGAATCCAGCAGCTGCATATCCTCGTAGGCCAGGCCTTTACCTACTGTATTGAAGTGTGGGAGGTGTTGACAGCTGGTGTGTGAAAGGAGAAAATTACCTGCAAGCATTCACCTGGGTGATCAGCCTAGACGTCCACAATGTGCAGTTTGCATGCATTCACTGGTGAGTCATTGTGCTTGACAGATATATTGCAGATATGCTAACTTCATTATCGTAGTCCTTAGGTACAGTATACGTATTAAAGTGTACAACTATCAATGTTTTATATAACTGGTTAAAATGATTTGTGCAATATAACTTATAATATTTTCATCAAACTCTATGGCTAGCACTACTTAAAGTAAAACGATGGCCTTCCAATAAAAACCATGTGCTGCAACATTTAACGATCACCTTGTAAAACAATCCATTCAGTTTAAGATAGAAATGAAAGGCAAAACATTTGTGTATAGATCAAAAAATGACATCATAAATAAATGAACCTTGATTTACGAGCATAATCCGTTCCAGGAGAATGCTTGTAATCCAAAGCACTCGCATATCAAAGCGAGTGTCCGCATAGAAGTCAATGGAAACTAAGATAATTTGTTCCGCATTGACTTCTATTGCATGCAATACCGCATGTGGACAGAGGTGGGGGCGCCGGAGAGCCTCATAAATACTTGGGGACAGCTCAGCTGAACTCAGAACCCCCCCCCCCCGGAAAGACACAGAAACACTCGGGAACTGAGTATCAGCTCCAAACTGTTCCGAGTGTCACCTGCGCCCCCCGCACCTCTGGCCAAATGCGGTACTGCACACCCTATTGGCTTGTTTTGCGAGACAACACTTGCAAACCGAGTCAGGATGTAAAAAAAAAAATTGCTTGTCTTTCCAAATGCTTGTTAACCGCATTTTTCGTAAACCAAGGTTCTACTGTACCTTTTTTCCCTTTTGTAGAAGTGATCACATTCTCTCAGTTCTCAGCTGCATAATAAGAGCTAGGGGAGGAGAAGCAACAACACACTGATCTTCCCAGTGAAAGGCTTGGAGGGGCAAGGGTGTCAGGACAAGTCTCATCATTGGAGAAGAGCAGGGGCTGAGTTCCCAGGATAACTAGAAAACTGACCACGTTGTGTACTTCTGCTTAGTGTGGTCATTATTTAATAGGAAAGCAGAGGCATTGACAGGAACATCAGGGATACCACACAAAGGAAGCAATACAAAGAGAACAGGATCATTTTTTATACAAGTACATGGTACAGCAGGCACATATCAGGAATGTGAAATCTTGGGTTTACATACTCTTTAATTGTAAATGCACATGTTCTTACAGTTCTCTTAGCAAATCCCACAAATGCCAAAGCCATGCCACGCCCCCTTTAAATTGTGACGAGTCAATATAAGTGCAAAAGTGCAAAAATAAAACAAGATCAAAATTTGCATATATATTATAAACATATGTATAAATGTGTATATCACTTTAAATAAAATCTGATGTACCAGTAAAGGTAAGCCATTAGTAATAAAAGTCCATATACTAGCGAAAGTGAATCGTTAAACTGAAAATAAGCACGTGTACCAATGTACTCTTCTTGTGTGGATCTCTTGGTTTCACCACACATATGAGCTTACCAGAAACAGTGTGCCTCTCAATATGTGAGAAGTCAATCATGATATCATCAGGGGGCAACCTACGTAGGGTGGAGCAAGAAGTCATGACGTCACCACGCATGTGTGGCTTCCATTTGCATTGTGAGAATTGTAGTTTGTTGAATACCGACTGCTGTCTACACACTTATGTCTTTTAATGCCTCGTACACACGACCGTTTTTGATGACGAGAAAACTGCCATTTTTTAGATTGGTCGTGAAAACCGGTCGTGTATATGCTCCATAGCAGTTTTCTCTACGAGAAAACTGCCCGCAAAAAAATTAGAACCCGCTCTATTTTTTTTGTCGTTTTTCCCGCTCGTGTGTATGCTTTTCCGAGGGAAAAAAAACGCTCATGCTCAGAATCAAGTATGAGACAGGAGCGCTCGTTCTGGTGAAACTAGCGTTTGTAATGGAGATAGCACATTTGTCACGCTGCAACGAACTGAAAAGCATGAAGACTGAAAAGCGCAAATCGTCTCTCACCAAACTTTTACTAACACAAGGATCAGCAAAGGTTGGCGCCATTTGAATGGATCTTCCCCTTTATAGTGCCGTTATACGTGTTGTCGTATGCGTTGTACGTCACCACGCTTTGCTCGAGAGTTTTTTTTTTTCATGAAAGTGTGTATGCAAGGCAGGCTTGAGAGGAATCACGAAGAATCACTTTGAGAAAAACATGCATGACAGGAAAAACGGTCGTGCGTACGAGGCATAAGACTGGAGAAGTGGCTGTGATTCCTCATATACTGGTGACAGATAGATTTATGTGTATAGTGCTGTTTGACGTCTCCCATAAGTGAGAGTCTCCCTGTTTCTAGTAAGCTCATATGTGTATTTAACCACTTAAGCCCCGGACCAATATGCAGCCTAAAGACCCAAGGGGTTTTTACAGTTCGGGACTGCGTCGCTTTAACAGACAATTGCGCGGTCGTGCGACGTGGCTCCCAAACAAAATTGGCGTCCTTTTTTCCCCACAAATAGAGCTTTCTTTTGGTGGTATTTGATCACATCTGCGGTTTTTAGTTTTTGCGCTATAAACAAAAATAGAGCGACAATTTTGAAAAAAAAGCAATATTTTTTACTTTTTGCTGTAATAAATATCCCCCAAAAACATATATAAAAACATTTTTTTTCCTCAGTTTAGGCCGATACGTATTCTTCTACCTATTTTTAGTAAAAAAAATCGCAATAAGCGTTTATCGATTGGTTTGCGCAAAATTTATAGTGTTTACAAAATAGGGGATAGTTTTATTGCATTTTTATTTTTTATTTTTTTTTTACTACTAATGGCGGCGATCAGCAATTTTTTTCGTGACTGCGACATTATGGCGGACACTTCGGACAATTTTGACACATTTTTGGGACCATTGTCATTTTCACAGCAAAAAATGCATTTAAATTGCATTCTTTATTGTGAAAATGACAGTTGCAGTTTGGGAGTTAACCACAGGGGGCGCTGTAGGAGTTAGGGTGCACCTAGTATGTGTTTACAACTGTTTGGGGGTGTGGCTGTAGGAATGACGTCATCGATCGTGTCTTCCCTATAAAGGGAATGACGCGATCGATGCGCCGCCATAGTGAAGGACGGGGAAGCCGTGTTTACACACGGCTCTCCTCGTTCTTCAGCTCCGGGGAGCGATCGCGACGGAGCGGCTATAAACAAATAGCCGCGCCGTGGTCCCGGATCGCTCCCCGAGCGGACCCGACCTCCGCATGTAGCGGGGGGGGTCCCGATCGGACCCCCCACCCGCTAATAGGCGAGGACGTACCCATACGCCCATGTGCCTGTACGTGCCATATTGTGGACGTATATGTACATGGGCTGGTCCTTAAGTGGTTAAACTGAGAGATCCACATAAAAAGAGGACTTTAGTACAGGGAATGCTTATTCCAGTGTGTGGATTTTGTTGCTGGTTTTCCAAATGGTTTACTTTTACTGGTACATAAGACTTTTTTTAAAGTGATATACAGTACACATTTATACATACGTTTATCATTTATATGCAAGTTTTATGTTTTATATTTTCACTTTTGCACTTGCACTTCACAATTTATAGGGAGTGTGGTATGGCTTTGTATTTGTGTTTATTGACATATGACATCCTACATATAAACTTTTTGCTGCTTACTTGCAACATAATAGCACCATTTGCGCGGTCTTGATTTGTTTTTGTATATTCAAAGTCCCACAAATACCTGTTGATCTTGCCAATGAAGTTCATCCGATGCAGCTTCCTGTGATGGGGTGGCAACGATGTTCCTGATCCTGAATTATTTTGCCACACTCATGTATGTATTACGGATAGCAGACTGTATATGCACTTATTGTGCTGATCTGAATTAGCTGCATTTAATATTGAGGGTGAACCTCCACTTTAATGTATTGTGACTGGTCTCAGCTAGTATATTCTTTCATGTTTTTTTTAGCAGGAGCATTAGCAGTATCTGTAATTAGAGAAGAAAGATTTACTGATGAAAATGTAGCAATGTAATTAAACATTTTCCCATTACTAACTCTTATAAAAGACATTCATGAATGAAAACCACTGAACCACTGACTGACTCAAGAAAAATTAAATGACTATGTAGCATAATGGAGGGAACCAGTAACCCACAGTTCTTGCTGTCTGGCTATTGTCCACTTAATCGATATATAAACATGCATCATCTTAAATAATTAATAAAAAACACTTGACGTGGTCATCCATCTGCTCCAGACAGAACTTGAAAATGTAAGAAAATGTGGAAGAAATTAACAAAATAATTTGCCTAACAGATGTCAGTCTAATTAATGTTTTCCTTCAATGGCCCAAGTCAGGCTCCATTCACACTTGTGCGACTTTTCAGGCAACTTTGGACACATAAAGTCGTATGACAAGTCGCAGCCCATGTATTTCAATAAAAGCCACTCAAATCTATGCGCAGGGCTGGACTGGGACAAAAATTAGGCCCTGGATTTCATCCAAACTGGCCCACTTTGACAGGTCTCTCCCATGGCGGCCGGACAACTCCCGCACCCCCCCGGCCACCCAAGCCCCCTCTCCCCTGTAGCTGTTCTACTTTATTAGAGTAGAACGGCTGGTACTGGTACTCTTATAGGCAGTACCAGTGGGGAAGCTAGACATTATTTCACCCGGGGCAAAGAATCAGTTCGGTGCCTCCCTTATAGGAAAAGATTAGGCAGAAGTGAGAAACTCCCAGGCCACAGCTGTTGAGTCAGCTGTCTGTCCCCTCCCCCATGCTCCTCTGGTCCTTTCCCTGCTTCTTTGTTCCCCCCAGGTGAGCGCTGCGGGGAGGGAGAGGAGGTGAGCGCTGCAGGAAGGGAGAGACAGAGGAGCGGAAGCGGAGGTGGGCTGTGGTGCGCTGTCACTGAAGCCAGCCCACTGAGCCATTGGCCCACCGGGAAACTCCCTGTAGTCCCAATGGCCAGTCCATCCCTGTCTATGCGGAGTAAAGCGACTTTAAAAAGTTTCCTGCACAAAATTTGCATGAAAGTCGCATCTTAACCACTTAAGACCCGGACCAATATGCAGGTAAAGGACCAGGCCCCTTTTTGCGATTCGGCACTGCGTCGCTTTAACTGACAATTGCGAAGTGGCTCCCAAACAAAATCTGCGTCCTTTTTTTCCCACAAATAGAGATTGGTGGTATTTGATCACCTCTGCGGTTTTTATTTTTTGCGCTATAAACAAAAATAGAGCGACAATTTTGAAAAAAAATGCAATATGTTTCACTTTTTGCTATAATAAATATCCCCCAAAAATAAATAAAAAAGCTTTTTTTTCCCTCAGTTTAGGCCGATACGTATTCTTCTACCTATTTTTGGTAAAAAAAAACGCAATAAGCGTTTATCGATTGGTTTGCGCAAAATTTATAGAAATTACAAATTAGGGGATAGTTTTATTGCATTTTTATTAATCCGACATTATGGCGGACACATCAGACAATTTTGACACATTTTTGGGACCATTGTATTTTTCACAGTAAAAAGTGCTATAAAAATGCATTGTTTACTGTGAAAATGACAATTGCAGTTTGGGAGTTAACCACTAGGGGGCGCTGAAGGGGTTAAGTGTGACCTCATATGTGTTTCTAACTGTAGGGGGGCAGGGCTGGACGTGTGACGTCATTGATCGTCTTTCCCTATATCAGGGAATAGACGATCAATGACAGCGCCACTGTGAAGAACGGGGAAGGTGTGATTACACACCTCTCCCCGTTCTTCAGCTCCAGGGACAGATCGCAGGACTCCGGCGGCGATCAGGTCCGCGGGTCCCATGGCCGCGGTCACGGAGCTTCGGACCGGGTCAACCCATGGCTGGGCATTTAACAATCACGTACAGGTACGTGATTGTGCCCAGCCGTGCCATTCTGCCGACGTAAATCGGCGTTAGGTGGTCCTTAAGTGGTTAAAGGGGTTGTAAAAGTAAAAAAAATATTCCCTAAATAGCTTCCTTTACCTTAGTGCAGTTCTCCTTCACTTACCTCATCCTTCGATTTTGCTTTTAAATGTCCTTATTTCTTCTGAGAAATTCTCACTTCCTGTTCTTCTGTCTGTAACTACATGCAGTAATGCGACATTCTTTCTCCCTGGTGTGGAGAAAGCCTCTTGAGGGGGGGGGGGAGCAGGAGGGTCAGGAACCTATCTACTTAGATAGAGAATAGAGCTGTGTGTTAGTGGGCGTCCTGACACTCCTGCTCGCCCCCTCTCTCCTCAAAAGGCTTTCTCCACATCAGGGAGAAAGCCTCGCATTACTGTGTGGAGTTACAGACAGAAGAACAGGAATTGAGGATTTCACAGAGTAAATAAGGACATTTTAAAGCAAAATGGAAGGATGAGGTAAGTGAAGGAGGACTGCACTAAGGTAAAGGAAGCTATTTAGAGAAACATTTTTTTACCTTTACAACCCCTTTAATGTTAAAAATGCGACAGTTGTGCAACAGTCAAAGTCAACATCCAAAGTCGCACTCATCCAAAGTTGCATCAAAGTCGCAATGTAAAGTCAAAATGGGAATTTAACAACTTTGAAGTCGCACAAGTGTTAATGGAGCCTGAAGTTGGCCATGCTCTAGTAGATGTTTAAACAAATGTTTGCAAGAAAACTCTCATCAGTACATTCGATAGCATGACGAATGACGTGTGAAAATACTTAAAGTGGTAGTAAACTCTGTTCTACCACTTATACCTACAGGCAAATCTATAGTAAGGCTCACCTGTAGGTACTGTAAATATCTCCTAAACTTGCACAGTATAAGGGATATTCAGAGTGCACGCAGCAGGTGATGTTACCAGCGCATGCACTCTGAAGGTCCAACATACAGTGCCGGACCTTCAGAGCCTATGCCGTAAACGGCGGCTCCCACGTGGGAGTGATGTCATCACGCCCCGGCCACTCATGTAGCCAGAGGATGCAAACCCGGAATTAAGACCGGGGAAGATGTCAGCCCTCTCAGTGGTGATATACTAGCACATTATGACATTGCCTTGTGGGAGATTTTTATTTATTTTTTCCATCCTCTGCAGTTAAATACCGCTTTAAAAAATGTTTGCTTTTACCATTTGATTTTGGAGTAAATAGACTTTCCCTAAGGGCTCATTTACACTTTCTTCAGCTTCAACACACATTAACGGCTAGTTTACACTTGCTTCAAAAGAAGGCTTCAGACAGGCTTTGTTAAAGCTTTATGAACACTAGTCAAAGCCCCTGTCACTGAATAAAATGGTTAGCATACAGTCATGTTTACACATTGCTTTTGCTTTGCTTTGATTTGGCTTTGCTTTAAAAATTATACCCCATGTAGCTTTAGTGGTGCTTCAAAGCATCTTCAAAGCCTCCATAGAAGTCTATGGCAAAGCTCGCTTGAAACCCCACAGAAGCCTCATCGAAGCCTGACGAAGCCTCACCGAAGCCTCATCGAAGCCCCACAAAGCCTTACCAAAGCCCCAGCAAAGGCTCATCAAAGCCCCACAAAGCCTCATCGAAGCCCCACCGAAGTCTCATCGAAGCAACAAGCAAAAGCAGGTGTAAACAGGACTGTAAGCTAACCACCCAAAAAATATATATACCACCACCCGCCACTGAAAGCAGCTGGAAATTTGTGTCGGGAGGGAACTTAGAGACAGATAAGCAGAGAGCTGGTCTTTTCACAGTACAGCTCTGCATATTCCTTGATTCCTCTGCCTATGTGGAGGGTGGGGGTCTCTTTCCTCCAATCAGCTCACACACAGTGTAAGTCTAGATTTAACACCCACTGCTCAAACAGGAAGAAAGATTTCTAACACGATGTGCACTTTCCAATGAGTGTAAAAAGAAAAAGACAGCAGATATACATGTTAAACGTATTTAGGGAGATTTGTTTTTTATCTCTATGTATCATCTGAGGCTGTTCACTTCACTGGGTATATGTGAGGGTTTACATCCACTTTAAGATGGTCATAGGTTGGTACCAGCTATTCTATTCTCATAGCCATGTATGGTTTGCTTTAGCTACTGAGGCCAAGGTCCTTATGTGGCCCTCATGGCACAGGTTGGGTCCCAGGGTTTTAAACTGCTTGTTCAAAATAGATGTCAATGAAGAAAAAACATCAAGGGGCACTGGGACTTGGATGTGTAAGATACATTTGAACTCTTTTATCCTTTGGTCTGGTGTTCCTTTAACTGGTGATTTTTTTTTCTGTTAAAATAGATGAGAGAGTGTTTTTGTTAAATAGGAAAATTATTTTTGTTCGGGATGAAAGAAATCCCAGAAAATCATAATGGCCATTTTCACATTTGTATATATAATTTTGTGTTTGTCAGATGAAGAAGAGAGAGTGTTGTGACTTCTTCAGATTTGACATTAATGGTCAAGTGTTAAAGTCCTATTTTACTGTCCAGAAATGATGTGTACATTTTCTCTGACTCTTCAGACAGAAATAACATTGACGGTATGAGCCGGCCTGTTTTCAGTTCTATAAACCTGGGATCTCAGTATCTGGAATTTAAGTACATTTTACACATCCAGTGCAAGCAATCTGTTACAATATACAGTCCGGCGGTGTAGTGCTTGGCACCATTTACTTAACGCTTCCGCTGGTTCTGTACGCTCTCATTGCTGTCTTAGAAAGCTCTCTTCAGTCTTTATGGAGGAATATAAACCCCTGATTAGCAAGTGAACATTTAAATAATGCACTTGTCTCCATTGTTTCCTTCAGTGAGGAGCCAGTACTGATTGAATCCCCAGAGTGTGTAGGTATGAGCAGATAGAAGGACAGAAACCCAATATAATCTATGTAAGTTTTCAGCAGATAAACAAGAAGCAGACTTTCCCAGAAATAGGAGTAAGGAAGCAAAGTACAGTAGCTTAACAGAAGTCATGGACTGCAAGTCAGTCTGATTTCTCTGTAATGTAAGTGCCTAATACACACACACCCAGACACTACTTGTAATTCTTAAAGGCCAACTCCAGGCAAAAATGAAATGTAAATAGTGCATTGTGCATCAAGTACCTTACTAATCAGTCTTAATTCCAAACCTCTTACTAAGGCCAGCCATAGACAGAGCAATTTTCTTCACTGCAACCATGGGCTGCAAAAAAGAGCCATTGTGCTTCCCCCCCTTCCCCCGAGAACACAATGATTACAACTTGGGTGCATGCAGGTTGCAACTTGGGTGCATGCAGACTGCACATCTAAAGTATTGAGTGTACAGCTTGTAAAACAGTACAAATAAATGTCTAAACCGCTGGCAACAAAAGTGAGTACACCCCTACGTAAAAATGACCAAATTGGTCCCAATTAGCCATTTTCCCTCCCCCGTGTCATGTGACTCGTTAGCGTCACAAGGTTTCAGATGTGAAAGGGGAGCAAGTGTGTTAAATTTAGTGTTATCGCTTTTTACTCTCTCCTACTGGTCACTGGAAGTTCAACATGGCACCTCATGGCAAATAACTCTCTGAGAATCTGAAAAAAAGAATTGCTGCTCTACATAAAGATGGCCTAGGCCAGTGGTCCCCAACCTTTTTGGCACCGGGGACCAGCTGCGTGGGAGAAAATTATGCCAAGGACCGGTGGGGGTGAGGGGGGCAATTTTTCACAAGCAATGGTTGGCGCTTCAATCATCACGGCACCATGGTTGATATGGTGTCAGGGTGATTGAAGCGCATTATTTGTAGTAATAAATGAAATAGTTCAACTCACCATAATGTAGAATCAGTGGAAGCCCTGAGCGTGTCACTTGCCACTGTCGCCTGCTACCAGATGTGGATAGTCACTTGCCACGCTGCCTGTCACCAGATGCGAAATGTCACTTGCCACATCACCTGCCATGCTTACTGCCACAGAATGTGGATTGTCACTTGCCTGTCACCAGATGTGGAATGTCACTTCCCACATCACCTTCCACACTTACTGCCACAAGATGCAGAATGTCACTTGCCACATCAGCTGTCACACTACCTGCCACAAGATGTGAATTGCCACCTGCCACGTTGCCTGTCACCAGATGTGGAGTGAGTGGAGTGCCCCTTGTGGTATATCATGCAGAAAGCTGAGGGGGTGAACTACAAGTCCCAACACACCTCACCTGTACTCCCGCACACAGCTCACCTGTCACTGTTAACGTCACATCTCTGTGGGATCGCCCTTCTAGATGTAGCAGAGTGTCTCCCTCCTCATGCTGCAGCGGTATCACCTGGCAGATGGAGGGTCCAGAACTCCTTCATCTGTCACTCTCTGGCTCCACCCTTCTGCAAATTCCTGCTTAGCTGTCCGGGGGGGGCAGGCAATCTGCGCCGCTGAACAAGAAATCTAAGTTCTCCCAGCGAGGAGCCACAGGAGAGCGGCGATGCGGGGCAGGCAGTGTGAGATGATGTCATCTCTCTGCTCCCCCGCCCAACCTCCAACACTGAGGCAGAGCACTGGCTGTGAGGGCGGAAGAGCGGCGATGCAGGGGGCGGAGAGAGTCGATATCTCTGCTTGCCCGCCCGCTCACTTCTTCCATTCACCCAGCGCTCTAATTCTGGCAGCCCAGCATGTCTCTTGACATAGTTTAAAACGTTGTTAAAAAATGCAGCATGTTCGAATTTTTGTTTTGTCGTTTTTCAGAACCCGAAAAATGACGTGAAGCCCACACACGATCATTTTAAACTACATTTATTAAAAACATTGTTTTTTACATGCCAAAAAATGATCGTGTGTACGTGGCATCTGAGTCCATGGTAAGAACAATCAACTTACTTTGGATCATCTAGTAATACTACCATGATGTACCAGAAAGAGATCTAGCAGTATTTTAATGATTTCCTGCTTTCACATTGCTTTATATTTATTTTGGAATCCAAAATCGGTTTTAACTAGTCACATCATTTCTTGAAAAAAAAAAAAAAAATGAAAATCAATAAGGGGTTCATTGCTGACTTCTCAAACATCAGTTTCCTGGCTGTCCTGCTGGCACTCTACATTGAAGCAGCATTAAACCCAAAATCGAAAAAATTATATATTGCTTGTGGTGGTGGTTATATATTTTTTTTAATAGACTTTTTAATTTTATTTTCACCTAGTGATCCAACCAGTAACTCAGTTATTTTTCAACTTAATTTAACAGACCAAGCTGCCAAGAAAACGTGGTAGTTAGAGGGGTATGACAAATCATTTAACACTGGCAGGGGTGCATACAATGGTCCACTTTTATTTATTTATGTAAAAAAGAGACACATTTTTGGTTTTGAGTGTAATATAATTTTAAAGTGATAGTAAAGTCTTGTTTTTTTTGTTTTAAATAACAAACATGTAATACTTACCTGCTCTGTGCAAATGTTTTGCACAGAGCAGCTCGGGTCCCATGCCTTCACTCCTGGCTCCTCCCTCCTTCCGGGTGCCCCTACAGCAAGCAAGTTGCTGTGGGGGCACACAAGCAGGCGCTCTCTTGACCCATGGCTCTGTGGGTCCATTCACACACACGGAGCCCTGGTTTGGCCCCACCCCCTCTATAGCCCAATTGGTTCATTGGCTGTGATTGACGCAATATCTCCCGCTGCTGGCAAAAGCAAATCTGGAGTGCGAGTTTCCGGAGAGGCAAGGCTCTCATGGACATTTTTGGATCGAGAGGGGGCTCAGGTAAGTATTAGGGGAGCTGGGGGGGCTGCTGAACACAAACCTTGTGCCTTTACAACCACTTTAGGTCACTGGCCCAGAACACACAAGCTGCTAAAGGCTTCTGGTAGATAAGGAGGGAAAACCCCAAAAATGAAGATGAGGAGAAGGAGGAGTATGGAAAAAAGGAAGGGATTTGATGAGGAGTAGAAGATTAACTTCTGTGTTTTTCTAAATTTTCTGATATACTGTACATACTGAGTAAATTACAAGGAATGTGCTGAAGCCAGCATTACAGCCATGCAACTACATTTTTAGACAGAGTCTGCAATGACAGCCCCCCACCTTTTTCTTAGGGAAAGGTTTACTTCAAGGAGACCTTCACTTTCGAACAGTCTATTGGTTTCTAGGTCTTTGTTCCTTATGGGTTGGAGAATGCGAACTACAAACATTTATATTCTAGAGATCAGGGAGAATATCAGTGATAGAAAACTATCTAGTAGACCTTTTCTAGTATGTAGAAAATAAATCAATGTTGTAATATATCCCGAAACAAGAATTTTGTTCTTGAATGTTTTTGTGGTTGCTTTACAGGAAGGTTTGACTCAATAAATGCTTTTGTAAGCACTGTATTTAGTCTGGAAAACTCTGCCTGTAAGACAAGCTGTAAACAGTACAAAACATGCTTTCTTGTCTCTGATGTTTGTCTTCTACCACAGGATAGGAAGATTTGCAGTACTTAAAGCCTCACCGATTACACATACAAACAGCCCATTACCATTTCTTCCTTGGTTCAGTAGAACTAGCATCGCTGGCTGAAGACACTGAACAGCACACTGTCATCTCAATTAACTAATATAAGCAATGCCACTTAAGAATTGCTTTAAGAACCATGAAACAGGCATTTAAAGTAATTAGATAGCCATTGGCATAAAAAAAAAAAAAAACATAACTCATTTGTTAAAGTGATAACAACCAGTAATAAAAGAGTAATGACTATAAATGAGTGTGTTATATTGGCATTTAGCACACTCTTTTGAACTAACATCATTAGCATTACCTATTTTTTTTAGTTTTGGATAGAGTAAAGCTCTATCCAAATTATGTTCCATTTTTATTGTTAGAAAGTTGCAAAAACATTTTGCTCACATTTCTAATCAGTGTGGTCATATCAACATTCATTTTTGACCACAGTGATGACATAATTTCAAGGAGCAGGATGGAAAATGTTTCTCCTTTTGTACAAGTTTCTAACAGTGTATATGGTTTTTGTTTGGTAAAATCCATTCATTCCAATATCGAATGATAAACGTAAACAAAGACTTGAATTACTTTCGAACAACATTCGAATGTTCGGAGAATTTTCATATAAATTTTCTTAAGAATCTTTGTATGCATTTTCTTTTGAGTTTCTGCTAGGGTATACCCAGCTTTAGGCATGGTTATAACTCCTATCATGTTATTTTTTGGTCTCTGTGTCCCAGAGGCAGAATTTGTACTTCCTGTCCAGCATGTGAGAAAATGCCACCTAACTAAGGGCGAATTTCAATCTTACAAATTTGTCACTGGAACATTTGCCCTTCTTGAAAAATTTCCCTTTTCGCTTCCTATTGTAACAACTCTAAAATATTGGATTTCACATTAATCAATGACAGTGGTCACCAGGACAATTAGAAGGATGAGATTTCACAATGGACACACATACAGTAATAACACATGACAGAGGTTCTAATCTTTCCCACTCTATCAAAAACTGAAAAACTTGTTGACTTTACATACACTTTAAGTGTTTGAATAGGTTTGTGAAAGCAAGGAAAGCTGGACGGCTGCACTCTGATGTATGCACCTTTATTGAAGTGAATTAAAGATTCATACAGCAAACAGACGTACAAGAACAGTGACAGCTGACACGTTTCACACCCTTACTAGTGCTTAGTCATAGCTGAATAGCTGAATAGATTTTCCTGTAATTTCTTTTGACCCAAGAGACCTCTATCATGTGCTGCTCAGGCTCTCTGGAGGGGGTTAAATTCTCTTTATGTCCACCGCTGGGAGTGATGTTCGGGAGGGAGCCTGTTTTGGCTCCTGTGATTGCTCAGTATAAAGGAAGGTATCCTTATGACCGTACATGCATGTCATTCTAGGTATAGTGGTAAATGGCATCCTTAGCCTGGACTCTGGCCAGGCCACACCCCCAATGCATGTTTCTCTGCCCCTTGGAGCTTAGTCACAGGGATCAAGACCATGACTAAGCCCTGAGAGGCAGAGCGAAATGTGTTGGGGGTGTGGCCTGGCCAAAGTCCAGGCTGAGGTTACCCTTTACCACTACACCTGGGATGGCATGGATGTGCAGCCATAGGGACACCTTCCTTCATACTTTACCTGCAATCCACTACATGGGCAGTTACTGTACCACTACTGCCCAATATTGTAATCTCCTTTCTGTCCTTTGAAGAACAGGTGGAGTAGAGCGTTATAATATTGTATGTGTACCTTACAGTTATATGTGTCCTTTATACAGTAACATTTTTAATAGGAAATAAGAAGCAAGCTTAGGGTTTTCTTTGTATATACAGTAAAACCTTGGTTTGCGAGCATAATTCCTTCCAGAAACATGCTTGTAATCCAAAGCACTTGTATATCAAAGCATTTTCTTTACAGGGTATAAAAGAGAAGAGAGGCCCCTCTAAAGCCCTGTACACACGATCAGTCCATCCGATAAGAACGGACTGAAGGACCGTTTCATCGGTTAACCGATGAAGCTGACTGATGGTCTGATGTGCCTACACACCATCAGTTAAAAAAACGATCGAGTCCAACGCAGTGACATAAAACACAACGACGTGCAGCGAAAAATGAAGTTCAATGCTTCCAAGCATGCATCGACTTGATTCTGAGCATGCGCGGGTTTGTAACCTATGCTTTTGCATACTAAGTGTCGGTTTAGACCTATCGGTTAGGCGTCCATCAGTTCAATTTTAAAGCAAGTTCTATTTTTTTGGACCGAAGGATAACTGACCGATGGGGCCCACACATGATCGGTTTGGACCGATGAAACGGTCCTTCAGTTTGTTTTCATCGGTTTGGACTGATCGTGTGTACAAGGCCTAAGTGTAGCAATAAGTTGCTAAATGTTGTACCATCATTAAATGTAACCATATTGCTACACTTAGAGGCTCCTCTCTTCTTTTTTATACTCAGTTGTGACATGACGCTACTCTTATTTTAAGACATCGCTTGTATATCAAGGCAAACTTTATTAAAACATTTTGCTTGTCTTGCAAAACGCTCTCAAACCAAGTTACTCTCAAACCAAGGTTTTACTGTAATCTAATTTCAGTTAGGAAGTTTGTGGTTTATAGAGTGTGTTTTAACGGGTCCTTCTTTTGTGATCAATATCTTGCTTTATTAGTCTTACAAGACAACATTTCAATGTTTGGAATATACTACATTTATTGACTATTTAGTCATAAAAAGCAGCGCTTAAACCATTACAAAACAAACTACACCTAACTCTATTACAAAATCAAAATGCAATATTTTGTAGTATTACAAAACTGCTTAAAAATTACTAAACAACAAAAACATATTTGACTTATCAGTCCTTCTAATCTAAAATATAATATACAAGACCCATAACCCCCAACAACTGATTGTTGTACTCAATTTCCTATTTTCTTAAAATGAGGTCAGGTTCATCTGTAATTTAGGGTGCCTCAGGCAGGGTAACTGCATACTCTGCAAGTTTTCTTTGACATCATGATAGCTTATACAGTTGCTGAACTCAGAGAAACAATTGCATGCTGCTCCGTAAGTGCCCAATAATTAAACCAGATGTAGCTTACAAATAGCAAAACCATACCTGATATGTTAAACCCTGCCCATTTTCCTATGCTGGCCGTACATTAGACAATTTAGTTACTTAACTTAATTAACTAGGGATGAGCTTCAGGCTCAGGTTGAACATGAGTTTGACCAAACCCAGCCTGTTCACAGTTTGGCCAGATTGACCACCCTATCTACCCCCCCCCCCCCTCGCCTCTGGCTGATGTAGCTGAAAATACCACCACTAAATGACAGAACTTTGCTGGCTTCTGTTTAAAATTGTAAACAAGCCAGTGGTAATCCTGGGGGTCATAATTTACTAAATATGGGGATCCTGGGTGACATTATTGACCATATAGGGAGATCCTGTGTGGCGTCATTTACGAAATATAGGAATCCTGGGTGATGTCCCCTTAGCCCCATCTTGATGTAGACATGGGCCCCACATCCTGTCCCCCAAAAGGGATGTTGAGGTCTGCAGAGGGTAATTTATTGAAATCTGGAAGCTCCCTATTTTTAATAGTAAAGCTTTACTTTAATAATGCTTTTTTTTTTGCATTATTCTAGCAGTAATATTGCTTTGACTATTTCACAAAATCTAGTTTTCTCGCAAAGCAGCTTTCATTTACTGCGAGTTTTCAATAGCTGTTTGGGATCCAATGCAATATTTGTCTATAACTGTTCCTCCACACCCTCTGCATTACATCTAACTGTTCATACTGCCATACCCTTCTGATTAGTCATAGCAAGCTAGTGTTTCTCTAGGTTGACTCACACTCAGTTGTGACCCTTTAATGCATTACATGTTACAAGAAAAGTTTAAAGTCATGTCAACATCTGGAACTGGAACTGGTTCTTGTGTTTTCATATAAAAGGGCACATAGCAATGTACTGATTGTTTATATAAGTTCCAACTCAGTTAGCCTGTCGCTGCCTAAAGGTGGGTTTGAGTTAAGGCCTCATGCTGCACACACTGGGCATTTGCCCAGCAATTCTAAACACCCTTTCTCCTGGCAAGGGAAAAGACACATTTAAAACACTTTCATTGGCCCGAATAATACTTTTTTCTGGCCATTGAAATGAATGAACAGTCAAGCTCTAGCCTAGCCTAGTGCTTAGGTGCCTTTAGAGATCTTTACATGCGTTTAGGCATGTTCTGCATTTTCTTTTGTCAAGCTGCCCCTCTCCAGGAACATGCAAGTGATGCCTCAAAACGCTGCTGCCTCTAAACACCTGTAAATGCCTATGTGTGCATGGACACAGGGGTTGATTTACTAAAACTGGAGAGTGCAAAATCTGGTGCAGCTCTGCATAGAAACCAATCAGCTTCCATTTTTCTTGTGAAAGCTTAACAGAACGAGCTGAAGTTAGAAGCTGATTGGTTACCATGCACAGCTGAACCAAGTTTTGCACTCTCCAGTGTTAGTAATTCTCCCCCACAGGTTAAAATGCAGGGGCAGAAAAAAAAGTCAAACACCCTTAAAAGTGGAGTTTTTTACATCTAGTGTGCATAAGGGCATAATTTCTGTTAAACAATCAGGAGCATCTAAAGTGCTCCGAGTTATTAGATGGTCGTCCAATGTGCTGAAATGACCTTACCCACCTGGGGCATTATCGGTAGTATAACAAAGATGTAACATAAATATTACTTTTTTTTGGTTAAGCACTTTTTTTATACTATGGGGAGCAGTGAGGGATGTGCAAGCTTATCTGGAAGAAAACATTTGCAACAGGGCAACATTTTTTAAATAACCTGACCGTTGTTTTTCCTGCCTCTAGCAGTGTCCAGAGGCATTCATTGACAGGAGATTATTGCCCAAATTGGAGATGACAGTTGTGTTAGATAGATATACTAATGATATTATGTCCATGGCGGGAAGTAGATTCCTGCCAGCCACTATTTTTGGGGGGATCACCCTTCTGCTACAGACACCGGGGGGGGGGGGGGTTGCTCCAAAGCGTAGTAAATGAATCCATCATCCAATCATGTGCAAGCAAAAATTGGGTTTTTCTTCTTTTCCTTGCACGTGATTGGGTATTCTTTGCAAAGTGAATCTTTACCTCATTTACTAAGCTCTTGAGCAGATTCCACTTGCTAGGTTTGTAGAGCATAAATGGCAAGCTTATAAAGGACTTTGAAGATTTGCTTTTCTCGGGCATATCTTGGTATGCTGGGCTGGTATACTTATAGAGGGGCTCCATGTCAATTTTTTTTCCTATTTAAAGTCAGATTAGGTATTTGTGAATCGCAGACAGCTGCATAAAGGCCTATTCTGGGTCAAATTTCTAACTTTGCAGATCCATTCCCCGCTTCTCTAGCTGTCTGTTTTTCTGCATCTGGCCTCCTATTTACTTAAAATCATCTTTGGTATTTCTGGGCATGAGCAGTTTATGACAGAGACAGCCATCAAAATTCAGCTATTCCCAAGGTAAACTTTATATATGCCTGGCTGCAAAGGTGCAGTGAAGCAGCAAGATTTCATGAAGAGGTGTGAGAGTTAACTCTTTCTCTCATCATTATTCCCATTTGTTAGTTTTTCAGGAGTCAAGTCACCGTAGAACCGAAGAGGTACTAAAACAAACTTAGTGTTTTAAAACCAGGCACTAATCAGTATTACATGGTCAAATATATGTTAGGTTGGATTCGATTTTATTGGGATATTATAGTATTAGTATACCGGTAAGTATTTTCTAAAAATCAGCTTTGTTTAAAAAAGGAATTTCTCTACTAGGCAAAGTGTTGTAAATGTATATACAGTATATACTTACTAGAGATAGATACAACCTACGGATAATTGGCCATGGGGGGAATTTTTTTAAAACGGAAGCAGGCAGAATCTGGAACAGTTGTGCAGAGCAATAAATCAACTTCTATTTTTCATTTTCAAAGCTTGTTCAGTTAAGCTTTGACTATGAAAGATAGAATCTGATTGGTGGCCGTGCACAACTGCTGCACATTCTGGCTGTTCCAGAATCCCCCTCACATGGGGTACTTTTTTGTTTTTGGTTAGATGAAAAACCCAAATCCATAAAAAAATTTATGCATATAAACGTCAACTACAAAAGAGACAAATGTAAGATTTTGTAAATCTAGATTTCGTTGTTCTCTCTTGAAAATAGTGCAGGTTGTCCTATGTCAGTTGAGTATGCTTGTCAGAAATTTTAGGGATTATTTAGAGAGTGCTGACACAAAAAAACTTGTCCAGCTAACTTTTATGATGTATTTATTTGAAACACTTTAATACGCTTTGGTGGGACTTGGCTTTATAATAATATTATATATTTCGAATTATAGCACACCTTATATGCATAGGAAAGCACCCCTGAGGAAGAAGGAGACTTCAAAATGTGTCGGGTGCAAAAATTTGTAAAACAAAGAACCCTTGTCCAGCAAATTTGTATGATGTATTTATTTGAAAAACTTTGATACGCTTTGGTGTGACTTGGCTTTATGATAATATTTCCGTATATACTCGAGTATAAGCCGACTCGAATATAAACCGATGCACCTAATTTTACCACAAAATACTGGGAAAACTTAGTGACTCAAGTATAAGCCTTGGGTGTCCATCTGCATGCCTCACTGTGCCTCACTTTGCCTCACTGTGTCCATGTGCATGCCTCACTGTGCCCATGCCTCACTGTGCCCATGCCTCACTGTGCCCATGCCTCACAGTGTCCATGCCTCACTGTGTCCGTGCCTCACTGTGCCCGTGCCTCACTGTGTCCATGCCTCACTGTGCCTATGCCTCACTGTGTCCATGACTAGACTCACGTTTAACATGGGAGTATATAGAAGGGGTGCCCGGGTTTGAAACCGGCCGTAGGATAATGTGATAATTTATACACAGCTTTCTAGAGCCGACCACAACAAATAATGCAAAATTATCCGATGGGACAAGCATGAAAATGTTTGTTTAATCAGTACATGTGTCAATTGAAAATAAAATACAATACAAGTACACTACTGTACAACACATTACAGCACTTCCAAATTTTATTCTGTCATGAGAATTTTTCAGGAACTTTAGTAAACGCTTTATTTTTGATATGAGACTAGCATGCAAAAAAAAAAAAATGGACAATCATTTGTCCAATAATCTCATTTAGCTAGATTCAGGTAGGGCGGCTTAACTTTGTGCGGGCATAGTGTATGTTATTTACGTTACGCCGCCGCAATTTAGAGAGGCAAGTGCAGTATTCACAAGCCCGCCTAATTCAAATGTGGAAGAGGTGGGCATGTTTTATGGAAATTAAACGTGACCCCACGTAAATGACGCTTCGAACGAACGGTGCATGCGCCAACCGTGGACGTATCCCAGTGCGCATGATCCAAATCACATCGCAAATAGTCAATGCTTTCGACGTGAACGTCGCCCTACGTCTAACCTACGCCCAGCCCTATTCTGAATCGACTTACGCAAACGACGTAAAACGTGAAAAATACGACGCTGTTCCGACGTCCATACTTAACATTGGCTGCGCCATCTTTTTGGTGGTTTATCTTTACGCCTGAAAATGTCTTACGTAAACGGCTTATCTTTACTGCGACGGCGTGCGTACGTTCGTGAATAGGCGTATCTTGCTGATTTACATATTTTAGGCGTAAATCAGCGTACACGCCCCTAGCGGCCAGCATAAATATGCAGCTAAGATACGATGGCGTAGGAGACTTACGCCGGTCGTATCTTAGCAACATTTAAGCGTATCTCAGTTTGAGCATATGCTTAAATATACGACGGCGCGGATTCGGACTTACGACGGCGTATCTACTGATACGCCGTTGTAACTGTACCTGAATCTAGCTAATTGTGTGTACAAGGCATATGTCAGGTCTGTATTTCCAACTTTTCTCGCTGCATGTTCATTCCAGGTCAGTGGCTCACCATGTAATTAAGCTGTATATCTAACGTAAGAGGTTTCTTTAACTAGAAAGTAGATGTTAACTGGCTAAGCAGATAAAATGTACTTTTTCAATTTCTTTCCGGCTTAAGGTTTGTGTACACAAGAGACTTAAAGAATGACTGTGTTTTTTTAATGTGAAGACCATTTGAGACCTGTTGAAAAGCATATTACAATGCAGTATTACATCCTTAGTGACACAAACAAGACTTCTGATAATTTCTCTATGGAGATATCTGTCTGAAAACAATCTACACTTGTTAAGACAAACTGCTTAGCTGGCAAAAACATACAGCTGAGTTCAAGAACTCTTTACACACACACAGAAAGATATATTTTTTTCCTGTTACATAACAGGCAAATCCAAGCAAAGAGTGAAGTGTAATAACCCAGAACAATTCATCTTCCAGTGATCAGACTATGGAAGGCTGAAATTGCTTGCAAAATGAGTTACATGATTTATATGTTTTTGCAGTATACTTACCTAAAGAATAATACTTGTTTATACTATCATCGGTCATATTATACTCACAGATGTGAAAAAAAATTGCACACTACAAGTCTATTTAACATCTGCAGCTCCTCTGGCTTAGTAATCCTATATAACACCATAAAGCCTTTAAGAAAAAACAGCAGCTCCCAGTAGGCCCAGCAATTTTATCCTGTTTATTTAAAGCGGGGGTTCACCCTGAATTTTTTTTTCTTGATCTACCATACAAACGAGCATACTAGCGTCAGCTACAGTATGCCTTTTTTTTTTTTTTTTTTGAGCTGTACTTACGGTTTAATCCGTAACTTTCGTTTCAGACTCCGGCCGGGAAATGGGCGTTCCTATGAAGAGGGGTACTTGATTGACGTCCAGCTATAGCGCGTCATGCCTTCCGAAAAAAGCTGAAATAGGACGCCGACATATACGGAGCCTGCGCAGTCAGCTTCTAGTGTGATGCGCAGGCGCCAGATAGCGCCGTGAAGAGCCGAGTCCTACTCCGGCTATTTTTGGAACGTGGGACGCGCCATAGCCGGCTGTCAATCATGTTCCACTCTTCATAGGAACGCCCATTCCCCGCGGGTGTCTGAAACGAAACTTACGGATTAAACCGTAAGTACAGCGCATACAAAAAAAAAAAGGCATACTTTAGCTGATGCTAGTATGCTCGTTTGGATGGTCCAAAGTGTTTTTTTTTGGGTGAACCTCCGCTTTAAAAGGAAAAAAAAAGTTGTTCTAGCCAACATACATGCAGACAAATGTGGACAAATGTAGAAAGAATCTGTGGATGTGTGGCCTGCAGCCCTTACTACGTTCAGAGTAAAGCGCTTACCCATCAAATCTATCGGTGGGAAAGAAGCAAGGACAACTGAAGGGCCATCACGAGTGATGGCCTATTGCAGGGCTCTCCAAACTATGGCCCTCCAGTTTTTCAGGAACTACAATTCCTATCATGCCTAGTCATATCTATGAAAGTCAGAGTTTTACAATGCCTCAAGGGGCGTGTAGTATTCGCAACAGTTGGAGGGCCATAGTTTGGAGATCTCCGGCCTATAGAGCATACAGCTAAATGCATGTGTGTACAAAGCTCTGCAAAAGTGGTGGTATGAATCTCATATGAATTGTTGGGGTTGACATCAAATCGTATGCATTCTGAAATTTGGAAATGATGGCTCTTATAAGTTTGTCTGACCACTGGTATTTGCCAGTTTTGTTTTATGGTACTGCAGCGAAAACCTACACAGATGAGTGTCCTAAGGGCTTACATTAGAGGTTGGCCACTGGCTTTGTTGCCTGTCATGGAGGCGACTTAAGTTGCGTTGTAAGTCGCCCCAAGTCACACTGCTGTTCGCGCTCAAGTCATCTCAAATTTGCCTGTGAAAGTCACGCTGGAAGTTGTGTTGCCCCAGTGTGAACCGGCTCTTATTGAGAGTAACAGAAAGGCTCTCATTGTTGACTTAAAATGAACTTTGTTAGCATCTCCATGGACCCTGGAGTTTAAGACCCCATCCAGCTGCCTATTTTACCCTTGTTACAATCTGCCAATTTGGTGGACTTCTCTGTTTTTCCCAGCAGCTGCTGATCATCATAGGATCGCCTTTGTCTGTGATGGGGAACTTTGTTCCCACTGCATTTCATTATAGATGTCTATGTATTACACTGAACTTTCCAGATTGTTAGAGATGAAAAGGATAAATGGTCCTTATGCACTGGCATGATTAAAAACAGCAAGATATGATGTCTGTACTGGCTGATTAGACGTGGAAGAGGATCCTTCATCAGGATCGCATTTATACCATTGCTAGCTCTAGCAGTGCTTTTTCTGACCTTTGTGTCAGCTGCACCAATTCACTCTCTGGGTTAGCCTGTACAGAACACCATCTTCATTACTCTGTAGAGTTTAACGCTCGTTGTTTGGAATTTTTCATTTTTGACACAAAGCAGATCATATGTAAATCCTAGAGTGTATAACTACTTTCTCTATTCAGCTTTGCTTCACACACATATGGGGAAACAATGACAAGGAGCAAGTGGTTAATGTTTAACACTTTTATGATATAAACAAATGGAATTATGGAATATTTAAGAATGTAGCAAACTGAGCAGAGTGAACCACTTCCTGGTGGTTTCTGAAAAACAGGATTGTCTTTTCAATAACTAGATAATCTTTTTCTGGTTTGAGTAACTTATCAGGGACCCCCAGCTAGTGAGAGTCCATAGCTTCTGTCATTTCCACGTACAGTAGCGAGTGTACAGCTTGTATAACAGTGTCAATTTGCTGTCCCCTCAAAATAACTCAACACACAGCCATTAATGTTAAACTGCTGGCAACAAAAGTGAGTACACCCCTAAGTAAAAATGTCCAAATTGGGCGAAATTTGCAGTTTTCCCTCCCTGGTGTCAGGTAACTCATTAGTGTTACAAGGTCTCAGGCAGGCCCGGACTGGGACAAAAAATAGGCCCGGCAAATTTAGACTGAGCAGCCAATTTTTCAGCAACCGCCCATTCGCTCAGGGCGATTGGTGACGAGATAATCACGGAGTCAGTCCTTCGCACTGTAATGTAATGGGGGCACTGTGATATAAAGGAGATTGCACTGTAAATTAAGCTGTAAGGATTACAGTCCCCCTTTACAGTGCAGTTCCCTTTTCATCACAGTGCCCCTACCAATCACAGCTCCCCATTACAGTGCCCTTTGCAGTCATGCCCCCTCTTTTTTCTCCATAATCACAGTGGCCCCTTTTACTCTCTCCCCTGCACAGTCCTACCTTTGGCAGGGCAGAGACAGGATTCAGCCTGTGTGTCCTCTACTGTCTCTCCCACTCTTCCAACGATGTCAGGATCATATTAACAAACGGGTGATTACCTGCTTGTTGATATGAAAGGACTGCCGCTTTATTGAACCTGTATTACCATTGATTAGGTCCTTCTGCACCCCGGCTTTGTTCTCTTCCTTTTTCACCTGTAATATTTTAGGTTTTTCCATTTTTCTTTTTTTCCTCTTTACAGTTTCTTATGCCGCGTACACACGATCATTTTTCAGCATGAAAAGAAAACGTAATTTTTCAGTATGTCCAAAAAATGATTTTTTTTCCAACTTCATCATTAAAAACGATGTTGCCCACACACCATCGTTTTTAAAAAATTATCTAGCAAAGCGCGGTGACGTACAACACGTACGACGGCACTATAAAGGGGAAGTTCCAATCGCCTTTTGGCTGCTTTAGCTGATTCAGTGTTAGTAAAAGACAATTCACGCTTTTCTGTTACAGGGTGATGAATGTGCTTACTCCATTACGAACGGTAGTTTTACCAGAACGAGCGCTCCCGTCTCATGACTTGCTTTTGAGCATGGGCGGATTTTTAATGTCGTTTTAGCCCACACACGATCATTTTTTATAACCCGAAAAATGACATTGTTTAAAACGTCATTAAAAAATGCAGCATGTTCAAATTTTTTTTTGTTGTTTTTCAGAACCCCAAAAATGATGTGAAGCCCACACACGATAATTTTAAATTACATTTTTTAAAAACTTCATTTTTTACATGCCGAAAAATTATCGTGTGTACACGGCATTAGGATTGACTTAAAGTGGAGGTTCACCCTCAAAAAAAATTCTGACATCACACGGAGTCGTGCCATCCTACCGACAGAATGCCGGTGGTTTTTTTTTTTCTCAGCACATACCTCTTAATCCCGATTTTCACCTCATGGCAATCCCGCGGGAGTGGGCGTTCCCAAGCACTGCCTGTGATTGACAGGCTTCCGAACGGCGCATACTGCGCGTCACAGGTTGCCAAAAAAACAGAACGTCGGTGCGGCTCTATACGGCCCCTGCGCACCGACGCTCGGGTTCTGTCGGCAACCTGTGACGCGCAGTATGCGATGTTCGGAAGCCTGTCAATCACAGGCAGTGCTTGGGAACGCCCACTCCCGCGGGATTGCCGTGAGGTGAAAAATCGTGATTAAGAGGTATGTGCTGAGAAAAAAAAAACACTGGCATTCTGTCGGTAGGATGGTGCGACTCCGTGTGATGTCAGAATTTTTTTTAAAGGGTGAACCTCCACATTAAGGAATGGGAAAATGTTATAGGTCAGGGTTACTTTACCATGCATTTTCGGGCATTAAAAGCCTTATTCCCAGAGCTAATGGCACTGACCCTTAGTTTTGACAACCCACATATAGAAGCCAGTGGAAATGAAATGTAACCATTTTTACAGTTTAGGTTTAAAGATTAATCAAGAAATATTTTTATTAAGGACAACAAAAACATTTTTAACAATAACTTCTCATGCATTAGGCCTGTGTTACTTTTTATTTATGAGTGGTTGAGACATACATACTAATAGCTTGTGCATAATACCAAACCCAGGGCTAGATTTATATCTCCAAAGCCCCTCCAGCACTTGACACTGGCACCCCAAATCATAGGTTATGTGTCAAATGCCAAGGCTAAACATGGCACAACCTTGGGGGGATTTGGGTGTTGTCCAATGATCCTGGCAGCTCTATACATGGGCTTTTTCTCAATGAATGCATGGAAAGGGGGGGGGGGGGGGTTTTCCAAGTATCCCTAGCAGTTCTATTCATGGGCCTAAAATAAGTAAAATAAAGAAAGTGAACAGGTAGATGGGCTGTGAAAAAAGATGATGGTTGTAGTCACAAAATGCCCTAAATTTTTCTCAATGAATGCAAGGATGGGACGATGTTGAATGGGGGGGGTTGTTGCGAGGGAATGTTGTCTAAGGATCCTGGCGGCTCTATTCATGCGCTTAAAATAAGTAAAATAAAGAAAGAGAACAGATAGATGGGCTGTGGAAAAAGATGATTGGTTGTAGTCACAGAACAACTTACATTTTTCTCAATGAATGCAAGGCCTTTTCTGATTGGGTGAGGTGGAGAGATGGGGTGGTGACATCATGATCTTCACCTCATCCAATCAGAGAATGGTTTACATTCTTTGAGAAAAAGTGCAAGGCATTCTGTGAAAGTACCGCAAGGACCTGGAAGACAGTGGTGACTACTCTAGTAATTCTCCACTACCACAATGGTCCCACAGGTATGGAATACATATTTACATGTGTTCATATCTGTTAAGTTTTATATGTGAAATACACACTGAACCCTGATACTGTATGTATTGTATACACATTGTTGACCAAGATAGGTTCAGATTAATCTGTGGTGTTTATATTTGATGCTGTATTATTAAAGCAGCACACTGACAATTTGGTTCGCCCCCTTGGATTTAATGGTTTTGTTCCCACCAGCCACACCAAATGGAGATAGCATTTTATTTGGGTTTCGTGCATATGCTATGCAAATAATACTAGAAGATTTAACAAGCTCATGACTAGATTTGTAATAGAGTGTGTATATGACTTCTGTTTGAACTTTAGGCTAGTATTTAATTTTGGGCTCAGGTACTGATTAATGAAGACATATAGCCAGATTCATAGAGAGTTACGCCGGCGTATCAGTAGATACGCCGTCGTAACTTTGAATCTACGCCGGCGTTAATTTAAGCGTATTCTGGAAACCAGATACGCTTAAATTAGGCTAAGATACGAGCGGCGTAAGTCTCCTACGCTCTCCTCGTATCTTAAAGTGTAATTTTTAGGCTGGCCGCTAGGTGACGCTTCCGTTGTGTTCGGCGTAGAATATGTAAATGACTAGATACGCCGATTCACGAACGTACGTGCGCCCGTCGCAGTAAAGATACGCCATTTCCGTAAGAGATACGTCGCGTAAAGATAAAGCTGCCCCCTAGGAGGCGTAGTCAATGCTAAGTATGGCCGTCGTTCCCGCGTCGAAATTTGAAAATTTTACGTAGTTTGCGTAAGTCGTCCGTGAATAGGGCTGGACGGAATTTACGTTCATGTCAAAACCAATACGTCCTTGCGGCGTACTTTGGAGCAATGCAAACTGGGATATGTACACGGACGGTCACGTCGGGTCACCCCCCATTAACATAAAACACGCCCCCTCATCCTCATTTGAATTAGGTGCGCTTACGCCGTCCCCATTTACGCTACGCCGCCGTAAGTTAGGAGGCAAGTACTTTGTGAATACAGTACTTGCCTCTCTGACTTAAGGCGGCGTAGCATAAATACGATATGCTGCGCCGCCTTAAAGATACACACCCCTACCTGAATCCGGCTAATAATTCTTACTATATGAATAGGACACAGAGTGCAGATCACGTAACAGTGGCTAACATGCTTCCAAAGAAAAGCTAATGCATGGTCATTATGCTGACAAATTAGCTGTACATAGCCTAAAAACAAATTTATCGTTTCTTTTATGTATTTCTTCCATTCCTCAGACACCTTGCTGATGTCACTATTTGTTTGCTACTTGTGAGGTAACATTTGTGTACATTGAGCCATGTATGAGCTGGGACAACTCAGGTCATGTTATGCTCCATGCAGCATGCACTGTGACACAGAAATGTGGAGTATTTCTCGAGGCGTGTGTGCTTTCAATCTGGCAATGAAAATACAGCCCTCAATGCGTTCCTTTGTTATGCCTTACCAAGTTTTATTTGTGTTGTTTTACAATGTATAGCAGATGTGTAACGGTATTCTCAGACTTCTGACATTTAAACTTTGGGGGGGGGGGAGAGGTTTATTTTCTTCCCAGATAAACAGCACTGCGGCAGATACAATTTCTAACTCATTCTTTTGTTTAAACACATGTAGCAACATCAGTTATAATAGCCGCAAAGTCAGTGTCATAATGACTGAATAAAACTTTATGTAGTCAGTGGGAGTTATTTGTTAAAGGCCAGAGTGAGATAAAAGAGTACATTTACAATTATGAGTCCACTCCATTCCATTGATTTCAAGATCTGTAGTTGTGTCACTGGCATAGTGTTTGCAGAAAGTAGTTGTTGCCAAATACTCCCTGACCCCAGAATTGGAATCCACCAGTCAGGGTTAGATTTCTGCATAGCCAACATAGGCCATGGCCAAGTGTAGCAGGGCTGACAAGGGAGGGCTTTCACACTGGAGCGGTGCGGAGCAGTGTACTGTAGGAGCAGTGTATACACCGCTCTTAAAGCGCCCCTGCCCATTGAAATCATGGGCGATTTTAACCCTTTTTCGGCCACTAGCGGGGGTTAAATGCGCCCCGCTAGTGGACGAATAGCGCCACAAAAACTACGGTAAAGCAATGGTAAAAATATCGGCACTTTACCGGCGTCGCCCCCGCGCTGGCAGTGTGAAAGCAGCCTAATGAAAAGGTCCTGACTACGCTTATATAGCACTGCTTGGGCATTTGGTGCAGACAAGGCAGAGTTGTCAGCGCCCTACAGAAAGTTAGAAACTCATTCCATATCTGGTAGACTTCTATACTTGCAGCGTTTTTATGATACAAAACATTGGGAAATGTGTATATACTGAGTTGTACTGATATTCTTTTTTTATTTTGTCCAGACTAGTGATGAGCTCAGGTGTGTACACGAGCCCTTAGGCTCAGTTTACACTGCCGCGACTTAGGCTCCGACTTGTGAGACCCCAAGTTATGTGACATGTGAAATCCCAGGTTAGTCAATGAGAGCTCTCTTAATTAGCACTACCGACTTTAGAAAAGGTTCCTGTAAATTTTTTTCTGACTTGTGCCCTTAAGCCCCATACACACTATCAGTTTTCCTGCTGGTTTTCTCTTCAGGTTTACCAAAACCATGTAGTACAAGGACCTGCCTGATTGCATTCAAATTGAAACGCTTAAGGTTTGACCTCATATTAGATGGTTTTGGTAAACCTGAAGAGAAAACCATCAGGAAAACTGATAGTGTGTATGGGGCTTTAGACTTTAATGGAAGTCACCTCCAAGTCGGATGCTCATCTATATATATTCATGTGATTTGGATCCTACATTACAGGAAGATTTCCCAGGAATTTCCCAAAAGTCTCTTCAAAGTCGCCTCAAGTAGTACTCAAGTCGCCTGGTAAAGTCACACCGTAAGTCGCATGACCTTCAGGTCAAGGCAGTGTGAACCGAGCCTTAAAGTGTATGAGTGGACTAGGGATGAGCTCAGGCATGTTCAAATCCCAGTTTGCACCCGGGAAGAGGTCACCTGTACTGGGCCAATCATAGGCGCCCAAAGCATTCCCTGCTTCACAGCTACACATACAGAATAGGCATGTATACAGTGCCTTGAAAAAGTATTCACACCCCTTAAAATCCAATTTTACTTTTTTGGTACACAATATTCATATTGTTTTGGTACTCTACTGGCCTATATATGATTTTGGGAGTCGGTTCATATTTAATATCTGACTTATCTTTAGCGCTGCACTTTTTATATACTATATTTGTTCACAATTGTTTGTCAATTGTAGTGCTGGCAGCTACACTTGGATTTAGTTTATAATTAGTTAACGTGGTATTCGACATTATACTATTTTCTTCAGCAGGGACAGGGAAGCTGATCAGAGTAGAGGAGAAGGTTGATGGTGCCAAATACAGGGAAATCTTAGAAGAAAACCCATTAGAGTCTGCAAAAGACTTGAGACTGGTCCGGAGGTTCACCCTCCAGCAGGACAATGACCCTAAACATACAGCCAGAGCTACAATGAAGTGGTTTAGTTCAAAGCATATTCATGTGTTAAAATGGCCCAGTCAAAGTCCAGACCTAAATCCAATTGAGAATCTGTGGCAAGACTTGAAAATTGCTGTTCACAGATGCTCTCCATCCAATCTGACAGAGCTTGAGCTATTTTGCAAAGAAGAATGGGCAAATATTTCACTCTCTAGATGTGCAAAGCTGATAGAGACATCCCCCCCAAAAAATTGTAGCTGTAATTGCAGTGAAAGGTGGATCTACAAAGTTTTGACTCCAGGGGGCTGAATAGAAATGCATGCCACACTTTTCAGATATTTATTTGTAAAAATTTGAAAACCATTTATCATTTTTCTTCCACTTCACAATTATGTGCCACTTTGTGTTGGTCTTTCACATAAAATCCCAACAAAATACATTTACATTTTTGTTTGTAACATGACAAAATTTGGAAAATCTCAAGGGGTATGAATATTTTTTCAAGGCACTGTAAATGGGGCTGTGGGGTGGAGGATGCCTCAGATGCTAATGATTGGCCTGTACAGATGACAGCTTTCTGATGGGTCCAGACTGGGATCTGAGCATGCCTGAACTCATCCTTAGTCCACACATACACTTTAAGGGCTCATGGATTTTTAAAACTTTGCTTATACAGGCATTGAATGGGTAAGCCTATGTATCTATGCCCACGTAGGCATTTACAGTCGTATTAGAAGGGGAACATTTACAAGCAGAAAAAACCCCACCAGAGGTGTGTTAATGACAGGAGCATTTCAGCAGAAAAAAAAAACATAAATGCATCAACGCGCATCTACATGCATCTAAACATGCTTAAACACTATTCACGTAAAACATATGCACATAAAAATGCATTGCGATGGCCAGAAAAAATTACTGTTCTGGGCAGTATAATTCAATATACACATAAACACTATGGGCTAGATTAATGTAGAATTGCGTAACTTTGTGCGGGCGTAACGTATCCTATTTACGTTACGCCTCCGCAACTTTTACAGGCAAGTGCCGTATTCTCAAAAAAAAGGTGTGGCGGCATAGCGTAAATAGGCCGGCGTAAGCCCGCCTAATTCAAATTGTGAAGAGGTGGGCGTGTGTTATGTAAAACAGGCTTGACCCGACGTGATTGACGTTTTACCCGAACGGCGCATGCGCCGTCCGTGGAATTTCCCAGTGTGCATTGCTCCAAAGTACGCCGCAAGGACGTCATTGGTTTCGATGTGAACGTAAATGACGTCCAGCCCCATTCACGGACGACTTACGCAAACTACTTAATTTTTTCAAATTTCGACGCGGGAACGACGGCCATACTTAACATTGGTACGCCGCACTTACGCCACCATATAGCAGGGGTAACTATACACCGGGAAAGCCTAACGTAAACAGCGTAACTGTACTGCGTCGGTTGGGCGTACGTTCGTGAATTTGCGTATCTTGCTGATTTACATATTTCGACGCGTAAATCAGCATACACGCCCCTAGCGGTCAGCGTAAAAATGCAGTTACGATCCGACGGCGTAAAAAGACTTACGCCTGTCGGATCTAATAGATATCTATGTGTAACTGATTCTAAGAATCAGGCGCATAGATACGACCGGCCGGACGCAGAGATACGATGGCGTATCTGGAGATACCCCGTCGTATCTGGAGATACGCCGTCGTATCTCCTCTAAGCATCTGGCCCTATACGCGCATAAACGTGCCTAAACATGTGTGCAACTTATGCGACTTTTGGTACATTTTAATTCTGCATTTTCCTGCCAGCAGCTCTGGCATTTAGAGCATCTTTTTTAGATACCCCATGGGCATGAGACCTAAAGCCAAACTTTGGGACCCTTAAAAATGATCCCTTACAACAGGGCTACACCTGTACTACAAGGGTTGATTACTCGTTTAGAACTAGGGGGACATAGGAAAAAAAATCTACTTACCTGAAATCTCACTATAGGTGCCATCTCATGTTTATAGTCTAAAACCAGAACACAGGTCTAAGGCAAAATCTATACTAAGGCAAACTCTAGTTTGTTTTTTCACTTTTAATATCTACAGAAAAAATAAGCACTTTGAGCTATGTAGACCATTGCATTCAGTCGATCTTCTTTTAAAACAACATCCGATCCCTGTAGAAAATCTCAATAAGTCCTCTTTGTCAGACTTGTAGAAGCGTGTTACTGGAATGTCTACACTGCAAGATACTATATTATGTGTTATCTGAGGCTTGCTTTGTCAATGGTACGTATTTTCTAGATTCACTTAAAACAACCACAGAGCTTTAAAACAAGGTGTTATTAAGTACTTAAAGTAAACCTGTCATGAGAGAAATATGGGGGCCGCCACTGCAGACCTCGTTATGAAAAAAAATGTTTACTGGCAATTTTGCTGACCCACTAGATTTAAAAGATAACTGCAGGCAAAACGTTTTATTAGTTTTGGATAGGGTGAAGAGGGATTAGAACACCTGTCATGATCCTCCTATATATGCCCCCGTGAGATTTGCCCTCTATTTGAAAAAGAAAACTCCAAATTTTGGGTTGTCCCCAGAACAGTAATAGAGGGGAAATCTTCCATAGGGGACACTAATTCTGGTGACATGAAACCTATAGCGCTACTTTAACCCCTTATGCCGCGTACACACGATCGGTCAATCCGATGAGAACGGTCTGATGGACCGTTTTCATCAGACCAAACCGATCGTGTGTAGGCCCCATCCGTTATTTATCCATCCGTTAAAAAATTTGAAACTTGTTTTAAAATTAACCGATAGATACCTAACCGATAGAAAAAAAACTATCGTTTATAGGCATGTCCATCGGTTAAAAATCCACACATGCTCAGAATCAAGTCGACGCATGCTTGGAAGCATTGAACTTCATTTTCTTCAGCACGTCATTGTGTTTTACGTCACCGCCTTCTGACACGATCGTTTTTTCAACTGATGGTGTGTAGGCACGACTGATCATCAGTCAGCTTCATCGGTTAACTGATGGAAAAATCCATCAGACCGTTCTCATCGGATTGACCGATCGTGTGTACAGGGCATTACTGTTGGTCTGGAACGTCCTCCCAGGATAGCGCCTCACGCACTCCCCACGGGGCCTCGTTTCGCCGTAACCTGTCACCCGACCTGTCCACCGGTCAGGATTGATGAGGAATCATTATTTTGGCCCACTGCCGGTACCATGTGATCGCTGTGGCCAATCACAGCAGAACACATGACAGTTGTACACAATGAAAGGCTTTGTTACATGCCTGTCATTTTGTACTTTTGTGATGAGCTCTGTGATTGGACACAGTCATCACATGGTACAAACAGGGTCAATCATAGCCCATCAGTACCATGTGATTAGCTGTGGCCAATTATAGCTAATCACAATGGTAAACATTTAGGGCCAGATTTATGTAGAAATCCGGCGGCGTAACGTATCCCATTTACGTTACACCGCCGCAAGTTTTCAGCGTAAGTGCTTGATTCACAAAGCACTTGCCTGTAAACTTGCGGCGGCGTAGCGTAAAGCCAACTTGCGGCGGCGTAGCGTAAAGCCATCCGGCGCAAGCCCGCTTAATTCTAATGGGGCGTGTATCATTTAAATTAGCCGAACGTACTGTACTGCGCATGCTCCGTTTTGAAATTTCCCGCCGTGCTTTGCGCGAAATTACGTCGCCCCGACGTAATGTTTTGAACGGCGACGTGCGTTACGTACTTTCGTATTCCCGGACGACTTACGCAAAAAATAAAAATTGAAATTCGACGCGGGAACGACGGCCATACTTTAACATGGGCTGTCTAATTTTACACCACCTAAATAGCAATCGCAACTTTACGACGGGAAAAGCCGACTAGCGACGACGTAAGAGAAAGTGACGAACGCGCGTTCCTTCGTGGATCACCGTAAACAGCTAATTAGCATACCCGATGCGGAAGACGACGCGAACTCCACCCAGCGGGCGCCGAAGTATTGCATCCTAAGATCCAAAGGCGTACGAAGCCGTACGCCTGTCGGATCTTAGCCAAATGCCGTTGTATCTTTGTTTGTGAATTCAAAATAAAGATATGACGCAGCAAATTTGAAAGTACGCCGGAGTATCAGCAGATACTCCGGCGTACTTTTTCTGTGAATCTGGCCCTTAATTCCGAAAAAATTATTGCTTATAGCTGTAAAATGCACATAAGCAATCGTAGTGTATAAAACATAAAAAAATAACAATCCTGATCACCTCCCCAGAGTAGTACAGTGTTACTGTGGTAAAACTGTATTGCTCTGGTCACTGTATGTAAAAAAAATATGAAAATAATTGAAAAAATTTAATAAAAAAAATATAAAAAAAATTCAAGAATTTTTTATTTATTTTTGCATATTTTTATCAGCCAGTGTCTCTGATCACTGCCACACCAGTTATATGAGGACTCTGTACTGTACTGGTGACAGTATGTAAATACAAAAAAAAAAACATTTTTTTTTAAATTTCTTAATTTTCCCAAAAATTGTGACAAAAAAATCACAACTTCAAAAAACTTGCTATATCTCTTACTACATACATTGGACTGTCTGCTTTACAAAAAGGGGTCATTTGGGGGATATTTGTACTGTCCTGGTATTTTTGGGCCTCAAGTAAATAATATACGTACACTGATTTACACCGATTTGGGTAATTTATTTTTATTTTGCAAAATATAAAAAAAAACTGCGGTGATTAAATACCATCGAAAGAGAAAAAAATGATAAAAATTGCATATAGGTACAGTGCTGCATGACCGCGCAATTGTCATTCACTGTGTGACAGCACTGAAAGCTGATTGGCCTGGACCGGAAGGAAGTAAAAGTGTCCAGTATTGAAGCGGATAAAGTAATCTTACCATAAACCTGGACAATTGAAACTGAGATGCCTTCAAGAACAATCCCATGTCTAGACTGCAAAAGTTATAAGTAAATCTCAGCTTTCCCTATATAAATGCATTTTTTATCCTATGTTCAGTTGGAACTGCCCAGTTTTGTGACAGGTTTACTGGAAACCTGTGCCTAAAGAAATATCAGGCCTGCCATTTCAGTCCTGTCTCCTAAATGCAGGTTCCCTTATTGTTCTGCAGATCTAATAGCTTCCAGACTTTTTAACATTTATCCCTGAATAAAGTTCTGCCTTCTCTCTAATCACATCTGCTGCATACTTGTTCAGGGTTAGTGACTATTGAAACCAGAGACAGCCAGGCAACTATTATTTCCAGGAGCAGCTCAGCTATTGCGGCAACCAAACATCTTTTAGCACATAATTTTTTTAATAATTTATAAGTTATTGACTTGGAAAAAATACCAAAAAAAAATCTGAAGCCCTGGTCTGCATACTTCTTCTAGACCAGTGAAAATATTGGGCCAGATTCACATAGAAATGCGTTACGCTGCGGCGACGTAACGTATCCCATTTACGTTACAGCGCCGCAAGTTTACAGCATAAGTGCTTGATTCACAAAGCACTTACCTGTAAACTTGCGGCGCTGTAACATAAATCCGCCCGGCACAAGCCCGCCTAATTCAAATGGGGCGGGGACCATTTAAATTAGGCGCGCTCCCGCGCCGAACGTACTTCGCATGCTCCGTCCCTAAAATTTCCCGACGTGCATTGCGCTAAATGACGTCGCAAGGACGTCATTGGTTTCGACGTTAACGTAAATGGCGTCCAGCGCCATTCACGGACGACTTACGCAAACAACGTGAAATTTAAAAATTCGACGCGGGAACGACGGCCATACTTAACATTGGTTAGACCACCTAGAGGGCATGCTTAGTTTTACGCGACGCATCTCTACGGAAACAACGTAAATTTAGATCGACGGGCAAAGCGGACGTTCGTGAATTGGCGTAACTAGTCATTTGCATATTCTACGCCGACCGCAATGGAATCGCCACCTAGCGGCCAGCCTAGAATTGCAGCCTAAGATCCGACGGTGTAACACAGTTACACCTGTCGGATCTTAGGGCTATCTATGCGTAACCTGATTCTATGAATCAGGCGCATAGATACGACAATCGTATCTCAGAGATACGACGGCGTATCAGGAGATACGCCGTCGTATCTCTTTTGTGAATCTGGCCCATTGATGTTAGTTGGCCAATATGACAGACAGGCAACTGGCATTTTCATTAAGAAGCCTCCACAATGGTAACTTTCATGATGACAAGTTCAACTATGCTGGTAGATTGCACCAGTTTAAAGTTGAGGTAAACTCCACTTTTGAACTCCTACATACAGGAAAGCCTAAAATAAGTTAATCTGTAGGTACAGTGAACTTGCACTGTTTAGGAAATATTTACAAGGGATGCTGCCCACAACGTCACCGGCGTGTGCACTCTGAAGGGAAGACATCCCCGTGCCGTACCTTTTGAGCTCCATGCCAGAGCCAAGCGCTACCACCTGCATGAGAAGGAGTGACGTCACTGAAGCCCCAGCCAATCATGCAGTTGAAGCCCGCAAATGCAAAAGGAAGATTGATGGAAGATGGCAGCGTCGGGGATCCGTGACAGTGCTACACGGGAGGGATTCGCTGTACAGGTCTGTCATAATGTGCTAGTATGCGGCGCTTACTAGTACATTATGACTTAAAGTGATTGTAAAGTCTTGTATACTTACGTTCTCTGTTGCAGTGAATTTGCACAGAGCAGCCTGGATCCTCCTCTTCTCTGGTCTCTCTTCTGTGCTTCTGGCTCCTCCCACCTGTTCAGTGCCCCCACAGCAAGCAGCTTTCTATGGGGGCACCCGAGCCGAGTCAAAGCTCCCTGACCTGGCCCCGCCCCTCCCCCCCTCTCGCCCAATCAGGAGGGAGAATCTCTGACGGCTGAGACACTTGTGGACATTGCTGGACAGAGAGGAAGAGGAAGAGAAAGCCCACACACAGAAGGCTTTTTTGAACTTACTGCATAGAATGCATTAAGATAAAAAACCATCTGCCTTTACAACCACTTTAACCTTGCAGCGGGCCCACTTTATCTTTATTTTAGTGGTGGTTTACTACCGCTTAAATCTCTTTAGCCAGTTGAAAATCTATACTAAAACAAAAATCTCCGCCACTCATGTAATGTTGCTCAGAGCTGGCCACTGACCACTCTAGAGCCAAGCACTACATTGTGGAAAGGATGGGGGCTCTTGTCCCATGTTAAGCAGGGTACAGTAGGTGTTTGGAAGCAGAAGAACATCATACATATGGTTTATTCTGGAGAACCAAATTAAACTAAAATGGACATCTTCTCTTCTATGAACAATTTGTTACATTGTCACGATTTAACATTATGTTATTATAGAAGGATAAGGTAATTCACTCCTGAAAGAATTTCAAAGCTCATCTTGAAGAGGTGACTGAACTGATCTTTTTTTCTAATTTTCTTTTATGACTCCTTTTTTTCTGATATATAAAACCAAATAATTGAATGGATGACATTGAGTTTCAGTGTATAGAAGGAGGTTGCTGAAAAATGTAAAGATGTTAAATCAAAGAAAATTGAAACCCAGGAAAGAAATAAAAGGTTATAACAGAGAAAAAAAAGTTAAAAGTGAATTAGATATTTTAAAACACGTACAATATAATATAAAAATCATATAATAATGATTGTAGACTTGTGTTTTAGAATTTAATTTTATGAAGTTAATATCTTTATGAAGTTAATATCAATGATTATGATCAAACTGCACCTCACTTTATTAATTTGCATAATATCTAACCTACAGCACTATAACAGAATAAGCACATTTGTACTTATGTACTCTTTACAGTTGCTAGTCCCATTTTCTGTGATATTTATGGCTGGCAATTGTATAGCTTGAGTAACATTTACTACGGGCGCCAAATCTTGGACTCTAAATGGCTAGTAGATATAGATACAACCCCTAGGGGGCCTGTGAGAGAAATGTAAAAATTCCCAAGTAGGAAATAGTGTAGCAAGTAAATCATAACAATCTGCCAATATAATGATAATGAGTAACCAGTGATATTACAAAAAATAAGTGAAGTAAATACACCAAACATAGGTATAGGTATCATAAGAAACGGGACATAGGTATGGATGAAGCTGGTAATAATTGATATGAAAAGCTTAATCCCGGAGGTTAGTGCTGAATACTAAACATTAGGGATGCACCGATATATCGGTGACGATACATATCGTCCGAAAACAGCTGTTTTGGGGACATGCCGAAACAGCTTAAAAATTGCCGATAATGACTGCTCGCTTGATCACCGCTGACTGTCCCGTGTCCTCCTCCAGCCCCCCTCCGTTTTGCTGCAGTCTCTCTCCCTCCGTGTCCCCCTCTGTGTTTCCTTCTCCTCCTTGTCCCCCTCCGTGTTTCCTTCTCCTCCGTGTCCCCCTCGGGTTTTTCCTTCTCCTCCGTGTTCCCCTCGGTGTTTCCTTCTCCCCTGTGTCCCCCACCGTGTTTCTCTCTCCCTCCGTGTATCCCTCCGTGTCCCCTGCCGTGTTTCTTTCTTCCTCCGTGTCCCCATCGTGTTTCTCTCTCCCTCCGTGTATCCCTCCGTGTTTCTCTCTTCCTCCGTGTATCCCTCCGTGTCCCCCCCCCATGTTTCTCTCTCCCTCCGTGTATGCCTCCGTGTCCCCCGCCGTGTTTCTCTCCCCTTCCGTGCTCCTCCTCCACCCCTTGGAACAGTCAGGATGGAGAGCGGGGTAGGAGCCGGTAAATCTGGCTCCTTACTGTTCCGAATGGACAGAGTCAGTGATGACTGACTCCTTATTCACATAACTGAAACATCGTAAACTGTGATTACAATGTTTTAGTTTATGAATGAAGAGAAGCCGCTGTCTTCTCTCCATTAATTTTCAGCGCAGTTGAAGCTGCAGAGAAAGGGATTGGGGAATATATGTCCCTAGTCCCTTTCCCTGTCTCAGAGGGGAGATGTCAGAGGTCTGTTAAGACCCCTGATATCTCACCAAACCCCCCCCCCCCCCAACAGGGCTGATTAAAAAAAAGAAAAATTGCAATAAATAATTTAAAAAATAAAATGTAAATAATAATAAAAAAAATGTAAATAATAATAATAAAGAAAACAAACTGACAATCCACTACCCCCCCCTCAAAAAAAAAATGTCACCGTAAAAAAAAAAATAGTTAAAGATAAAATAAAAAAAATAATTATTAAAAAAAAAAAGAAAAGTCATTTTCGGTTTCGGTTTCGGCCTGACATTTTTTTTATTTCGGTTTTGTTTTGGTTCTGAAATTTCCATTTCGGTGCACCACTACTAAACATAGACCGACTCGGTATTCAGCTGTGCTGCCACCACAAACAACAGCTGGGGAACCAGTTGCTAAAAATCAAAGAAGAGAGAGGGGCGCCAACAGCCACATAGTGTAGTCATAGCTTTATTGTTAAATAATTATAAAAATAAATGGTAATGCACTTACAAGCAAGGGGGGTGACAGGCATGGAGCATGTAATAAATCTAGATCCATAGCACAGTCTGCAAGGGAGAGGATCGGCTGCTGCAGGTGTGTTGGGAAATGCTGTGGCCGGAAGGATTTGCTCCCATTAATGCTGCCATTGCAATCTACTCTTAGATCTCCTCCTTCACCCATTGTCAGGGTGCAATGAATCATGGGATATGCGTTTCGAGGAGAAAAAACTCCTCTTCATCAGTCTCCATGGCTTGCCCCTTCCCAGACTGTGAGTGGTCAACAATGGAAGAGCAAAAGCTGGGCTGATTTAGCTGCTGGTTAACTACTCACACACTAAACTTTGACCAATTCTTTAAATCCGATGAAATGAGGAAACCTTCTGGATTAAGTTTTACAACCTTTCTCTAAATTAAAACAGACACAGAAGAAACAGAATTGATATGCAAGTGCATTGCAGGAAAGCTTGGGTGAAACAAAGTGACCATGATAAGGTTGTGCTTGACTGAAATGTACCATGAAAGGCTACCAAAGATAACAAGACCTCCAGTGTTCGATTTAGCTAGCAACACAGAATTTGGGTCCAGAAAATGTACTCATTTTTTTGCCCTGTCAATCAAATAGTAATTGCATGGAAACCAAATCGACTGGCAAAATAGTTGACAGTAATGCGTTTACTTAGTGATGTAACAAAGCAGCCTCCTCTTCCAATCCTTGTTGAGTTGAGAGAATAAGTTAAAAGCAGTTAACTATAAGACAAAAGACAAATCACACTGAACTGTACAGAACATTATCTCACATACAGTACATTAAGCTTTATGTTTGATTCAGACATAATCTCATGTCCAAAAAGCTTTATGGTTAGAAAGGGAAAACTCTGCTCTTGTTGCAGCTGGGTTTAGGGACTAAATTAAGTCATTAAAGTGTTTGTTAACCCCCCAAAAAATGTAAAATACAGATTCTGGTCTCTTGAAGCAGATTAAACAGCACATTGCTTGTGCTGTGTAATCTGCTCCTCTCTAAACTGTAAAAACCTCAGTGAACCTGACACTTCCTGTATCCCCCTAACTGCGCTGACCACGAAAATCAGGGCTGCTGAGCCCTGATCACTGTGGTCTGAATTCGTCCCTTTGTCATCCACAGCCCTGCACTCTGCTCTCCACTCTCCTCCTCACCCCCCACCGCCGCCATTATTAAAATAAAAACTGATAACTGCTCACTGCCAGGCCCTCTATTAGAGCCTGTTCTACCACACTGTGTAGTTCTTTATTAAAAATGAGGCTTATAAATACCTGTTTAGCTCAATCTTCTGGCCAGTCACATGACTCTCAGCCAGTTTCCAGGGCTACTACAGGAGGGAGGGACTGAGCGGCCATGTGATCTCCCCAGTTGATGTCAGAGGGAGATCTTGGTCCCTCCTGCACAAGCCATCCATCGAAGCTGTACATCGGCCACGAGTCATGTGACTGGCCTGAAGACAGTTTTAAACAGGTATTTACAAGGCTCATTTTTATAAAAGACTAAGGCCTCGTACACACGGCCGAGGAACTCGACGTGCCAAACACATCGAGTTCCTCGGCCAGTTCAGCCCTGAAGCCGCCGAGGAGCTCGGCGGGACGAGAGCTCCCATAGAACAACGAGGAAATAGAGAACATGTTCTCTATTTCCTCGTCGAGCTCCTCGTCGGCTTCCTCGGCCGAAAGTGTACACACGACCAGTTTCCTCGGCAGAATTCAGCCAGAAACTCGGTCGGAAACTGAATTCTGCCGAGGAAACTGGTCGTGTGTACGGGGCCTATCACAGTGTGCTATGCCAGGCTCTAATAGAGGGGCTGGTGTAGACTTCATTAAATGTCTTGACAAACACTTTAATGCAACCCAGGATAAGGAAGAGTCTGAGCAACAACTTGATTGTCCTGGTTGGTTTTAAAATTTATAATGAAATGGACTATTTACATCATACATTGAATGATCATTTTTGATTGACGGGACTTTTTTCACAAAAAAAATGTCATTTGAACTATTATTATTATTATTATTATACAGGATTTATATAGCACCAACAGTTTATGCAGGGCTTTACGATATAAAAGGATGACAGTACAGTTACAAAACAATAAAATACAAGAGGGTTAAGAGAGCCCTTCTCAAAAGAGCTTACAATCTAATAGGGCGGGACAAGTTGGAGCTGATGGAAGTGATAAAAGATTAATTGGAGGCGTGATAGGCTTTCCTAAAGAGACAAGTTTTCAGGGATAACCTGAAGGCAGCTAGAGTAGGATATAGCTGGACAGATTGACGTAGAGAGTTCCAAAGATTGGGAGAGGCTCTTGAGAAGTCCCGGAGACAAGCATGGGATGAGGAGACAAGGGAGCTTAAAAGCAGGAGCTTGAGAGGGGTGGAGAGGATGGTTTGGGTGATATTTGGAGACAAGATTGGTGATGTAGCTTTGGGCAGAGATGTGGATGGCTTTGTATGTTGTTAGTTTTTTAATTTAATTCACTGGGCGATAAGAAGCCAGTGTAGGGATTGGTGGAGAGGGGTGGCTGACACTGAGTGGTTGCTAAGGTAGATGAGTCTGGCAAAAGCATTCATGATAGACTGAAGAGGTGAATAGCCTATTAATTAACTATTAATCTTGTACTGTTTTATTTTGTAAACCAATTAATATTACCATGGCTATTTGCTACATCATTACTGCAGTATACATATTAAAATAAATCCTTAAGACCTTTTTTAGGAAATTTTGTTTTCAGTTTAAATGCTTTAGCCAAGAAAACAGTTTCAGTTGAGTAGCTGCTATCTGTATGCCACTATTAGGTAAGCAAATATTACATCATACTTATTGCTGATGGATATGCTATATTTTGTTAACAAAAGAATAATGGTACAAGTCGTTTGTCAATAATTTGGCAACCTTTAGTAAACTAGAAAGAAAAAATAATATAGTGGGACATGAAGGAAATGTTAACAGTCCCAATGGGGACCTTGATGTGCCCAGTGTGATTTATTTATTTTACAAAATGTATTCAAAGACAGTAAAAACACACAGTCAGTGTAGCAAGATATTTTGACACTCTGTAAAGATGGAATGCCCCTCAAACACACTAGTGCCTTTTAGCGCCTGCAGGTATAGCAAAGGAATCCAAACAAGTTAATGTTTCCTCTCTTTATGACCCTAAGTGTGTTTTTGGAGCAGTAATACAATTATGTAAGTGCAATGCATGGAATGCACTCCAGATTTCTGTGCAAACACGACTGATCAGTAATATAACCAATCATAGCCAGGCATAGACTCATGTAAACAAATCCATGCTCTGTTTAAAATGAATAATGCAAAACATACAATAAGCATACATGCTGCCTGAGTTGCATTGGGGCGATTTACAAAAACTGGAGAGTGCAAACACACACAGCCCAGTGCGGGAACAAGCTTGCAGTTTCTGTCCCCATCTCTCTCTCCATCACTGGTCTTTGCTCCTCTCATGGCTTTCTCTCCCCCCAGAAGTGCAATTTCTCCTCCCTTTGCATGCACTGCAGCAGTGGTAGTGGCTCCAGGCCAACCTCAGAAATGCAGCCAGTCCTAGTTCTGCTCTTTTCTGGTCTTCAGCAAACTGCCCACCACACCTTCTGTACTGTGGACTCTTCCTGGCCCAGGTTGGCAGGGGCTAAATGTCCAATCAGGACTACAATACTCTTTAAATCTTCTCCTCGTGTATGTATGGTATGTCTAGTAAGATTTGTCTATTTTCCCCCTCTATACTGTCAAAATGACATGAGGCAGTTATCTCCTTCACATCAGGGACTGATAAAGAGGATTTGATTCTCTTAGTAAAATGTGCAATATATTAGTTGTGTTGTTTTAGAAATAAAGAAAATATACAGAATTTTTTATGTTTTTGGTTAACATTGAAAAAAGGCTCCACTTAAAAATGACCATCTATGTGTTATGTGACTGATTTGCATGGGCTAGCAGTTATGATATGTATACGAAAATAATGAGTCTTCACAAGCCAAAGAATATCTTTTGGTTTTATTAGAATTTATATTTTAGCTGTTCCATTCTCTATTGTTAGTAAAAGAAGTTGGAAGCATAGTTTGCAAGTCCATTGTTTTATAGAAACTGTGCGCAATGGTGCAAGTGTTAAAACATTATATATAGTTAACTGTTGTATAGAATTAGAGAAACACATGGCCTCATTCTCATGGTTAGGTTTGGTGGGAAGCCAAGGCAGTTTGCCACGGATTCTAACAGGTTCCAGATGATTTCCTCCAAAGAAAGTGAAGTAGATGTGCAGCTCAGAGAGCTTTGATGAGAGACCTGGAATCACAAATGCTGATTATTGGCTGTGAGGACGCACATTAATGATGACCCCTGAGAGGTCACGCTGTGATTTGAATATGCATGCAGTGGCACTCCACAGAGCAAAGAATAATTAAGAATACATATGTCATTAATCCCAGCCCCCAAATCTTTAGTTTGCTAGACAGTAAAAAGTAAGAAAAATAGCAGGGTAGAGTTGCTAACATTGTTTAGTCTATGTGAAATCAGTTTGCTTTTGTGTCTGTACATAGGAGTACAGTAGCACTAATTGCAGATCCACCTCCATCACTCTGCCAGCCAGTGCAGGATAGTTTGTCCCATAAACTCCTCATCTATATTGTTTATTGAAAGAAGCAATGACATTTATCTCAGGAAAGGGGTGTATTTTTTGGGCAAAGCGATATATGTGGACTGGAAGGTTTGTACTTGAAGATCTGTAATTAGTATTAGTGGTTAAGAAGACTCTTACTCTGGATTTGGTCTTGTTTATAGAAAAAAGACCAGTTGGCAGACTAGCAGACTACACAACTACAGTAACCATCAAACGTTATGTCCAAGTGTATTATTACCACTGAGTTCTCTCCAATTGAATGCAGCCCATTTTCAGCCTGTTCCATACCAAATGTTAGCTGTGGGCAGACTTTGAGCAGTCTATGTGAATAAGGACTTTAGATGTGGACAATGTGAAATCCTGATAAAGTCAACAATTCTTTGATGTCAATGCTGCTTTAATTGAAAATTAATAATACAGACAATACAGAAACAAAACAAAAGTACAATCAATGATAGAGATACACCAAAACAGTTCAGGAGGTCAAAGTACTAGTTGTGCATTCTCGGAATATACAACATTAGGGACAGATAATTAGTAACACACTAGCGATATACTTTAAGGTGCACCCACCTAAAGAAGTGGAAGGTGGATAGAGGAAACGGGGAGCGATAGAATACATAGGGACATATGAGGGCGAGAAGAGGAGAAGGAAGAAAGTCAAAAATTCTTTAGCAGTCTGTTGACCGATACAATCCATTATGTAAGCTCTAACGAGCAGGGCCCTCTGATCATTCCTGTATTAAATTGTATTGTAACTATAATGTCTTCCCTGATGTTGTAAAGCGCCGCGTAAACTGTTGGCGCTATATAAATCCTGTATAATAATAATAATCATTAGTGGACCGATAAACCCGATATGAACCTTAGAGTAGCAGAATATAGATCTACTTTAGTGCAAACTTGTTATTTACAGCATGCCTTTCTGTACATGTACATCTGTACCATTTGGGGGATTTACTAAAAGTGGTACATGCAAAATCTGGTGCAGCTGGGCATAGTAGCCAATCAGCTTCTAATTTCAATAGAAGAAAGATAACTGTACGCACAAAAACAGTGTGACTGTGGACATGCAAGTGGGCCAAAAATAAACAATAAATGGTGTTAATGATGATAATAATAATGTTAGTCCATTAGTCCATGGCGGTCAGTTCTTGAAATAGAAGGCGGCAGCTGTCCTCGGAGAAAGCCAGCTCTGTAAACAGGGTGAGAAGGAGGGGAGAACACAGGAAGCCCCACCTGAGAGTAGTATTAAGGCACAATTTAATGGCAAGGTAAGTAATGCACTTACCAGATAAAATATAAAATGCCAGGCCTGTAGAAGGAGTTGGTGCTTTGAGCGCGTAGCCTTGCCTATTTTGTCTATCCATCCATTCTCATCCTGATGTTCCTCCGCTTCCGGAAACGTAATTTCACTGCGTACCAAGCTGGTTCCAGCTGACTTCCTGGTGGCCACAGGACAGATCATGGTTTCCCTGTCATCTCACATGCTTGGATGCTTGTCTCGGACGCTGGGAGAGTTACCTTCCATACCTACACACATATGAGCCTTATTTTATCTTCTATCTTGTAAGTGCATTACTTACCTTGCCATTAAACTGTGCCTTAATACTACACTCAGGTGGCACTTTCTGTGTTCTCCCCAGCTTCTAACTTCAGCTCGTGCAATTAAGCTTTGGCAATAAAACCTGAAAGCTGATTGGTTTCTAGGCATAGATGCACCAGATTTTGTACTCCCCAGTTTCAGTAAATCTCCCCTACGTGTATGCCTGGAACTGTTGTAGAAGACCAAATGTGAAGGTGCATACATATGTGGAGATTCACTTTCTGACACCAGGGTGTTGATCACAGTGAAGAAGGAGCCAAACACACTAGGATTGATTTAATAAAAGCAAATAGGTTGTTCACTTTGCAAGATAATTTGTCCCAGAGCTTAGTGAATGAGGTAATGCTCTGCTGACTTTCATTCATTCATGTGCAAACAAAAATGCATTTTTTTTCCTTGTGGGTATCCTTTGCTAAGTTAAACCCCCACATTCACCAAACTCTGGGGCAAATTCCCTTACAAAGTGCATCTTCCCGTGCAAAGTGAACAGCCTATTTGCTTTTCGTAAATCAACCCCATTGACTCTCACTTTTAGATAAAAAACTATAATATTTTAAGCCCCTGCCAGCTACCGCTTCAAAGTCGATAGTTTCATTGTGCACCACACGCCAACATCCAGCTCCCTCAAACAGCTTTATTGATCAGGATGGCCAGGACATCAACCTATGTCTATATTCCAACTTTGACACATCACACCCAACACCTGGGCCTAATTGTAGAGCTTTCAGCACATTTTGATCTTGGGGGCACACATCAGTTGAGCAAAATTCCAATCAGAGCATGTGTTTAAAACATCACTGGTGTGTGGCAGAATTCTCTCTTGATATTAAAGCTAATTATACAGACAATTACTGACAACTGCATGCACAAAACAAACTAAAATTATGGCATTTAAACGTTTTACAGTATAATAGTTTTGGATATTGGGTAGTACACTTATGGGACTTTCAATGCTGGAAAGTTATATGAGGCTGTAGTTTATCACATATGTCACTAGTTTTTAGTCTGTGTGTGCATGCCAATAGTGTGTATTGTTAAATGGCTTGGGTTTCCGTAGAAGCTGATGTCATTCTGGCTCAGCTGGACTTGCGATTTAGTGCTGGACTCTTTCTTATTCTACTGCTCCATAGATAGTACTCAGGAACTATTACAGAAATACATGCATGATATTTTTCTGGTGAAAGGGTAGAAATACTTTGGGATAGATCAAATGATTGTATGAAGTGCCCATCCTAGACTAACAATAGAGTATACTACAGTAGGTGTTTGTGATATTGTGTTTTTAGCACGACAGCGTCGCGCTGATACTCGGCGACATGGTGCCGAGATCTCGCACTCACTGGAATAGTGACAGCACATCCCAGCAAGCGCGTCATAGAAGCGACGGGAGATCCGACTTGGATTCCCGCCAATTCTACACGTGTGCGGCGTTTGTTATGAATCCTGAGGGGGAAGTCCCCGCCGGATTTTAAATAAAAATCCGGCATGGGTCCCCCCCTCAGGAGCATACCGGGCCCTTAGGTCTGTTATGGGTTGTAAGGAGAGCCCCCCTACGCCGAAAAAAACGGCGTAGGGGGTACCCCTACAATCCATACCAGACCCGTATCCAAAGCACGCTACCCGGCCAGCCAGGAAGGGAGTGGGGACGAGCGAGCGCCCCCCCCCCCTCCTGAGCCGTACCAGGCTGCATGCCCTCAACATGGGGGGGTTGGGTGCTCTGGGGCAGGGGGGCGCACTGCGGCCCCCCCACCTCAGAGCACCCTGTCCCCATGTTGATGAGGACAGGGCCCCTTCCCGACAACCCTGGCCGTTGGTTGTCGGGGTATGCGGGCGGGAGGCTTATCGGAATCTGGGAGCCCCCTTTAATAAGGGGGCCCCCAGATACCGGCCCCCCACCCTAAGTGAATGAGTATGGGGTACATCGTACCCCTACCCATCCACCTGCAAGAAAAGTGGTAAAAACACAAATAAACCACACAGGGTATTAAAATATTTTATTAGTCTGCTCCGGAGGCCGCCCCCTGTCTTCTTTATTAGCTCTTTTACCAGGGGGAGCTTCTTCTTTGACGTCTTCGGGTGGGTGGGGGCCGCCGTCTGGTTCTCTTCCACCGCCGGGGGTGGGTGGCTTTTAAAAAAGCCCCCACCCCCCCCGGCGGGTTTCCTCCGGCGTCTTCGGCGGGGCTCTTCTTCTTCCGCTATCCCGACGGGTCTTCTCCGCTATCCGGGGGGTCTCCTTCTATGTTCGCCGCTCTCCGCTGTTGACTCGTCGCACCCCGGTTCTTCGTCTCGCAGTCCGGTCCCTTCTTCCGTGCTGTACGTCTTCTTCCGTGCTGTGAGTTCTTCTTCCGTGCTGTGACGTCATGTTCTTCACTTCTCTTCTTCTCCCGATGTTGACACGCCGGTCCTTCTCGCTGAAATGACGGATGCGCGCCTTGCATCGGACCTATATAGGCCTCACAGTCCCATCATGCTCTGTACCTACCCATGTGATACCTACCCACGTATCTATTGCAATGCTTCTTAAAGTGTATCTAAAACCAAGGGCAAAATTGTAATGGTGTCACGCTAGGCTGTTTGCTTCTGGTTGTTCAAAATTTCACAGAGAACTGGGTACGGCTCATAATACTGCGTAATATTTCAGTTCAGCAAATTTCACAGATAGTTAGGAGTTCATTGGATTTTGTCAGGACCAACAAATATATTTTTGCACTTATCAAACACTATAACAAAACACTTTCAATTGTAAATTTACCAGATCAAAAGAAAGCAAATAAAGAGGCTTATTTTAGAGGTTTACATACACTTTAATATAATATCCTGTATCTGTGCAGTAAACTAGCAGTTCTGGGTGCATAGTTGGCTAAGGGGCATACAGGAATGATTTTCATGCCTCTGCCCCAATCATGCGATTTGTAATGATGATACACACCTTCTGCTATAATAATGCTTTACTGTGCTTCCTACTGGTTTATTGGAGGGCTCTGTGGTTCTTTTTTGCCCACCTCACCATAACCTGCCTAATTATACTATCAGCCAAGTGCTCATGATTTATCCTGTACAGAATAAAATGCCATTTTGCCTCCCTACAGCTTACTTATTTGATGTTGTCTTCTACTGTTTGAGGATAAAATTGGTAGTGCTTTATGAAAAAATTTCAGTCTGACAGCAGAACTGAGCAACTAAAAGTGTTCTATAAACTATAAGGAGGCCAGTGTCCAGTCTTCATGTTAGGGATCTTAAACATTTACTTATGGCTTAAATTCACATTCTAAAAATCTTATTGGCTTTTGCCACATAAAGGATGTAAAAGGTAATGGACGAATAGTTATTCCCTAAGAGAAGCCAGACACCTTTTTTTTTTATCATTGTAAATTTTATTGGAGTTTCAACATTTACAGGGAAAGCACTAATAGTAAATGTGAAATAAGTACAACAGTAAGAGAAATATCTTGTCAGTCCATCGGGCAAACAGTAAAATACAAAAGAAGCAGTATTGTGAGCCAACTGCCAACTGGGGGGGGGGGGCACATTAAAGTTACATTAGTAAATTCAATGTTAGCTACATAGAGCATATAATAAGCTACACAGCCATTATACTAAGACAAGACATGTTTGTGGAAAGCTAACCATAGTTGACACATATGCCAACCAAGTAGAGACGTTAAACAAAGGGGTATTTTTACCATAACCAAGAAGTAAACCAATAGAAATACATGAGAAATTAAGTAATGTAAAGAGATACAAGCAAATATCCAAAAGATGATATTCCCAAGTATCTCACACAGTATGAGAAAGGGTGACCTGCTTAATGTGTGTATTTAGGGAGTAACTAAAGGTTGTGAGGAGGTAGAGGTTAAGGGAGGAATAGATCCATAAGTGGAACAGTCCCAGTTGTCCCACATTTTGTTAAAATGACCTAAATATTCACCTGACAGAGCTGTCAAATATTCCATAGCTCTATGGTTCTTAAAAGGGACCTCTGCAGATTTTCAGTATTGGGGAGTAGTAGTTAATGCCAGAAAACAGCAATCCTAGGAGATAGTACAAAGGGTCAAGTGGTAAAGGAACCTCCAGAACCAAAAGTCTTTGAGCGATACCCCAAAATCCCAGTATCTGAGGTCAAAACCAGAAAATGTGGGCCAACGACCCAGTCGTTTTGGAGCATCTCCAAAATAATTCTGATATAGAGGGGTCAATAGAGGTCAAGATCACTGGGGTTTTGTACCAGTACATCAAGATCTCATATATATATATATATATATATATATATATATATATATATATATATATATATATATATATATATATATATATATATATATATATATATATTTTCTTCTTTATAAGTAACACAGCAATATGTTTTAGCAGCAGTTTCCCAAATCTTATGCCAACGGGCTAAGGGTATAGGGTGTTGAAGAGCTTCAGCCCATTTCTTTATATAGGGATGAGTATCTTCTGCCAAAGGAATAGCCTCTTGTAAGAGTCTGATTTGGGCCCTTTATACATGTAAGTTCAAAACCTGTAGGGTGGTCCAGGGATACAAAGGGCTTTTGAGTGTAGAAATAGTGTCTAAATTGGAGATACGTAAAGAAGGTTTCAAGGGGAAGACAGTTATTCTGGGCCCTGATTTCCCTAAATGACATTAATTTACAGATTACTGGATTGATAAAGTGGCGTAATTGAAATATGCCAGAACATGTGTCCATGTAGACATTTGGGTGTTGGACAAACTATCTGATAAAGGTGGGTTATGCAACACATTGGTCAAGTAGGAACAGAGTGGAGCCAGATTATACATTTTATTACAAAAGCGCTATATGCTGGCTGTAAAGGCCATAGAGTTGAATAAAGGTATCTGGGGACTAGTTTAGACACAGCGTCAGATGATCCTAGTAATGAAGATGGATGAATAGGAAACTACTGACTCAATTTCTGACCAATGATTGCAGGGTGTTCTAACTGACCAAGAAATTTTGTAAATGTAAGGCCAGATACTACTTGATTAATGCAGGTACCCCTAGCCCACCTTTGGAACGGGGATCAAGAAGAACAGTGCAAGCAATCCTGGGTATCTTAGTATGCCATATAACACTAAGGAAAAGATGTTGTAGGGAACGTAGTTGGACCAGACACTTTTGTAAGAGGTAGGCGGACACACAAAATAGGTTTGGCTACACTTCTCTTTTAAGGTGATTAGATAGATCTAAACCCTAACTGAAAGAACAGAGAAGATTTAACTTTTCTTTTTTGTAGAATACTGTTAACCTTTTTTCATCCAGTTTTGCATCTCAGTAATGCTGATCTCCTCCAGCATTTTTCAGACACTTTCTGCCTTCACAAACTTAGTTCAGAGTCAGCTGCATATAATTGCTCTTGATTAGTTTAGTTACGAGTGGGGGGATGCCTGTATAGTGTGTATGTCATTGAGCCTGTTGTAATCCCAAACAGGGGCAGATTTGACAACTTCTCAGCTCAATAAAAGATACTGTAATTAATGCTGAATTTGTGAAATAGAAATGTTATATGTAATTGTGTGATGTTTTCGATTGTCCCTTATACAACCTTAAGCCTCGTACACACAATCGGAATTTCCGACAACAAATGTGTGATGGCAGGGTTTTGTTGGAAAATCCGACCGTTTGTATGCTCCATCGGACAATTGTTGTCGGAGTTTCCGACAACAAATGTTGCATAGCATGCTTTCAAATTTTCCGACAGCAAATGTGTGCCGTCGGATTTTCCGATCGCGTGTACACAAGTCCATCGGAAAAATATCCAAAGTACAAACACGCATGCTCCGAACCAATGCTAACCATAAGACAACATTAGCAGAAGTTGCCCAAAGGGTTGCGCTAAAGAGCTGAAAAAACACGTAGTTTCCTGTATGTTGGTCAACAACGTTTTGCCCTCTGTGTGCAGAACAATTTCATGGCCAATGCCCTTCACACAAAATTTGTCCGATGTAAATCCGATCATGTGTACAAGGCTTTAGAGTTATTTCTATGTGCAGAACATGTACATCTGTTTGCTCATATGTGAAAATTACCAGCTTTTAAAATATCAGTTTACAAATTCATCAGCACTAGTTAAGACTGGCAGGCTAAACTTTTTCATAGTGGATGCTGAAAGTTAGTAATTTCTTGAGTGGTAATGAGGATCTCATATGTATGGAATAGGAGAAATCAGAGCATAGAACTAAAAGCCACCTCACTCCTAATGCCTTGTACACACGATCGGAATTTCCGATGGAAAAAGTCAGACAGAATTTTTTCTTTGGTTATTCCGACCGTGTGTGTGCCCCATCTGACTTTTTTTCCGTCCGAATTTAGAAAGAGAACATGTTCTCTTCTATCGGAAATTCCTTTCGTCTGTAGGGAACTCCGACGGAGAAAAAAACACTTATGCTCAGAATCAAGTCGACGCATGCTCGAAAGCATTGAACTTAATTTTTCTCGGCTCATCGTAGTGTTGTACGTCACCGCGTTGTTGACGGTCGGAATTTGGTGTGACAGTGTGTATGCAAAACAACTTGAACGGAATTCCGTCTGAAAAATCCATCCCAATGGAAAATCCGATTGTGTGTACAAGGCATTAGAGATCTTGTTAAATTCATGAAGCTTTACATAACAATCTTTATTTTCAGTCAAATGATGCTCCAAATTCTATTGGGCTAAATTGCCTGAATATAACAGTAACTCTATTGAAAATGAGGACCTTTATCTTGGTGTTTTAGCTTTGTGTATTGATTATGTTATGTTATCGTTCTCTGCTTTATGAACCAATACACTGCCAAAGTGCCTAGACAAATTGGATCACCAGATATGCAGTAAATATGCAATGCAAAGGTATCCTGAAACAAACAAACTAAAAAAATAAAAAATATGTACAGTATAAATAGCTCTTGGTTATAGTTTGCAGTGACCTCAGCATAAAATTGCAGCAATTAAAGAATGAAAAGACTTAAGGTAGCATGCAAGGAAACGTCTGCAGACATAGTTGTTTTATGTATAAATACAATCCTTTGCTCTTTTTTTTTCACTTCTGTCCTCATATTACCTTTTGCTGGTTTGCTTTGTTGAGGTCAAAGCAAGATCAATATCACATTTGTGTGGCTGCATAAAAGGTGAGCAGCATGCAGGAATTGACCCGTTGGTCGGAATGTAGGGAACTGTAGACAATTTTTTCATTGTCTGTGATATTAGACATTATAGGCTTTGAAAAAGAAAGCTTCGGACCAGTTGACAATTTCTGTATTCCCGATGCGTTTCTGCATGTACATTGTTAATGCATTCCAGTGAATTTTCGATGCATTCTGGTCCCCCCCTCCATCTCAATTCAGGATCTGTGCATTCTGGTGTGTTTTTTTTTCTTTGTGGATGTGTTCTTATGCATTCTTGATATGTTTTGCCACGTTCCAGATGCATTCCATAGGGAAAAAATGCAGCATGCTCTACTGTTGTTGACTGCAGTGGAACGCTCTGCACTGGTGTGAACTAGGACCATTGGAACACATGGAAAACACAGTGTATGCATTTTGGATGGACTGTATCTGGTGTGAACCAGCACTGATGTGTTTCTCAAAATGTAACATTTTTACGAAGGAGAAATTCAGGATGTTTTTGTAAAATGATGTTCTCAAAATCAATGCAAATAACTCATGGTTGTTTATTAAAATGACTTAATTCAGGGCTTTTTTTCAGGGTGAACTAGGGGGAACTCAGTTCCACCACCTCTGGCTCAGACCCTTTGGTGCCTGCTCACCACAATCACTTGTAAACACAAACGTCTGGTTTCTGTGTTTACAAGTGACAGCTCTGCACTCTCTATGTAACCCCCTGAACTCTGTATTCTGTATGTAATGCAATCCTGATATTTAATGCCCCTTTAACCACTTAAGCCCCGGACCAATATGCAGCCTAAAGACCCAAGGTGTTTTTACAGTTCGGGACTGCGTCGCTTTAACAGACAATTGCGCGGTCGTGCGACGTGGCTCCCAAACAAAATTGGCGTCCTTTTTTCCCCACAAATAGAGCTTTCTTTTGGTGGTATTTGATCACATCTGCGGTTTTTAGTTTTTGCGCTATAAACAAAAATAGAGCGACAATTTAAAAAAAAAAGCAATATTTTTTACTTTTTGCTGTAATAAATATCCCCCAAAAACATATATAAAAAAAATTTTTTTCCTCAGTTTAGGCCGATACGTATTCTTCTACCTATTTTTAGTAAAAAAAATCGCAATAAGCGTTTATCGATTGGTTTGCGCAAAATTTATAGTGTTTACAAAATAGGGGATAGTTTTATTACATTTTTATTATTTTTTTTTTTTTTACTACTAATGGCGGCGATCAGCAATTTTTTTCGTGACTGCGACATTATGGCAGACACTTCGGACAATTTTGACACATTTTTGGGACCATTGTCATTTTCACAGCAAAAAATGCATTTAAATTGCATTCTTTATTGTGAAAATGACAGTTGCAGTTTGGGAGTTAACCACAGGTGGCGCTGTAGGAGTTAGGGTGCACCTAGTATGTGTTTACAACTGTTTGGGGGTGTGGCTGTAGGAATGACGTCATCGATCGTGTCTTCCCTATAAAGGGAATGACACGATCGATGCGCCGCCATAGTGAAGGACGGGGAAGCCGTGTTTACACCCGGCTCTCCCCGTTCTTCAGCTCCGGGGAGCGATCGCGACGGAGCGGCTATAAACAAATAGCCGCGCCGTGGTCCCGGATCGCTCCCCGAGCGGACCCGACCTCCGCATGTAGCGGGGGGGGGGTCCCGATCGGACCCCCCACCCGCTAATAGGCGAGGACGTACGTGTACGCCCATGTGCCTGTACGTGCCATATTGTGGACGTATATGTACATGCGGGGGTCGGGAACTGGTTAAGACCCTTCTACTGTTTGTGAAATCTGAACGGGGTCGTGGTTGAGTTCCTGCACCTATTTTCTGAGAAAAAAAGCTCTGACTTAATTTATGTGTAAGTAAAGCTGTGCAAAGAGCAATACTCCCAGAGACCAATCAGATAAATGAAAGTATGGTGATTAGTGAGTTGTGTACTGCATTTTGCCCTCTGCCCTATAATATGTGCAGAGAAGTCATTTATATCATATGTCACTGCACTTATGGCAGTCTAGAGTTCTGTGCACAAATTCAATTTCATACATGGGCCTGGGCAATAAACTCAGTCTCTTTCTGCCATCAAAAGTGAGCAGTTTCCCGTTTCCTAGGCAGGCAACAGAGTGCTTCCTTACTGCTTTCCATGTGCTCATTGTTTGTCAGATTTCATTCTGCAGGAAGAAGCTTTCTATTGATGGTCAATTAAATAATAAAGAATGGTTTCTTCCAAATTATCTCCAGCACAAGGCTTTCTATGAACGATAGTGTATTAGGCAGTTTGTTCAAAATAAAAAAAATATACAGTAACTAGATTGATAACACAGATTAATCTAAATTAAACATGTCAATATTCATTGTATGTGGCTAATCATATATTTCTAACCCAAAATAATTTATACTTAGCTATGAGCAGAGTGATTTAAGTAGAACAGATTTTCATATCGGATGGTTATGGAGGGTTATAGTCCCTGTCAGATAATTTATTTTTTGCCATCTGTGTCCCATGTGGGGAGATTTCACTTCACTTCCTGTTCCATGGCCAAACAGGAAGTGAGATGAAATCCCTGAACATTGGGGAAATTCCTTGGGGTACCCCAGGTCACCAGAACTAGGGTCCCCATTGGAAGATTTCCCTTCTATTACTTTTTTGGGGACAACCCAAAATTTGAGATTTTCTTTTGCTATACATTTTTTATGATAATGGTAAACAGGACAAATAGAGAGGATGAATCTCCCCAATGGGGGCACAGACAGCAATAAAGCTTTCTAATCACTTTCCACTCTATCCAAAAAAAAAAAGTGTTGCATTTAGTTTTAAGGCAAAATTTATTTTGTTGTAAAATTTCACCTTTGCCAAAACTTTTTGAAATTAGACTCAAAATTTGCCATACAGATTGCTTAGGCAACATTTGCTTGAAAAAATGGCATGGTTTTGTTCTCAAACAAAGCCATGTGATCACCAAGTCAATGCTGACATGGTAATCATGTGGCTTTGCCAAAAAAAACACCTCCCAATTTTACTCGCTATTTACAATACTTTGGAAGATTTGCTACTATTACAACTGAAGTAAAATAGATAAAAAAATATTTAATCCAGTTTAAAAAAAATCCTGCTGATTGTGTTCTCCTATGAGGCTTGGTGATTTGCATTGCAAAAATGGAGTTGTGCGTTCAGTGAATTTTCATGGCAAAATCCTTAAGGCTCGGTTCATATTGGTGCGATACGGGAACCCTGTTCCCACATTGCACCCAACTCGCAGGCAGTTCACACTGCCCTATGTGAACCACTGGGAGTGTCAATACTAAGTTAATGACACTCCCCAGATCGGTTCGCGTATCACAGTGCAAACTTTCAATTTGCACAGGAATTGGATCGCATGGGTGTGAACACTCATGCAATTACGATTCTGGTGCTGACCAAAAAAAAGGGTCCTGCACGACTTTGGTTGGAATGCAATGCAAATTTAACCATATTATCTGTATGGCTGAATTTGCATTGCACAGACATCGCATGTGATTTGCACAGCAGTGTGGTGCGAATCACATGCAATGTCAGAGAGCGCAGCAGTGTGAACCCAACCTAACTGAATATACTGTAAATGACCTTTAAGTAGATCTTTATTGTACCCAGTTAGAGGTGTGTACTTCTACTTCATCCTCATTTCACTTTTGTAAGCTCATGAAATGATTGTTTGTATAGCCTTCACAGTATTATTAATAGATTATTATATATAAATTATTATTATTATACAGGATTTATATAGCACCGACAGTTGACGCAGGGCTTTACAACTTGAGGGTAGACAGTAGCAATACAATACACTTTAATACAGGAGGAATCAGAGGGCCCTGCTCATTGGAGCTTACAATCTAAGGCCTCGTACACACGACTGAGTTTCTCGGCAAAAACCAGCAAGAAACTTGCTGGGAGATATTTTTTTGCCGAGGAAACCGGTCGTGTGTACATTTTCGTCGAGGAAACGGTCGAGAAACTCGACGAGCAAAAAAGAGAGCAAGTTCTATATTTCCTCGACGGGAATGGAGAAACTTGCCTTGTCGAGTTCCTCGACAGCCTAACAAGGAACTCGATGAGGAAAACGATGTGTTTCGCCCGTTGAGTTCCTCGGTCATGTGTACGAGGCTTCAGAGGGAGGGTCAAGAGGTAATAACTGTGGTCGATGTGCTGATGGAGAAAATAAATCTGTAGTTGTTAGGTGGGGGCCAGACAGGATTCTCCGATGAGATGAGTTTTCAGGGATTGCTTGAAAGTGGACAAAGTAGGAGATAGTCAGACAGATTGGGGTAGAGCAATCCAGAGGATGGGAGAAGCTCTGAAGAAGTCCTGGAGGCAAGCATGAGATGAGCTGACAAGGGAGCTAGAGAACAGGAGGTCTTTGGAGAATTGAAAAGAACAATTTGGCTGTATTTTGATTAGTGATGCAGCTGGTGCCAGGTTGTGGACGGCTTTGTAAGATATTGTTAGTATCTTGAAGTTAATTTGTTGGTTGAGTAGCAGCAATGGAGGGATTGGACCAGAGGGATAGCAGACGCCACACAGTTTGTAAGGTGGATGAGCCTGGCTTTTTTTCCTGTTTTCTTGTCTGTTTATGGAGTGATAGAAAAGTATTTAGAAGGCAATATTTATCGTTGCTGCTTTACAGAGGTATATATTGCTTTGCGCTAATAAAAAAACATAAGATCCAATGCTAGCTCTTTTTTTGGCACTTTGGAATAGCAATTTTAATGTCGAATAGTAGTTTCACAGGTAACACCTCGATTTATATAAAGGCAGCATAAATCAGACTCTGTCCAGGAAAGAACATCTTTGAAGCGCTGTAAATTTTACACTTTATTTCTATGATTGCCTAGAACAGCAGGAAGTATTTTAGTTGCTCAGCCAGCTGTGAATGGCTTTATTGACCTGGATGGGAGGAAAAGCTGCATTTATTTGCTCTGCAGTATTTCTCCAGATACTTGAGCAGAAGTCATTAGAACTTCACAATCACTTTTTCTTATGTCTTTTTACATTGCTTACAAGTTGTTAATAACTAGACAGGTTTGCATATATTATATGCTGCTTAATTTCCTTTTTGCAGTTTAGTATAAAAGTGATATCAGGAGAAGATGGTCTGCTTAAAGTTAATGTGCAACTTGTGTGCTTGTTGTTTTCACATCAGTTATATATGTTTTAGTTAAAACCTAGTGTTGTTTAAAGGGGAACTAAGAGAAAACCAGAAGGGACTATCATGTTGAAATTCATCAATAGTACTAACACAGTCGTTTTTGTTTTTCTGAGTGCCCACTAAATTATATTACTTGTTGACTCTGGCATTTGATTAATTGATTTTACAATCTCTTTAACAGGGTGACAACCCTATCCATTCTGTAGAGAAAATACTTCAGTGTTGCCCTTGTGATAAGCGTTTTTTTAGACCAGTGGTTCTCAACCTGGGGGGTCGAATTACTATTTGCCAGGGGGATTTTCCTGAAGCCCATGAAGGCTGTCCCTGGAGCCTGTGGCCACCCAGCTGGGTTGTTCCTGGAGCCCGCAAACGCCAACTCAGCCTCTTCACAGCCGCCCATTCAGTTCATGGCATGGCTGGGGGGGCAGAGACTGGAGGTCAGCTGACTGGCGAGGAATGTGAAGTGGGAGGGGCTAGCGGAGACCCTATTTCCTGATTTTGGCATAGGTGTCACTGCTGCGAGACACCACAGAGCCAGAGACACATTGAGTAATACTACCTGTGATTATAGTTGCCATTAATAGTGCCTACTGCAGTTCTCAGATCAGCAGATGACCTTGATCAAGAGCACCTAAGTTGGCTGATCAGAACTCCCCTCCCAGCACTGCCACTCATCACATTCCCCCCTCCCCCCACCAAGGAGTAAGAGAAGGAATACAAAGAGAATACATGGAAGGGAAAGGAAAAGAGGGGGAGGAACAAAGAAAAAGAGAAAGAATATGAGAACAAGAAAGAAGGCTAGAGAGATGGATGGGGGAAAAAAACAAGAATCTAGGATAGAGAGAGATAAAAGGGAAAGAAAAGAGAACAAACAGTGGTACATCCTAAATTGTACCATAAGGGGTATTAATACTGTATGGGTGGAAGGGACTCAGGTAGCGCTAAAATGTCTGTGGGTTAGGGTGCAAATTACTTGTCTTGCCTTGGGTGCTGGCAACCCACGCTACAGAATTTTTTTTGTTAGGGGTCCCCACAACTTGGGAAATTTTATCAAGGGGTCACGGCACTAGAAGGTTGAGAACCACTGTTTTAGACAGTCTTAAATATGCAATTAAATGAAATACACTGGCCAGCACTTTTTAAGCAGATAGAGTCACATTATTTTTAAATTGAAAAAAGTTTAAACTACATGAATCAAGGATGATGCCATTTCCGTACAATAATTTGTCCTAACCCTTGTAACTGTCACTTTTGGTGAACAGCTTGGTTTGCAAGTAAATATGGAGATTAATATAAATAAAATCGATGCAATTGATATATAGAATGCTACTATTACAGGTATCAAGGCTGTGCTGGGCACACACACACAGTCAGCTCAGTAAAGTCAAACCTGTTGAAAGGGAAGGCTTATTGTTATTGAGCAGTGTCAAGTGCAGCTGCCAGACACCGAGCTTAATAACATTGAGACTGTGATTTTAACACTGATTTTCAGTGTTACTGAGCTGTACTGAGGCCAAAGGGTTAGGTTTGTGAGATAAGAGCATTATCAATGCCCAAGTTTGGTTCGTCAGGGGTTCAAGAATCAGGTTCGAAGTATGGGGAGCCGGATACTGCCAATGGGTTCATTTACCAATGCAAAATAATTAAAAAAAATGCTGTACAGCAGGGAGTGTCCTTTTAATGCAGTCTCTAGGGGAGCATGAGAAAAACACCAATTCTTTAAATTAATTACATTTATTCAAAGTTGTTACAGAATACAAAAGAAGAGTTTTTCCATTGAAAAAGTCTTAATTCATGGGAAGATCTTCATATGGTGAAAAAGAGATCCATTAATTGTGTATTCCTTCTGGTATGAGTCCCATCGCCAATATAGATGCAATTGTACACTCACCAGATGTATAACCTTAAAATAATGAGGTATATGTGTTAAATAACCCCAGTGGAATCTGTCTCAACTGAAGTAGCTACTACCATAGACTCCTTTATCCTAGCCTTTTACACTTCTTCTCAGAAACCATCAATTTCATACCAGTAAAAAAGCATCCAGTATCAGTCTTCCCAGAAATTTTAATTTAGCAGGTATTAAGGGTAGATGTAGAAGACTTGAAGCACAAGTTCTAGTTGACTCTTTTTCAATTTGTAGCAAATTTGCACTGCACATCTATGGCAATAGCAAAGTTGCAGTGGTGAGTCTACAGCAAGAGCTCTGCAAATTGCAGAGTTATGATGGTGGGATGACTATTGCACAATATACCTAAACCAGAACTTGCATCAGACTTGCAGAATGTTTGCAAAGAAAGTTGATCTGAAGTCATGCAATGTAGACTTGTAAAGCCTGGCAAGTCTAGCAAACGCTTAGCAAGTCATTTTAAACTTGCAGCTCACTTGCTTGCTATCTGGGAATTAGCCCCTGATGACATCCTATTTGCCGAAATGCTTTATGAGGTTGCCTTTTATGTCTTTTACATCTACTTAATGGATAGTTCACCCTAATACCTGCTGAATTAAAATTTCCAGAAAGGGTTGATGTCAGATGTTTTATACCTTGTTTCTCCTGGCTCTTGCTGCTGTCAATGAAATCCAGTGAGGAGGGAGCTGCATGCTGGGCTGACATGTGCTGTGTGTGTCACACACACAGCCTAGTTCAGGAGCATACCCACAGGAGTGCCCCTATAACATCTGGCTTAATATGGGGGCACTTGCAAAAGAGGAGGAGTTGAGAGCACTAACAAGGGACTCCAGAAGAGGAAGGATACCACTCTGTGCAATACGACTGCACAGAGCAGGTAAATATATCATTGTTTTAGGTTAGAGGAAAAAAAATAGTTTAGTCCGTATAACCACCTTAACTTATCACAAAATTAAAAACATGGATAAATGTTAAAAAAAATGTAAAAATTAAATCAAACAAACAAAAAATACTTGCGGGGAGTTGGGTGGAGTTACAGTTGTCGCTTACACACACAGGTATTCCAGAAAAGGATTGTTAGATCTTTAAACTGTGGACACAGGAAGGGCTATACAAAGCTATGTAACCAACCTCATTGCAATCCAAATTAATTTAGCACATTATAGCACTGTCTAACACAGTATAGTAACTAACTGCCTATGCACAGACTTCTCTACACTGCTTCAACACACTGACAGATAGCTGCTGGGAACACAGCCCTTATAATGAGGGGGCTGGCTTATACCACAGTGCCCAATATTAGCCATTCTAACCCTCCTGACCAAAGTTGAAGGTCAGTCAGGACATCATGTGTCCTTTACAAATTGGTAATAACAAATGACACCATAAATTCTTTGGTACTTCAAACTCAAACCTCCCAAATTCACTGTTAACCCACTGTGCCCCAAAAACCTCATTCTTATATGTTGGGGTGCTATAACCATTTAGAAGCCTCCTTGTCACTCTAATCTCCATCTTGAAGGCCGTTGCTTTTATGAAACAGACTACTACTCCATATAAGCAATTTGATGGAGGCTTGCAAGCTTTATATACATTTAGTTTATCCAAATGTAATTGCTAAATGCTACTTCTGTCTGCATAAATCACTGTGGAGCCATACTTAAGCTTTTGGATCCCATAACATTCATATGGGCTTTTTGGCTGTAGTTAAACCCCTAATCAACGCTAACTCTTAATTGGTGTGCAGAGGCACAATTCTGGAGATTCTAAAGAAATATTTCATATTTAGATTTTAACTCTGTCCCCTGAATTCTTTTTGATTCAAAATGTAGTTGGTCACATAAACACCTGTTTTGTTTCAGCAAGTTTCAGTCCTCTTCTAGAGTATTTTGTTTATTTATTATAGCTTGCTATGCACTATTGGACTACTATAGGTATTGGAGGGTTTGTAATGAGCACACCATTTCTTTAAAAGTTCATTTTGGATGATCACTTGCATGCTCATATGATGCAACGTTAGTGTTGGACAAAGGCATTAACAGTATCTAACAAATAAATTCATGTCTAATACTGCAAAATTTGAAAATAGTTCCTGTTTTGTTTATAAAGATAATTTATTAATACAGATTAAAAATCTTTCCTCTTTTAACCACTTAAGGACCGCCTAACGCCCATATACATCGGCAGAATGGCACAGCTGGGCACAATCACGTACCTATACGTGATTGTTAAATGCCCAGCCGTGGGCGCCCGGTCCGAAGCTCCGTGACCGCGGCTGTGGGAGCCGCGGACCCAATTGCCTTCCCCGTTCTTCACAGTGGCGCTGTCATTAATCGTCTGCTCCCTGATATAGGGAAAGGCGATCAATGACATCACACGTCCAGCCCGGCCCCCCTACAGTTAGAAACACATATAAGGTCACACTTAACCCCTTCAGCACCCCCTAGTGGTTAACTCCCAAACTGCAATTGTCATTTTCACAGTAAATTACGCATTTTTATAGCATTTTTTGCTGTGAAAAAGACAATGGTCCCAAAAATGTGTCAAAATTGTCCGATGTGTCCGCCATAATGTCACAGTCACGAAAAAAGTAGTAAAAAATTGTTTTTATATAAAAATGCAATAAAACGATCCCCTATTTTGTAAACGCTATAAATTTTGCACAAACCAATCGATAAACGCTTATTGCGATTTTTATTTACCAAAAATAGGTAGAAGAATATGTATCAGCCTAAACTGAGGAAAACATATTTTTTTAATATATATTTTTGGGGGATATTTGTTATAGCAAAAAGTAAACAATATTGCATTTTTTTCAAAATTGTCGCTCTATTTTTGTTTAAAAATAAAAAACGCAGAGGTGATCAAATACCACCAAAAGAAAGCTCTATTTGTGGGAAAAAAAGGACACCAATTTTGTTTGGGAGCCACGTCGCACCACCGCGCAATTGTCAGTTAAAGCGACACAGTGCCGAATCGCAAAAAGGGGCCTGGTCCTTTACCTGCATTTTGGTCTGGGTCTTAAGTGGTTAAACATCTATGAAAAAATGATACATCCCCTTTACTGCGTGAACATTACAGTATAACACGTTTATAAGCCCTCTTTACCCTCCAGGCTCACTAAGCCATTTATCTTGCACTTGGAAATTCGTACTACTATTTTGTTGTATTAAACACACTGAGATCAAAGACACTGGACAATACTGTTCATAAGTGAATTATAACTATAAAAAAAAAACTCAATGTGTTATAACAGTAAACATTTAATCCAGCTCTAAATATTGACCTGGATTCAACCCATGATCTTTCATCAAATATAATTATTTCCCCTTGGAAAAAATACAAAACGCTCTAACAACAACAAAAACATATAAATCATCAAGCTTACAAAAGACTGAAAGATTAAGCAAAAGCAAACACTTGATGATTCCATGCTGAAAGCCACAGAAGGGACAGCTATAATTTTGGAAATACATGTTTGAACTGTGGGTGTAATTTGGAACATTTGTATAAGTGTTGATTTTTACCTGAGTTTTAGACACGTGCATATTCAAGGTCTTCTAATAAAAATTCCATGGCTTTAATGTTTATTTAATCATATCATCACCCCCACCCAAAAACTAAAACTAAGGACATTGGTAGATGGATACATTTAAATCATTCATTTATACCCATGTGACCAACATAACATTTGGTTTATAACACCAATACAGCCTGACATAGAGCTGTTCTTTGAAAATTGCATACAACTGATTTGGACTAGTTGCAGTTGCAGTGTAGAAACCATGATCTCTAGAACAAGGCATGGCAGAGCCTTTTCATTCATTTTAAGCCCACCAAAAACCTCACTTGTTATAGTCTCAGGTAGAGGTAGACCGATATATCGGTCAGCCGATATATCGGCCGATATTTGGCCGTTTTTAAGAAATCGGCATCGGCCGATTATTGTAAAAAAATCGGCCGATTTTCGGCTGCCACGCTAAACCCCGCTCCACCTCCAGCAGCACGAGAAATTAATCCTTCAGCCTGGTAGCCTGCTCCAGCTCCAGCCGTAGCCTAGAGCCCATGTTCAATAATCCCACCACCGTCCCAGCATGCAGGAAGCTTTTGTGATCTCTTCGCGCAGACAACTTGTACTGCAGCTGCTCGGGCTTGTGACAAGTTTGCTTTCTGATACAGTACAGCCCGCCGAGGTAGAGGGAGGGGGGGTGTCGGCGCGCAGGCTACCAGCAGCGTGGCTGAAGGATTCATTTCTCATGCTGCTGGAGACTGGGGTAATGTACAATATTCCTATCATCTCTGATAGGTGCCTCGGCTCTCTAGTGATTGTACATAGTACTCCAACTCACGTGGGAGCTCACAGGTGTCATCCAATGGACAGTGTGTACATGTCAGAGCACACCCCTCTCCTGTATACACACTCATTTTATATACATATCCATCCCCACCCACGGCCAGCTCCATCCATTCACCCCCCTCTACAAAGCATCTCCCACCCACGGCCAGCTCCATCCATCCACCCCCCTCCCTCCATTCACAGCCAGCACCATCCATCTCTCCCCCTCCACAATGCATCCCCCACCCACGGCCAGCTCCATCCATCCACCCCCTTCCCTCCATCCACAGCCAGCACCATCCATCTCTTCCCCTCCACAACACATCCCCCCTCCACAGCCAGCACCATCCATCTCTTCCCCTCCACAACACATCCCCCCCTCCACAGCCAGCAGCATCCAGCCATCCCCCTCCACAACGCATCCCACGCCCAGCACCATTCATCCACCCCCCTCCACAATGCATCCCCCAGGCACAGCCAGCACCATCTTTCCCCCTCCACAACGCATCTCCCACCCATGCCCAGCACCATCCATCCTCCTCCACAATGCATCCCAATCCAAAAATCGGCCCAAAATATCGGCCGCAAAAATCGACATCATATATCGGCCATCGGCTGCCCCGATTTCTAAATATCGGCATCGGCATCGGCTAGAGAAAAACCCATATCGGTCGACCTCTAGTCTCAGGTTCACACCACAAAATCTTTCATGACTAAATCTATGCTGACTTGCAAAGCAGTGCAGTTTTTATCGATGAAGAAATTGCTTCTTGTGAGTAGGAACTCTTACATAATCCAGCTGGTTCACTGTAAGCCAAGGTTTTCTAATTCTAATTCTCTTTGTGACCCAGTCCAATTTACTCAAACATTAGCAAAGCGGTGTAGGAATACAACTCTGATTCAGTTACCTACATTTAAGGAAATGCAAATTTCAAAAACAGTTTCCAACTGCACCCACAAATTAAAATATATAAACTGTGATGGTTGATTATTTTTAATGTAAGCCTCTAGATTTAAAATAATAAATACAATCCTTTAATAATCCTGGGTAAATATAACAGAGCATATAATAAATAAAAAAATGTTGAAGCAGAGGCTATCTTCTGTCAAAATGATCAGTAGAGCCAGAGACATAGGCATATTATAATGAATGCAAATATTGACTTTTCCTTTTAGTCAAGCTTTGCCCTGCCCGTTCTAATGCCGCGTACACACGATCATTTTTCGGCATAAAAAAAACGTTCTTTTTAAAAAAAATCATTTTAAATGATTGTGTGTAGGCTTCACATCATTATTTTTCAGGTTCTGAAAAACAACGAAAAAAAATTCAAACATGCTGCATTTTTTAACGTCGTTTTAAACAATGTCGTTTTTCGGGTTGTAAAAAATGATCGTGTGTGGGCTAAAACGATGTTAAAAACCTGCGCATGCTCAGAAGCAAGTTATGAGACGGGAGCGCTCGTTCTGGTAAAACTACCGTTCATAATGGAGTAAGCACATTCATCACGCTGTAACAGACAAAAAAGTGCGAATCGTCTTTTACTAACACAGAATCAGCTAAAGCAGCCCAAAGGCGAATGGAACTTCCCCTTTATAGTGCTTTCGTACATGTTGTACGTCACCGCGCTTTGCTAGATCATTTTTTAAAAACGATGGTGTGTGGGCATCATCGTTTTTAATGATGAAGTTGGAAAAACATCGTTTTTTCGACATGCTGAAAAACAATGTTTTTTTTCATGCTGAAAAATGATCGTGTGTACGCGGCATAACCATCAAAACTTTCAATTGGTCAGTGAGGCTGCCCAACACTTTAAATGACTATTGGGAGACATGGTAGATGGGAATGGAGAAGACCAGAAAAAAAATCAAGATTTTCATATAACTTTAGCTTCCCATGTATCTAATACCGCGTACACACGATCATTTTTCAGCTTGTAAAAAACGAAGTTTTTCAGCCTCTATAAAAAACAACGTTTTTTCCAACTTCATCATTAAAACGACATTGCCTACACGCAATCGTTAAAAAAAAATGCTCTAGCAAAGCGCGGTGATGTACAACGCGTACGACAGCACTATAAAGGGGAAGTTCCATTCGGATGACGCCACCCTTTTGGCTGCTTTAGCTGATTCCGTGTTAGTAAAAGACGATTCGCGCTTTTCAGTCTGTTACAGCATGATGAATGTTCTTACTCCATTACGAACGGTAGTTTTACCAGAAGGTGCGCTCCCGTCTCATAACTTGCTTCTGAGCATGTGCAGGTTTTTCACGTCGTTTAAGCCCATACATTTTTTACAACCCAAAAAACAACATAATTTAAAACGTTGTTAAAAAATGCAGCATGTTCGAATTTTTTTTTTTGTCGTTTTTCAGAACCCAAAAAATGATGTGAAGCCCACACACAATCATTTTAAATTAGATTTTTTTTAAACTTAGTTTTTTACATGCCGAAAAATGATCGTGTGTACGCGGCATACGTATCGTTGTTTAACATGTGGTTTCACTGAAAGTATCCTCTGCTTGTTATTTTTCCATCATATACTCAGTTAAAATTTCCTAGGTTTGTGACAAGTTAACCTTAAAGTAGGTTGTAAAGCCTAACATGTTTTTCCTTAATGCATTTCTTAGATTAAGATAAACATTTTTAGGCATCAGCATTACCCCTCACCCTCCCATTTACTTACCTGAGCTCTCATTCGATCCAGCACTGTTCAGGTCTGCAGTTATTTTCTCCCCCCACTTACATGTCTTGCTGGCTTTGCTGGGGCATTGGGAGCCATTGGCTCCCAGTGCTGTCAATCAAAACCAGTGATGAGGAAGTGGGGCCAAGTCCTGCTGTCTGTGTCAATGGATGTAGCAGCGGGGCTCGGGTTGTGCGAGCATGCACAAGTGCCCCATGAGAAGCAGCTTCCCATGGGAGCACTGGAGAGAGAGGAGGGGCCAGGAGCGGCGGCGGGGGACACGCAAAGAGGAGGTTTGCAGCCGCTTTGTGCAATTGAGCAGGTAAATATAGACATGTTTGTTTTTGTTTTTTTAAACATACCTTTACAATCACTGCTAATAGTTGAAGCCCTTTTGCAATTTTGCAATTTTTTACTAACCTAAGTCCACTCTCCAGGACTTCATTGGTATTATTACTGGGGAACCAGTATTCCAGCCCTGAAGATGTGCCTGTGTTGAGTACTCTCTGACAATTCCCTCATGCTCATATCATTGCTAAGATACTTCTGCATCCTGAGAGACCCCTATCACTGGAAAACCAATAGAAAGTGTCCACCCCATGCAGTTTTTTTTTTTTTTTTTTAAGAAAGTACTTTGTTAGAGGGAGTGTGGAAAACATTAGGCTTGGAAATTGTGATTATTTCCATAATTTGCATCTTCACATACCCAGTTTGAATTGCTCAGGTTTGTAACAGGTAAACCTTGATTTGAAACTGTCACTAGAAATATTCACTCACTGTACTCATCGCTCAGCATTGCCACCCTGGGACATAATAACTTCCCCATTTCCTCTTCTCTATAATGTGGAGGAGGAGTTATGTAGTCCTCAGGGATAGCCTGGAATAATGTAACTGATGGGCAGTGCATTGCTGCCTATTTCGGGTGCATGCCCTCACCCATCAACTCCCCTGTTGAGGTTTTTGGCCATACACTCCTGTAATCCAGAATCAGTCGACAGTGTGCTATAGTCCGATGTCAGCTGATGTGGCAGAGCCATTTCAGGCTCTGGACAGATCCTGACCATATTGTCAGGATTCCACCCAGGAGTCTGATTGACAGCTGGACCAGCTTTCAGCACATGGCTGAGAGCCAAAATCAGCTGCACTCATCCCCTCTCCTGCCCAGTGATCCAGTGAGCGCTGGAGGGGTAGAGCGGAGAACAGTGACTGACAAATAACTGAGTGATCAACGGTCATGTGATCACTCAGTTCCCAGCCTTAGAGTCAACGTGGGACAGCTCCATCATCACAACTTGCTGTAACATAGAGTTGAGTGTGTACAGTATGTTTGAATTTTTAGACACCCCAAACATCTCCTTTATATTTTCGTCTATTTTCGTCTATTTCTGTTTGCAGTTTGCTGTTCCAGTATATTCTCATCTAGCAAATATGTACTTGTGTCAGTAAGTGATTGCAAATTCCAAAAACGATTTCAGATCTTACACCGTTGGAGCTTCTCAAAATAGTGGACTGCTGTTTTCAATTGTAATTTTTGTATTCAATTCCTACTATATAGATTAAATAAAAGACATTGACTAAACTAATAATATTCTTCAGGCACTTACTCGGGCACTTAAGAAGCTTAAGTAATATTGCTGAACGCTGTAGTTCTAGTTCTTAGACAAAATATAGTGTCATATGATTTATAGCTGATTGATGCGTGTTAGCTTCAGATTGTTAAGCTGTCATCTTGCCAGTTCATTCTCTCAATAGAAGTTTTTAATGTCAGTTTAATTTACTAGAAGCAAAAGGACAGAAATGAATCTAGACAGGTCATAAATCATTATAGCCTTTCCTTATTTTTCTGAGTTTATTTTCTATGAGGATCTGAATGGTATTACACAAAGGCTTTAACTTTTTCATGGCGATGACAATTTCTGTTGAAATGCTGAGCTGTGAAAATATTAGTTTACCGTATCAAACCATGAAATCAGTAAATCAAGTACTAGACTTTTAGTGCTAGATGTGCCTCTGTGTACAGTAACAAGCACAGCAGTGAAACAGCTGTATCCGTATTGAAAGGCAAGCCATGTTTAAATTAGTGAATGAAGCCATGTGGCAGACGCAATACTTGCTAGACCTGAAATTCTCTAGCGGTACCAGGTGAACTGGAGTTTGGAGAACACAAGGACCATTCATGATTTAGTGTCAGTTACAGCCTTAGTCTGTTGTAGAAGATTAGAACTCAAGGTGCTAGAATGCCTGCCTGCTCTCTCTCTCTCTCTCTCTTTCTCTCTATATAAACTGTATATATCATATATTATACTTTATATATGTATATACCCGCTGTATATATATATTTTTTTCTTTATTTTTCCTCAAAAGTAGAATGAAAGAGGCACTTTATTAAATATTTGCTAAACTTTTATAAAGTGTGAAATGTGAACATTTGCCACTGAATTATTAAATATTTCTTAGTCTATTCATGAATCCCTATTTCATTATATTAGAATCATTCCTTGTGACTGTTTTGCTCTAAATACATTTACAAATGTATGCAGAAACCCTGGTTTTAGCTCACTTTTGGAGTATTGTTAGGCTGCTTTACATTTTTGATCATAAATGTTTGTTTATGTAACATTACATTTTCGAATTATTAGTGGGGTTAAATTGGCTTTTGTTTTTGACTGTAGTGACAGAAAATTTAAAAGAGCAGGAAGGATTTTTTTTTTTTTTCAAACAAAACAATTTCTACCCATGAATGTGGTTTTCATTTGGGAAAATCAAATGTTAAAAGCAAATAACATTTTAAAGTACTTTTGAATGATACTCGCTGTTGCTGTTATCCAATGTACTGCAAAGATTTTTTGTACAAACATTTGTTAAAAAAATCTACCAGTGTATGGCCAGCTTAACAGCCGGTTCACACAGGCGCAACTCGTTAGCCGCCTGACAAGTCGCGCTCCGTTCTGTACAATGGATCCGTTCTAATAGGAGCGACTCAAGTCGCTCCAAATTAGAAAAAGGTTCCTGTACTATTTTGGGACGACTTCCGGGCGAGTTGCATTGACTTCAGTACAGAAGTCATTTTGCAAGTTGCCTCTGAAGTCGTGGGCAGATCGCCTTGCTGAGTCGCTTGGCAAGTCGTGCTGCCCCAGTGTGAACCGGCTCTAAGGCTCTCTTTGCTGGTTAGCAATATTGAGTGCTAGAGATTGTTTATATTGTTCATTTTTGCTGTGGCCAACAAATATTAACACATGTGAGGGACCATATTTTTTTATTGTATATGTTTTATAAATTCTTTTTATAGCTCTTCTTTCCTATGTATGTACAATCTTTGTTTCACAAATAAAGTCTCACAAATGATTCCCACAGCAATATAGGTTAGCTAAATAGACAGACAAGTAGCCACTTTTTGCTTTGAGGCTCATGTCTGAATGAAACTTTGGACTAAGCCATCTGGTTAGGGAGTCACTGCTGTGATCAATCATCCGCCTGTGTGTTCACATTTTATCTTCAGCTATTGAGCTTTATAAACAGCTTTTTTTTTCAACAAAGACCCAAATAGAAAGCCTAAAAAGTAGCCTTAAAGTTATTGTAAATTAATATTATATTTTTTTATAAAAAAAACATGTTATACTTATCTGTTCTGTGCAATGGAATTGGCTTTAAATTCACATTAAATTAACAACTGGTTCCACACACAAGGTTCACATTCATTGTATGATTCTAACATAGAAAGCTTAAATGAAAAGCATAATCATAAAGTAGGTTATATCACGAGTGACCAGGTGGTTATCCAGAGGAACATGAGGGCTTGCTCAACATGTTGCACGCTTTGGGATATGCGATTCTTCAGGAGCATAGATATCTCATTAAAAGGTACCCCGCGTTGGTGATTATGCTTTTCATTTAAGCTTTCTATGTTAGAAATTCTGTTTTTATGATATGTCTATACCAATAATAAATCTTTTCTAGTTTTTCATACTACTTGTACCGTGTGCCTTTAAAGCCCAATCCACTAGTCCTTAGTTCAATTCTACATTATCGGGGCGGTGGCACACTGAACACCGGTGCATCCGTAGTATCACCCTACGATTGATGTACATGAAATTAGGTCCTTTTCCTCTCATGTTCTGCGCAATGGTTTTGCACAGAGCAGCCTCAATTCTGGGGTCCCTCCGTTAGCTCGCCTGGCTCCTCCTGCCCTCCTAGTGCCCCCATAGCAAGCCATTCGCAATGACGGCACTTATGGAGTCTTCATTCCATCTGCATTTATTAACACATACAGTGCCGACTCTTTTTTCACTGGCCAATGGCTCCCACTTCCCTCACTGAATCCAGTAAAGAGGAAGAGAGAGAGCAGTGTCATTGCTCTTGAGCAAAATGCCGGATTGAGATTAGGCTTAGGTAAGTATTTAGGAGGGGCAGAGGGGAGCTGTATCTTAAATGTTTTGTACCTTAATGCAGAGATTGCATTAAGGTAAAAAAAACTTTAGCCTTTACAACCACTTTAAGTTCCATGTCTCCAGTTTATTTCAACCATGTCCTTTAAATCATGGCTGTGTGATATGCATATAAATGTATACATTTCTGGTGACTATATACCTTATGCTAGTATGTTGGTAATTTTGAAAACAAATGTATAGGATAACAAATAGGTTGTACTGACAGGACCATGTGAAGCCATTTATACACTGTAATGTAAAGGTAACTCAACCACTTGTTTATGTCTGAATTTCCGCTTCAGCTGTTCTGCATAATAAACAGTGTTTTTTTTTCAACAAAAACCCAATTAGAGAATCTAAAATAGAAAGCCTAACAAGGAGTCTAAAGTGTGTGTGTAAATTTTCACTTCAGCTATAGAGGTCTGTAAACAGTAGGCTTTTTTTTTAACAAAGACCCAATTGGAGAATATAAAATTCAGTTTAAAATTCTACTTGCTGGCAGAAGAATGCAAAATATTATTATTTTTTGTCCAGAATAAAATAAGAATTTATGTACATAATCACTATTTATTACAATTAAACCATGAGTGTTTGTCATGCATACTGTATATATTTTTAGTGACCATATAAGCTATGCCATTACAGCTTGTTAGTGATTTGGCAATACAATGTATACTAGATATAACAAATACATTGTACTGAGAGAACCAAGCTAAGGGAGTAATGTGATGGGTAACTAACTGAGCAGGGTAGAAATGCTGGCTTACAGTGTACCTGTAACTTTGAGAATGCATTGTAATTATCTTATAGGAGTTTGGCAAAGATTCTAATGCCCCTTTCACACTGACACGTTTTTCAGGCGGTTTAGCGCTAAAAATAGCGCTGCTATACCACCTTAAAAAATCATGCCCTGCAGTCTTCAGTGTGAAAGCCTGAAGGCTTTCACACTGAAGCGTTGTGCTAGCAGGACCGCTCCAAAAGTCCTGCTAGCAGCATCTTTGAAGCCGTGAAGGAGCGGGGTGTATACCGCTGCTACACCGCTCCTACCCATTGAAATCAATGGGAAACCGCAGTAATACCGCCGGCAATGATCCTCTGCAGAGGCGCATTGTCGGCGGTATTAACCCTTTTTCAGCTGCTAGCGGGGGTTAAAACCGCACCGCTAACGCCCGAATATCGTGGTAAAGCCCACGGTATAGCGGTGCCAGCGGACCTCCTGCGCCCAGTGTGAAAGGGGCCTAAGGGAGAAATTATAAGGCTTAATTTCCATGGACGTTTTTGGACATTTTTTCAGCCACTTTTCTGAGCGTTTTTTGCAGCTTAAAAACGACTCTCCATGTTAGTCTATGGCCTCATGCCCACCATGACGTTTTTGAGCTGTAGATGGCTGAGCCGTTTTTATGCTGCAAAAAAAAAAACAGAACCAGTTGCGTTCTGAAGCTCCAGTGTTAGAGCTGTAAAAACGCCAGACGTTAAAAAACGCTCAAAAACGCGCAAAAACATGGACAGACATTTTTAAGCTGTAAAAAAGGCTAAAACAAGTGGCTGTAAAAACGTCCATGGAAATTAAGCCTAATACTGTGTGTGTTTTATTCCATTCTTTTTGTGTATGTTTAATATGTTATGCTTATCTCTGGTAATTAAAACATATTTTTGTTTCTTTTTTACAGCATGCATGTTCCGGTACAGCGGAATATCATTTGTCTACCTCATCTACCTCTTGCTTATTCCCTTGTTTTCAGAGCCCACCAAGATAACAATGCAAGGTAAGATCCTATTTACATAAGACCTTTACATGTTTTGTATTATATATATTACATAAAAATAGCTACTTCAGTCCTGGCCATTATCTTGTTCATTAACACAGTGCTTTTATTCAAGGGTATTACACCCATACATATGTTTCTCTATAGTATAGCGCTTGCTATACTATAGAGTAGCAATACTCTATAGTACTATGTTGCTGTCTTGGCTGGGAAGCCAAAATCTGGGGACTTGTAGGGCCAGATCCACAAAAACCTGACGTAACTTAAAAAATCCCATTTAAGTTACACTGCCTTAAAGTTTCTACCTAAGTGCCTGATCCACAAAGCACTTATCTAGAAATTTCAGGCTGTGTAACTAAAATTCCGCCGGCGCAAGGCGTTCCTATTCAAATGGGGCGAGTCCCATTTAAATGAGGCGCGCTCCCGCGCCAGCCGTACTGCGCATGCGCGAAGTTACGTTACGCCGAGTTTTGAGGATCGCGACGGCTTAAAAAAGTTGCGTCGGGAAAAAAAAAAAATGACAGCGGCATGCACTCCATGCCAATTTTCAAAGAAAAAACCGGCATGGGTTCCCCCCCCAGGAGCATACCAGGCCCTTAGGTCTGGCATGGGTTGTAAGGAGACCCCCCCACGCCGAAAAATTGACGTAGGGGGTCCCCCTACAATCCATACCAGACCCGTATCCAAAGCACGCTACCCGGCCGGCCAGGAAAGGAGTGGGGACGAGCGAGCGCCCCCCCCCTCCTGAGCCGTGCCAGGCCGCATGCCCTCAACATGGGGGGGTTGGGTGCTCTGGGGCAGGGGGGCGCACTACGGGCCCCCCCACCCCAGAGCATCCTGTCCCCATGTTGATGAGGACAGGACCTCTTCCCGACAACCCTTGCCATTGGTTGTCGGGGTCTGCGGGCGGAGGCTTATCGGAATCTGGGAGTCCCCTTTAATAAGGGGGCCCCCAGATACCGGCCCCCCACCCTAAGTGAATGGATATGGGGTACATCGTACCCCTATCCATTCACCTGTAGGCAAAAAGTAAAAGTTAATAAACACACAACACAAGGCTTTTTAAAATATTTTATTATTCTGCTCCGGATGCCCCCCCTGTCTTCGTTATTAGCTCAATTAGCAGGGGGGGCTTCTTCTTCCGCTCTCCGGGGGTCTTCCACTCTCCGGGGGTCTTCCGCTCTCCGGGGGGGCTTCTCCGGACTCCGGGGGGCTTCTTCCATCTTCTCCCCTCTTCCGCTCTTGACTCGGCGAACCCCGGTTCTTCTGCAGCTCTCCGGTGCCTTCTTCTTCAGCGCTGGCTGCCTGCTATGTTTGTGTGTTAGCTCGATTTCAAACAGGCAGCCAGCGCGGTCTTCTGTGACGTCAGGGTCTTGTCTTCTGTTCTTCCGATGTTGCCTCGTCGCCTGTTGTCGCTGTAATGATGGAAGCGCGCCTTGCATCCCATTTATATAGGCATCACCGTCCCATCATGCTCCGGTAGGTACCCACGTGGTGGGTGCACGTGGGTAGGCACCCACCACGTGGGTACCTGCCGGAGCATGATGGGACGGTGATGCCTATATAAATGGGATGCAAGGCGCGCTTCCATCATTACAGCGACAACAGGCGACGAGGCAACATCGGAAGAAAGGAAGAGAAGACCCTGACGCCACAGAAGACCGCGCTGGCTGCCTGTTTGAAATCGAGCTAACACACAAACATAGCAGGCAGCCAGCGCTGAAGAAGAAGGCACCGGACAGCTGCAGAAGAACCGGGGTTCGCCGAGTCAACAGCGGAAGAGGGGAGAAGATGGAAGAAGCCCCCCGGAGTCCGGAGAAGACCCCCCCGGAGAGCGGAGAAGACCCCCGGAGAGCGGAAGACCCCCGGAGAGTGGAAGACCCCCGGAGAGCGGAAGAAGAAGCCCCCCCTGCTAATTGAGCTAATAACGAAGACAGGGGGGGCATCCGGAGCAGAATAATAAAATATTTTAAAAAGCCTTGTGTTGTGTGTTTATTAACTTTTACTTTTTGCCTACAGGTGAATGGATAGGGGTACGATGTACCCCATATCCATTCACTTAGGGTGGGGGGCCGGTATCTGGGGGCCCCCTTATTAAAGGGGACTCCCAGATTCCGATAAGCCCCCGCCCGCAGACCCCGACAACCAATGGCAAGGGTTGTCGGGAAGAGGTCCTGTCCTCATCAACATGGGGACAGGATGCTCTGGGGTGGGGGGGCCCGTAGTGCGCCCCCCTGCCCCAGAGCACCCAACCCCCCCATGTTGAGGGCATGCGGCCTGGCACGGCTCAGGAGGGGGGGGGGCGCTCGCTCGTCCCCACTCCCTTCCTGACCGGCCGGGTAGCGTGCTTTGGATACGGGTCTGGTATGGATTGTAGGGGGACCCCCTACGTCGATTTTTCGGCGTAGGGGGGTCCCCTTACAACCCATACCAGACCTAAGGGCCTGGTATGCTCCTGGGGGGGAACCCATGCCGGTTTTGTTTTTACAAATTGCCGTGGAGTTCTCCCTCGGGAAAGCATACCAAATGCCGTCGCTGGAATGGGCTTTTACAAGGTGTGACTAGTTTACACTTTGTAGAACCAGCCCTAATTTTACACTTGCAAAATAACACTTACGGCGCAAAAAGGAAGCTGGAAAGCTTTGTGGATCGCCTTAAGTGCTAATTTGCATACTAGCAACGGCATTTCGACTCGAAATGCCCCCAGCGGCGGATGCGGTACTGCATCCTAAGATTCGGCAGTGTAATTCAATTACACATGCCTGATCTTCTGCCTAACTTTGGAAAAAGCCTTTTGAGGATCGTTTCCAAAGTTACACACAGACTGAACAGCAGTTAAGTCGGAGTATCTCTTTTGTGGATCTGGCCCGTAGATCCCATATCTCGCTGCCAGAAGTTTACCATAAAGAATCCTGCGGGCCCGATGGCCCCAAGATCTCACTATGACCTTTTGGAGGCCGGGTGCAATGTTATGATGTCATGCCCGGTCTCTACATTTGAAAAAAATGTTGCCATCTTGGCTGGGAAGCCAAAATCGTTTATTTTTGTATTTTTTAGTTCAGTCTTCCCAGCCTAGATGTGAGATCTGGGGACTTGTAGATCCCATATCTCGCTGTAAAGAGAACCTGTCACGCCCTATTCCTATTACAAGGGATGTTTACATTCCTTATAATAGGAATAAAAGGGATAAAAAAAAGTGTAAAAATTGAAAAATAAAAGTAAAATAAACAATACATAATTTTTTTTAAAGCACCCCAGTCCCCGCGTGGTCGCTCGCAGAAATGAACGTATCCGTATGTCACGCCCACATATGTAAACGGTGTTCAAACCACACATGTGAGGTATTTCCACGAGCGAGAACAATAATTCTAGCACTAGATCCCCTCTGTAACTCTAAACAGGTAACCTGTAAAAAAATGTAAGTGTCGCCTATACGAGTGTTCACAATATTAAAGCGTGGCATGTTAGGTATCTATTTACTTAGCATAACATTATCTTTCACATTATGCAAAAAAACTTTAGTGGCTTTTTTTTATGCATGAAACTGTTTTTCCCCCCCCAAAAAAACACATTTGAAAAATTGCTGCACAACTATTTTATTATCTAGGGTCTCTGCTAAAAAAAATCATATATAATGTTTGGGGGTTCTGAGTAATTTTCTAGCAAAAAAAATATGTTTTTTACATGTAGGAGCGGAGTTTCAGAATTGGCTTGGGAGGCAAGTGGTTAAAATAGTGTCCTAGTACTGGACAGATTAGGCTGTATAGATAAGTGCCGTATTCTGATTTGTTTAGATTTGGTGCACAGTAATGAATTATTTGTCATCTTGGTTGAGTTGGTGGGGGTGCTATGATCATAAATAGCTTCATGGAAGACAGTTTGGTGCATCTGCCGGTTTCTGAAATCTTTTGTGCATTACAGGGTAATTACTTGTTACTTTCTTTAGAAATCTGTTTATTGATTGGTTTTGCATGCCGAGGACAAGCAGCTAGAGATGTATTGGTATTGAAGAAAGAATTTGCTGAGCAGTGGGATGTGACTTACACTTTACGTAGAATAGATAAAGTACCATGGTTAATTGCAAATTGGTCTAATCAAGGTCTGTGTTGTGAAGAATATTTATGCAAAGATGAATAAAGCATACAGTAGGTTTCATGAGGACGGTTCACCAAGAGGTTATTAAAATTGTGTCATTTAGAGGGTTCAAGGCTATATGATTTTAATGGAGAGGTGATTAAAGTAATCACTTTATATCTTTATATGACAGAAAAGACAGATACACTTTGAAATTAACACTTTATATTTTAAAGCTGAAGGTCAGGTATGGCATTCTTTAAAGCGGGAGTTCACCCATAGAACAATTTTTCCCCTTAGATGGATGCTCGTTTTGTCTAGGGGAATCGGCTAGTTGTTTTAAAATATGAGCTGTACTTACCGTTTTCGAGATGCATCTTCTCCGTCGCTTCCGGGTATGGGTCTTCGGGAGCGGGCGTTCCTTCTTGATTGACAGTCTTCCGAGAGGCTTCCGACGGTCGCATCCATCGCGTCACTAGTAACCGAAAGAAGCCGAACGTCGGTGCGGCTCTATACTGCGCCTGCGCACCGACGTTCGGCTTCTTTCGGAAAATCGTGACGCGATGGATGCGACCGTCGGAAGCATCTCGGAAGACTGTCAATCAAAATAGGAACGCCCAGTCCCACAGCCCATACCCGGAAGCGGCGGAGAAGATGCATCTCGTAAACGGTAAGTACAGCTCATATTTTAAAACAACTAGCCGATTCCCCTAGACAAAATGAGCATCCATCTAAGGGGAAAAAGTGTTATGTACGGGTGAACCCCCGCTTTAAATAGTTACAATTTAAGTATGACTGTGCCCTACCTGTGGGATCCTAGTGTAAGCTGGAAAATACTATGATAGGCAACACTACTACAGTAATCTCCACTAGCTTCAAGGTTCTTAGCTGAGTGGCTGGCTTTGCTATATTGTGTACACAGGATTTTGCTTGCTTGGCATTTTCTCAGTGAATGCAAAGTGTTCTCTGACTAGACAAGGAGGACAGATGGGGCAGTGACATCATCATCTCCACCTCATCCAATCAGAGAATACTTTTCATTAATTGAGAACATGCAAAGTTTTCTCTGAATGGGGCCCTTGCCGAGCGAGTAACCACATGTGTTCAGTAAGCAGAGGGGCAGCCACTCAACAAGGGACATGGAAGCTAGCAATGGTCACTGTAGTAGCAGTGCCTAGTACAAGGATATTTAGCTTCCACAGGGATCCCACAGGTTTGGCACAAATATACTTATATTGATCCAAGCAGGACAAATGTAACTATGTAAAACTTGCCATACCTAAAGTTTAACTTTAATGTGGAGCTTTAGGGAGAAAGAAGGCAAACCAACATGATTTTATTTACTCTGCCTCTTCTACATTAACCACTTTCCATCCACCGTATTGTAAAATGGTGGCCACAGCGGCATCAGTTATCCTGACTGGGCATCATGATGTCCAGAAGCATAAGACATAAGGGCACACATCGCGGTGATCGGTAGTGTGTTGTGTGACTGTGACACACCGCATCTCTAATCTTGGTAATGAACGTAGACTCTTTACCATGTGATCAGCTGTGTACAATCACAGCTGATCACAGGGTACCTAGGAAGTGCCGTTGATCGGCTTTTTCTCTATTTGCGCTGACAAGGCGAGAGTAGAGGAGAGCCAATCAGCAGCTCTCCTGACAGGGGGGTCTGCGCTGATAATCAGTGCATCAATTACCAGTGCAGGCCTTCAGATATGCCCACAAGTGTCAACCCGTGCCAACCAGGGATGCCAACCCGTGCCCACCAGGATGCCAACCCATGCCCACCAGGGATAACAATCAGTGCCCATTTCAGGGATGCCAATCAGTGACCACCAAGGATGGCAATCAATGCCCACCAGGGATGGCAATCAATGCCCATCAATAATGCCAGTCAGTGCCTCCTCATCAATACTGCCTATCAATGTCGTCCATCAGTGCCCATCAGTGCCACCTATCAGTGCTGCCTATCAGTGCCCACCAGTACTGCATATCAGTGCCGCCTATCAGTACCTATCAGTGCTGCATATCAGTGCCGCCTTTCAGAGCTGCATATTAGTGCCTCGTCATCAGTGCCCATCGGTGTCACCTCATCAGTGCCGCCTCATCAGTGCCCATCAGTGCCGCTTCATCAGTGAAGGAGAAAAAATACTTATTTACAAAATTTTATAACAGAAACAAACATATGTTTTTCCAAATTTTCGGTCTTTTTTAGTTTTTTAGCAAAAAATAAAAACCCAGTGGTGATTAAATACCACCAAAATAAAGCTCTATTTGTGGGGAAAATGATACAAATTTCATTTGGGTACAGTGTTGCATGACATAGACATTCAAAGTGTGAGAGCGCTGAAAGCTGAAAATTGGCCTGGGCAGGAAAGGGGTGAAAGTGCCTGGTATTGTTGTGGTTAAAGTTCTTTACCTGCCTGTACCTGCACATGTGCAACTTAGTGTATAATTTGGGTGATCCCGAGATGAAGGAACTCCCATGCATACGGGGAAGTGACATCCTCTCAGGCCTCGTACACACGACCGAGTTTCTCTGCAAAAACCAGCAAGAAACTTGCTGGGAGATATGTTTTGCCGAGGAAACCGTCGAGAAACTCGATGAGCCAAAAAGAGAGCAAGTTCTCTATTTCCTCGACGGGAATGGAGAAACTTGCCTTGTCGAGTTCCTCGACAGCCTAACAAGGAACTCGACGAGGAAAACGATGTGTTTCGCCCGTCGAGTTCCTTGGTCGTGTGTACGAGGCTTCAGCCTGGTCAATTAAGTTGGCTGAAGACTGGTAGTGGAAGTCAGGTGATTTGTGGGGAGCTCCAGAACACTGCAGCTCTGGAGAGAAGGCGAGTACTGTACTTTCATTTTCATTTGAAACAGTTCTTCTTTTTAACATACAAGACCAATTGTATTTTGATAGCCCCCATTAATATTAGTGAATTAAATATGTAAGCATAATTCAGATTATGTTGAGTAGAATTTGGTTTAGTATGAACCAGCTGCGCTTAAGATGGCATTGCGGAAGTAAGCCCAGTGTTGCTTTTACAGCAAAAGAGTAAGTGATGTTATCATTTAGCCATATGCTGTTCATCAAATATTTAGCACCTACACCTTCAAAGAGCTTTTAAGCATCCAAACTGCCAAAGAATATTGTCAATGACCAGATATTTATACTTGCTGCTGTGTCTGCGTAATAAAGGTCCAACCCTCTTTTACTGAGTATTAAATTAATAATATCTATTGTTTTACATTAAAGGTGTTTTAAAATAAAGCTATTTCTTTATGCTCTGATATGCCTTGCGTGATGTTAAAAGTTAATTTGGGCAGACGCTACAAAATACGAAAAAGATGAAAAAGCTTCTCCTGAACCCGTTGGAATTACCAGGAATTCTGCATTAATGGCTCCTAGAATGTGTTTTGAACTTCATCCAAGTAATCACAAAGACAGTCTTAATACTAATGACACATGAACACAACATTTTATATAGTCATTTCTTTGAAGAAATTGTTTAAACCAGGGGTGTCCAACCTTTTGACCTTCCTGGACCACCCTGGAAGAAGAGGAATTGTATTGGGCCGCACATAAAATACACAAACAAGAAGGATAGCTGATGGGCAGAAATTTACTGATATAGATTCTGGGCCAGATTCAGGTAGACTTATCAGTAGATACGCCGTCGTAAGTCCGAATCCCCGCCGTTGTATATTTAAGCGTATTCTCAAGCTGAGATACGCTTAAATATTGCTAAGATATGTCCGGCGTAAGTCTCCTACGCCGTCGTATCTTAACTGCATATTTACGCTGGCCGCTAGGGGCGTGTACGCTGATTGACCCTAGAATATGTAAATTAGCTAGATACGCCTATTCACGAACGTACGCCTGGCCGTCGCAGTACAGATACGCCGTTTACCTAAGGCTTTTTCCGGCATAAAGTTACCCCTGCTATATGAGGCGCAGCCAATGTTAAGTATGGACGTCGGGCAAGTGTCGAATTTTCCGTCGATTACGTTGTTTGCGTAAGTCGTTCACGAATAGGGCTGGACGTAATTTACGTTCACGTCGAAAGCATTGACTATTTGCGCGTTAATTTGGACCATGCGCACTGGGACACTTTCACGGACGGCGCATGCGCCGTTCGGAAAAAGCGTTATTTACGTGGGGTCACAATAAATTTACATAAAACACGCCCACATGTTCCACATTTGAATTAGGCGGGCTTACGCTAGCCTATTTCCGCTACGCCGCCGCAACTTACGGAGCAAGTGCTTTGTGAATAATGCACTTGCCTGTCAAAGTTGCGGAGGCGTAGCGTAAATAGGATACGCTACGCCCGCACAGAGTTACGCGCTCCCTACCTGAATCTGCCCCAATGTACCTGTCTGAGTAATAAAACTTAATTTTTTTATATATTTTTTTAAAATGTAAAAGAGGGCAACATAAAACTAGTGTGATATTTGACACTGTTTTTGAAAAACGAAAGCATCAATATCTGGCTCAATGGTTGTAGTAGCAATTCTCAATGAATTCTCAGGGTGCTCATCAGATATTTTGGTTCTATTTTTGCCCTTTGCATGCTTCATCCTTGAATAGTTGTGAATAGTTGCTCACAAATATAGGTGCTGCCAAAAACTGATGACGTGAATAAGGAATGATTGTGAAGAGTGTGATATTTCTCATTGGAAAGATAAAACTTATAAAAGTCCAGTAAGGACTCCTGTCACATTTTTCTTGTGTTTGCTAAGTGTAAACCCATTTTACTAAAAAGTATTTTAAGTACGTTTTTTGTTTGGCTGCATTAATAGCCCGTGGACTGCAGGTTGGACACTCCTGGTTTAAACAGTCAAGAACCCTAATGGTTCTTGGACAGTGGTTATCAACTTCCTTCCTGCCAGCCTCTAGTATGGCCCCTTGACATAACAAATGTTAGCACATAATATTCAACAATAAATGGTCAAAGACTAAAGGTATGCCACAAGAGATAGAGACTGAAGACATGGGAGTTGTTGGCAGTGTTGCCAACCGCCAGTATTTTTACTGACAGCCAGTAAAAAATGAGCACTTTTCTCCTGCCAGTAAATGCCAGTGACAGGAAGAGGTTGTCAGTAAAAAATATGTCTGGGACACTCAGCTCGGAACTGTGCATGGACAGCTCGGGTCCGGAGCCAGCTGAGACCATCCAAGTGCCTGTTTTTTGGGCGGTGCTGGTGGGGAGATGGGTCTGGTGGAGGCAGTGTCTGAGTGTGTGTTGTCATGGTGCAAGAGAGTCGAGCAGCCAGAGCCTTGTGTGTGGGTCTGCAGGACAGGAGTAAGGCAAGCCAGGACTGTCAGTGCTGTTTGGACTGGACGGGACTGAAGAGACCATCTGGCATGGAGAGAGACGGTCACTGTGACTCAGGAGAGGACGTGTCGTGTCAGTGAGTCATCATCATCTGTGCTGCAGCACACTCTTGTCAGTATCACTGTGGAGCCCCATACACACTATCAGTTTTCTCTTCGGGTTTACCAAAACCATCTAATTTGAGGTCAAACCTTAAGAGTTTCAATTTGTATGCAATCAGGCAGGCCCTTGCACTACATGGTTTTGGTAAACCTGAAGAGGAAAAACCTGCAGGAAAACTGATAGTGTGTATGGGGCTTCAGAGTACATCACCCATTCTAATTTCTTGCCCTCCTGAGTCCTGTCCCTTAGCTACTTACTTACTATATCGAAAAAAAATATAAGAAATATGCTTTTTGCCTTAATATCTACCTTAAATAGCATTGTTACTTGCATATTGTACTTATTTGTAGCATAAATACTGGAATTTGCACTTAAAACTGTAATTTTTAAACTCCAAACCGTCCGTGTGTACGCCCCATCGGTCTTTTGTCCTTCGGACAAAAATTAGAGCACTTGCTTTAAAATCGATGGACCGCTGACCGATAGGTCCAAACCGATGGTTAGTACACAAAAGCATCAGTTAAAAACCTGCGCATGATCAGAATCAAGTCGACGCATGCTTGGAAGCATTGAACTTCGTTTTTTTCAGCACGTCGTGTGTTTAACGTCACCGCGTTCTGACCCGATCGGATTTTGAACTGATGGTGTGTACGCACATCAGACCATCAGGCCGCTTCAGCAGTGAACCGATGAAAACGGTCCGTCAAGCCATTCTCATCGGATAGATCGACCGTGTGTACGCGGCCTTAGAGCTCAACAGTATTATTCATTTAGTATATCACTGCAGATAGGGGAAATGCTAACTCATGCTAACATCTGTGTATGTGATTCAGAGTTATGCACACTGCATATAGGATATTGCAGTCTTAAATTTTCAAATGGTAATAATGGCATGTCAAATTTACTGGGAACAATTTTAACTGGATGTATTAGTACTCTGTAAATGGACTGCCATTTTTGATTTGAGGCTGCATTTAATATTGGTTCAGAATTACTCCCTTTACATGGTTTTCACAGTTTAATTTAACCTCCTGGGCGGTGTTCCCGAGTCTGACTCGGGGTGAGATTTTTGGGCTAGGATCGGTAACCCCGAGTCAGACTCGGGCTCGCCTCGCTGGATGTACAGGGAGTTTTACTTACCTTGTCCCTGGATCCAGCGATGCCACCACGCTGTGTGAGCGAGCAGGACCTCGCTCGATTCACACAGTGAGTCCGTGTGACGCCGATCTCCGTTCCCTGCGACGTTACGGGGACGGAGAACGGCGCCAAATTCAAAAAAGTAAACAAACACTATACATACAGTATACTGTAATCTTATAGATTACAGTACTGTATGTAAAAAAAACACACCCCCCTTGTCCCTAGTGGTCTGTCCTGTGTCATGCATGTCATTTTATATAATAAAAACGTTTCTTTCTCCCTGCAAACTGTAGATTGTCCATAGCAACCAAAAGTGTCCCTTTATGTCAAAAATGGTTTTAGATCAGCTAAAAAACAGCGATAATAAATTATAATCACTTGCAGAATTGTTCGATAGCGATTTGTGGGGAAATTCGTCATAAAAAAAAAAAAATAATGACAGCAACAATTCTGCAACTGAGCAAATTTCAGTGATTTTGATTTGATTACATTACTGAATAATTTTTATTATAATTATATTATTATTTGTTATAATTATTTATAATTATTTATTATATTATAATTTATAATTTTGTTTTTAAAAAAATGTCATACCCGGGATGCCTATTAGAAGCTTGTTTGGTCAGATTTAAGTGAGTTATTTCTAAAAATGACAGACCTACAATATAAAACGCCAAATTTCCTTGCAAATAATGGTACCGCTTTCAGCATGTTTTTTCTGAAAGAATCATACCGCCAGGGAGGTTAAAAACTGGTGGGACTCGGAGCATCGAATTAATTTGCTAGGTGACTTTTATCTCGGGTTTCTAAATTATATCTTTGTCCATTCATAAAACTGAGCAGTAAAGCAGCTTTAGTTAGCACCTCCCTGTGTTCTGTAGGTCTGCTTTCTAATTGATCTTTCTGGGTGGACTGTGATTTAATTCTGGGAAATTTCTGAGATATGAGTCATATTCTGAAATTCAATTAGTGGTTAGTTGACAGTTTGTTTCTTTCTAACCTTCCAAGATTTTTTTACTTAAAACAACAAGATGCTAGCCTGTTCCTGACAAATACCGTTGGATTATACTTTGAAACAGAATACTGTGCAAAGAAATACAAATCATCTAATACAGAAATGTTTACTGTTGGCATTTAGGAACACCGCAAAGACATTTTATGTTAAAAAAAACAAAAGTTTGTCTAGATATAAGCAATATTCAAATTACAGTCACCAGTGTAATAAATAGCGTGGGACACAGGTATAATCTACAGCCTCACGTTAAATACAATTGTACAACGCCTTCTAAAGTCCAATTACAGACATTTTTCTTTTAGTTTCTTATGGCGTATGGGAAACTTAGAATCTCTTGCTGGGTTTAAAATGTTTCCCTCACTTCCTGTTTTATCTAACACCCCTCACCTGGACAGGAAGTGATGGTAATTTTCTCAATGGGAATACATTACCATGAGAATCTTGACTTGAGGTTCTATTTTCTTCCCCTTTACTAAACACGTTGTGCTCCATATAGTAAAATAATACTTTCTGCTCCATCCATGAAATCTGACGATTTTATTGACTTGGACTAGTGCAGCTTTTTCACACATATGGGCAGTTAAAGCAATGTTCGACCCTTTTTTAGTATGCATTGCATACTAGCACATTATGGGAAACTTACCTGAAAACGAAGCATGACAGCGCATCCCTGGAGGCCGATTCCATCTTCACCCGTCTTCCTTCCAGGTTCGCGGACTCTGACCAGAGCTGCGATGATGTCATTCCAGCGCATGCGCCTTGGTGGCCATTCCTTCAGAGCGCATGCGCCGATAACGTCATCTGCTGCATATATAGTAAATATCTCTTAAATGGTGCATGTTTAGGGGATATTTACAGTACTTATAGGTATGCCTTATTATAGGCTTACCTATACTGTAGTGATTGAAGTTTACAACCTCTTTAAAGTGACACTAGATGATATCCCTATTCTCCAAATCCAATACATACACTATATTATAGCCCTGTATTCTATTTTTCAGTAAATGGTTTCTTATTGTGTTTTTCTGCCTTATTGTAATGTGATTTGTGAGCTCCTGAATCTCTCTTTTCCGTCTCACTTTCCTTTATTTGGAATGAGAAGTGCACATTAGTTGCAGTCCTGTGTGATGCTCTGTGAACACTGCAAATCTCACACAATTACAAAACTTTGCACAGGCTTTGCCACGGGGGAAAGACAATCTGAGATTAATAAAGAAATTGTTTTGCTCCCCTTTATGCTCTAAGCAAAGTATATAAAAAATACACAAAATGCTGGTAAATCAAGCAGAACTCGTTTACCCGATATACTGTATCTCAGGAAATGTGAGCAAGAACTAGGAGCTGTATTAGATGAGAATAAGAGGAGGAAGGTTCTGAGATTAGCTTGCTTTTCATAATTTGATGCTAAGACATCAGAGATGTGCTTTAAGCTTTTTCCGAGTGGTACATAACCCCACTGAGGGCGCGAAGGTTCAGAGCGAACATATCCCCAACATGTTGGCGAGGACGTGACGCTCGAACCTTTGCGCATCTGTGGTGGGAATGCGCAAAGATACAGCCCTATTGGGAGGGGATTATCAAGGCAATCCATGAAATAACAGGAGAAGATATACAGGCTGAGCCATTCAGTTGATTGTTTCATAGCTCAGAGAAAATGGTAGCTCACTAAAAGAACTTGTTAGTTCTGCATTTATTAAATGTGGCTAAAAGCCTGATACCGAGGTTTTAGTGAACATCAAAAGTCCCAAGCCTGAGTATGGGCTCTAAAGTCCAACTGGGTAGAAACAATGTATACAGTAGAGGATTCTCTAGGGAAATACCATACCATCTGGGGGAAATGGTTGGACTTTAATAAAAAACTATGTGTATTTTTTGGACACTTGATATTGCTGGCAGACACAAACTAGGATATTGGATCATCCAGGGCATAGCGAAGTGGTGATAACACCAAAATTGATAAGAAAGAGAACATGTGGGATTCATGGGGGTAGAGGTTTAGAAGGGGGATTGTTGGGTTGTTTTTTATTTTCTTTGGGGGGGGGGGGGTGGAGATTATTAGAGCTTTCAGGTGAATTGTATTGTGATTTGATGATAAAGTGTTATGTAAAAATTTTTTTTAAAAGAAATTTATACAAAAAAAAAGAGAATATACAAAAAAAAAAAAAAGCTCAGTCCATAGTACATAGTCCATAGCCCCTCTCGGTGTGACAAAGAGAGGATGGCTATGTTACTACTGGTGGGACCAGAACAAACTTAGCCTTTCTCTAACAGGAAGTCAGATCACAGTAGCAGAAAAATGGTATTTTGGGAAGCCCGAGAGCAATAGAAGATATTTTTTCCAGTTAAGAATGTATGCCTGAAAATATATATATATATATATTTTAAACTGGAGTTTTGTGTCACTTTAATATCACACAAACCACATGTTGATTGCTATTCACCCAACTGAGCAACTTTGAGTGAGCCTGGCTCTGACAGATGCCAAGGCATATTTCTGTTCTTAATTCCTACCAGCATTGAGATAATGAAAGACCCAGAGAATGAGATAGAGGTTCCTTGAGATCCAGCTGGCATAACCAAGTAGGCTAACTAACTTGATCAGAGCCAAATAAAACACATTTTAAAATAAACTAAAGTAAATCAGGTTATTTAATATGTGGGTGAAAAGGCTGCAGATACAGAATGCTAGAATGTATTTTGTGTATTTTCAAAAGAATTGATATTTAACCAGAAGACCAAATTATTGTTTATTTTTCTAGTTCCTGTTGCCAAAAAGGCTGCATAAGGTATATGAAAGCAATGGCACTGACTGGAGCAGAGCCTCCAAAAATCACATTTATTTCAGGCTCACAAGGATAAAAGAGTGAGTTTGTGTTTGTTTGGTTTCCAACCCAGCTTAATGAAGATTGAATCTTAGGCCTCGTACACACGACCGTTTTCCTTGATAGAATCCATCAAGAAACTTGGTGGGAGAGCTTTTTTGCCGAGGAAACCGGTCGTGTGTACGTTTTTCATCGAGGAAACTGTCGAGGAACTCGACGAGGAAAAGAGAACAAGTTCTCTTTTTCCTCGACGAGAGTCTCAATTTCCTCGTCGTGTTCCTCGTCGGGCTGTTTTTTTTTACGAGAAACGCGAGCGTGTGTATGCTAAGAAACCCGCGCATGCTCAGAATAAAGTATGAGACGGGAGCGCACCTTCGGTAAAAGTAGCGTTTGTAATGGAGATAGCACATTTGTCACGCTGTAACAGTCTGAAAAGTGCAAATTGTCTCTCACCAAACTTTTACTTAACACGCAGTAACATGAGATTAGCAAAAGCAGCCCCAAGGGTTGTGCCAGTGGAATCGAACTTCCCCTGCCGTTGTATGTGTTGTACATCACTGGGTTTGAGAATGAGGAGATTTTGTCTTGACCGTGTGTACGCAAAGCAAGCTTGTCAAGTTCCTCGACAAGCCTAACAAGGAACTCGTCGAGGAAAACGATGTGTCTTTTCCGACGAGTTCCTCGGTCGTGTGTACGAGGCCTCAGTCTTTGAAACCTAAATGAGCCCCCCAGGGTTAATTTTGCTTTTAGCTACCTGGCTTAATGCAATAGCCTGCATTTACATACTTGCCCACCCAGCAAATACAGCATTTCCCTGCTGTCATCCATCACTCAGCCACCAGACTCTGGGTCTTGCACTGCCATCTTTTTCCTGGTGTCAATGGGAGTCATCTGTCTCTTCAAATTGAGGCAAGCAAGGACATAAGAGTGATAAAACTACAAATCTCATCATGCTTCTGTCTCTAGGAGTCATGCCTGGGATAGGCCTCATGAGATTTGTACCTACCCCAGTCACAGAGCTGAGGATGCTTACCCCTGATACAGAGCATCAATAAATGTTTGCAATTTGTGTGTTAGGGTGTACATACACAAACAACAGCAAGAATAGGGTTGATTTACATTGATTATAGTCAATACACACACTTATTTTATTTCACTTTATTTGTGTAGTCATTATAAGCATTAGGCATATAGTAAACACAAACTGGGGAATTAAAAAAGAGCTAAAGGCAAAATTATTTTTTTTGGATAGAGGGGGGGGATGGATTAAAACTACTGTCAATTTTTATTGCTTTCTGTGCCCCCCATTAAGGAAATTCACCCTCTCTATTTATCGTGTTTACCGTTATCATTGAAAGTAAACGTAAAAGAAAATCACAAATTTTGGGTTGTCCCAGAAAAGTAGTAGATGGGAAATCTTCCAATGGGGTCACTAGTTCTTGTGACCTGGGGGTCCCCAATAAATTCCTTTTAATTTGCAGGGATTTCTACTCACTTCCTGTTTGGTTATGGAACAGGAAGTGAAGGTAAATTTACCCAATGGGACAAAGAGGGCAAAAATAAAGCTTCCCTTTCTCCATCTTCTTATAGTTCTACTTTAATCTTTCTTCGCCATTATAATGTCGAGTAGACATGCATCATATTCACTAAACAGACCTGTATCAAGTCTATCTGCGTCAACCATGCCAGTTTCTATTTCATAGTGAAATAGAAAGTAGCGTAGATCTGCCCCTAATGAACAGAGGGAATAGAGCAGTTTTTAATATAGAAAACTACTGCATATCTCTGCCAAATCTGACCGGGGGTTGGGAATGGCAGAGAGAACAGGGCATGCAGCTCCAGCTCTCCTATTCTCTGTGGTGTGTCTGTCACAGCCACACAGAACAGGGAGCAGATTGCTCCTGATTAATAAAGGGACTTGCGCTTAACTACTTGGTGCCCACGCTATAGCTGAAAGACGACTACAGGGCTTAAAATGCTGGGAGGGTGTACATGGATGTCCTTTGGTTCTCGCGCTTCTCACGCGCCCTTTCTTGGGACTTGGCTGATCACTGATCGAGGTAAAGGGTCAATTACAGCGGACCCTTTACCACGTGATCAGCTGTCAACCAATGACAGATAATTGCGGAAGTAAACAGAAGCCAGTTATCCATTTTTCCCCCTCAGGCTTAGTGCTCAACAGTGCTGCTAATCAGTGCCCACCAGTGCCATCTATCAGTGCCCATCAGTACTGCTAATTAGTACTTATTAGTGCAGCCTATCAGTGCCCCCATTCCAGTGCCTATCAGTGCCCATCAGTGCCAATCAGTGCCACCTATCAGTGCCCAGCAGTGCAACTTGACAGTGCCACCTATCAGTGCCCATCAGTGCCACCCATCAGTACAGCCTCATCAGTGCCCACTGGTGCCACCTCATCAGTCCCCATCAGTGCCACCTATCAGTGCAGCCTATCAGTGCCCATCAGTGAAGGAGAAAAATTACTTGTTTGCAAAATTTTATAACTAAATATTAAAAAAATAATGTTTTTTCAAAATTTTTGGTCTTTTTTTGTTTGTTTAGCCCAACAAAAAACCCAGTAGTGATTAAATACCAACAAAAGAAAGCTCTACTTGTGTAAAAAAAAATGCTAAAAATGTCATAAGGGTACAGTGTTGCATTACTATGCAATTGTCATTCAGTGTGACAGCGCTGAAAGCTAAAAGTTGGCCTGGGCAGGAAGGGGGTATAAGTGTCCAGTAAGTAAGTTGTTAAAGCGGAGTTCCACACGTTTTTGTGTTTATGAACAGTCAATAGCTACACACCTACTTGTCCCAAGATCCAATGCTGTTGCCACCCGAAACCCTCGATTCTCTCCCCTGCCTCTCCCCGGCACTGGCATTTCAAGTGTGGGCACCTGGGCTGTGACAGCTTGCAGCTTCACAGCCGGATGCACACTTTGCATGCTCAAGTTGCTCTGCGCCTCCTTAGTGGTTGGGCAATCTTCTGGGACCTGAAAATTGCAGGGAGGGAGGGGGGGGGGGGGGTGAACTTCCGCTCAAGTCGCCTAGGCGGCCCAAGTGAAAATGGGAGCAGGTACCTATAAAAACTAGGTACCTGCCCCCCCCAAAAACATGACATGAAGGACAGAAGGGGGATGCGTTAAGCGGAACTTCCCCTTTTGGGTGGAGCTCCGCTTTAATTAGGACTTTTATTAATTCAGAGCAGCATCTGCTAAATTTTCTGTTTAGAAGAGTGGTGCAAGCATTGTGCACTTGTCTCAGCAGGCCTCTTATACTGTGTACACACGATCATTTTTCGGCATGAAAAAAAAACGTTTTTTAAAAATGTCATTTAAAACGATCGTGTGTGGGCTTCACAGCATTTTTCGGATGTGCTCTATTTTTTCACAATGTTTTAAACTATGTAGTTTTTCGGGTTGTAAAAAATTATCGTGTGTGGGCTTTAACGACGTGAAAAAAACACGCATGCTCAGAAGCAAGTTATGAGATGGGAGCACCCATTCTGGTAAAACTACCGTTCGTAATGGGGTAAGCACATTCATCATGCTGTAACAGACGAAAAAGCGCAAACCGTCTTTTACTAACACAAAATCAGCTAAAGCAGCCCAAAGGGTGGCGCCATCTGAATTGAACTTCCCCTTTATAGTGCCGTCGTATGTGTTGTACGTCACCGCGCTTTGCTAGAGCATTTTTTTTTTGAATGATCGTGTGTGGGCAACGTCGTTTTAATGATGAAGTTGGAAAAAAAATCTTTTTTTCAAGAGGCTGAAAACGTTGTTTTTTACAAGCTGAAAAATGATTGTCTGTACGCGCCATTATAGCTGCAAACAGGGCACATGTAGCAGAGTGACATCACAGGAGCACAATTCATAACAGGAAGTGTCTAAAAAAATTATCTTTATAGCAGAATTATCTAGTATTCTTTTATTGAAATCTGAAGACCACCGTTTATAATTGCACTAACATGTTAAAGTTTTATTGAACTTTTAGTGAATTAATTTAGATCTAATTTAATATTAAAGACAACAAAATAAATAAAACCAGTACTTGGCTTTTTGCAATAGGATCAAACTATGCCATAACGTTTTAACATAGAGATAACCAGCCCAAAGCATGTTCCCTGAGGGCTTGTCAAGTTTTAATGTGGGATAGATGTGATGTGGTGTGAGACCTCCATAAAATGAACTCCACATGAATATTTAGATTATGTTTCAGTCAAAGCTTTATACAGATACTGCACAAATACATAGTCTATAAAATGTTTACATAGTCTATAGGTGTTTTGTCTGACCAATAAGAGCATTAGGGAAGTTTAGAATATATTTTGTTAAGCTGACACACTGTAAAGCATGTGCCAGCAAAAGCAAGCAGAGGCTGTCCATTGATATGTGAATTTGTGTTTCTTCTGGGAGAAAACCAAAGTCTGATGTTTGTCTTGGTACCTCGGGTGCTTCTGTCTGAAATGATTAGCTCACTCCAAAAGATGCTATGTTCAGCGCTGGTGTTAATCAGTCTTTCGGTGAGCTCTCTAAACAAATACCTTCTGTATTCTATTTATTTATTTTTTCGCAAATTAAATTAACTCCACATTTAAAAAAAAAAATAATAATAATAATAATAATATATATATATACACATCCCTTAATAGTTGTGTAGCATGATTGTTTTTTATACACAAAATGAAGCAAGTATTGCTGAGCATCAAAACCACAACATCGGTAGTTTCCCAAGCTCATGTCAGAAAAATAATATATTTATTTTCAGGTTTTCTAAAATGAAAAAGGAATTAAACCCAAACCCAAAATGTGTTAAATTGCAGCTCACCAATTCTTTAAAGCAGAGTTCCAGCCTTTTAGTGTTTATTAAAAGTCAGCAGCTACATGGTCCAGCGATGCGGCCGCCCGGAGCTCCGCTCCCCCCCCTCTCTGGCTAGCGCCTTCATTCATAGTGTGGACATCCGGCCATGACAGCTTTTGGCTTCACGGCCGGGCACTCACTGCGCATGTGCGAGTCGCGCTGCGCTCTGAGTGGACAGGCGATCTCCCGGGACCTGTCACGTGTCCCTGGAGATCGCCTAAAGGGAGGGGCGAGAAGAGAAGTCACCGAGGCGGTCCCTGTGCGGAAGGAGGAAGTGGGACCAGAAGTCTCACTCCTACAGAAGCCCCCACTCCCCCCCAAAAAAAATTACATGCCAAATGTGGCATGTAAGGGGGCGAGGAGTGCTTAAAGCGGAAGTTCCGCTTTAATCTGGTGGCTGCATTCGTTTTATTTACTTTAGGCTTTTTTTTCGATATTTTCACCTGGTGATCTAGCCAGTAAGTTTGTTAGTTTACAACTTCCTTTAACAGACCAAGCTGTCCAGACAAACTAGCAGTTAGCCTGCATTCACATTTCAGTGTTTTGGCAGATTTGCCGCGATTCCACCCCGCGATTTTAAAGCACCGATGTGTGAATGACAAATCGCAGGACTCACATTTGAGATGCCATTCATTTGAATGACACCCAAAATGGCAGTGGGGGTCTGTCGCAATGCTGCAATCGCGGCAACCCACATCGCGGCAACCCACATCGCGTGAAGCATGTCACCCAAAATCAGCTCATGAACTTTTTTTGAGCGTCATGCTTCACACAAAGCTGGTTGCCGTGATTGCAGCGCAATTATATCGTGCGACAATTGCGGCAGACCCGCACCGCGATTATAGGTATTGTTGAAATGAATGTCATCTCAAATGTGAATCGCGCAATTTGTCATTGACACATCAACGTATTCAAATCGTGGGCAGCATCACAGAAAATCTTAATGCGATTCAAAATGCTGAAGTGTGAATGCAGCCTCGGAAATTCGGGGCTCAGGTGAAAAAACATCAAGGTTTACAACACATTTAAGTAAACCTACGTATATTTCAGTAGACACTTACATATGGATCCTCAGGGTTCTGTATACAAGGCTGGTGTGCAAAGCAGGCTGGCACCACAGACTCTGATGGACTGGGATGTGATGAGCCAACGAAAAGCACAAAGCTGGGACCCACTGTAAGAGGTGGAAGCCAGCGGCATATCCGGCTGTAGCAAATGCCGCTGACAGGAAACCATGAGTGGACAGGTCGTGATGCATTTCAGAGGCCACACCTCCTTCATCAGGCTAAACTACCCCACAGTGTCCGAGAGTCTTATAGGCTATCACTAAGAAGGATGATGGACCAATCATACATGACCCCAGACTGACAATGCTACTGTCCAAAAAGTGTCTGCTTTACTGCTTCATGCAGAACTCCTTAGACAGGAAGTGTGTTACTGTCTAGAGTAGACCACCAGGTGAAATAAATGGAAAGAAAGCCTAAAAAAGAAAACAATTGCAGCCACCACATCTTAAAATTGGATAGCTGTAATATATTACATTTTTAGGTTTAATGCCACTTTAATGATTCGTGGAGTTGTTTCTGTGTTTACAAATTTTCTAGGAAATCAGTATCATATAGTTGCAGATATAATTGTCAAAAAATATTGTAAAAAAAAAATTAAAAAAAAGAAAATACCCTGGAGTATTACTCTGAACCATCTCTAAGTGAAAATCAAACAGTACTTTATAGCAAAACCTAGGGTTAGTTGAGAAAGAAGTTTACTTTAGTTTGATTTATGGCAAAAGGCTTGTTTCTTCTGTTTGTGAATATCCTGTGGTTTAAATATGATGTTTTTCTAAAGAAACTGTGAGTTTGTCCCTGCATTGAGTCTGATGTCCTATATACTCTATTGTGTTCAATAAGATACTCATCTAAAACATTTTTGAAATTAGTGACACTTCCCGCTAAAACCACCAATTGTGGAAGGGAGTTCCATATCCTTACTGCTCTAATAGTAAAGAACCCCCTACTCCATTTAGGGTTAAACAGCTTCTCATCTAACTTCATTGAATGGCCGCCTGTCTTCTTGAGTGTCCTGAGACTGAATAGTTTCCTCCCAATGTTGGAATCACCATTGCGATATCTGTATATCACTTGGGACGAGCTTCGAGTTCGAGTCAAACTCATGTTCGAGTCGAAAAATTGCCTGTTCGCCGAACAGGCGAACAGGCAATGTTCGAGTCGAATATGAGTTTGGGGTGTTCGCGGCAAATTCGAAAACCTGCGGAACACCCTGTAAAATTCTATGGGAGAAAGTGCTCATTTTAAAAGCTAATATGCAAGTTATTGTCATAAAAAAGTGTTTTTAGGGGGAACTCTACGCCATTTTTTTTTATTTGGGGTGGAGTTCCCCTTAAAATCCATACCAGACCTGTAGGGTCTGGAATTGATATTTGGGGAGAAGCCCACGTCATTTTTTTTTATTTGACGCAGGGTTCCCCTTAATATCCATACCAGACCTGAAGGGCCTGGTAATTGAATTTGGGGGGACCCCCACGCATTTTTTTTTTATGAATGACTTTTCTCTGTATTGCCGGAGCCGACAATTCATTATAGCCGCGAGTGATTTTAAACTACTTTTTTTCCTTCAGAAATGACACTTTGTGCAGGGACTGTTCTAAGCACGGGAAACAAGTGCTGCTTTACAGGCATACTATACACCCCCCCCCCCGGTATGAAATTTAAAGGAATATTTCACTTTTATTGTTTCACTTTAAGCATTATTAAAACCACTGCTCCCAAAAAAACTGCCATATTTAATACTTTTTTATGCATTGATACATGTCCCCTGGGGCAGGACCTGGGTCCCCAAACACTTTTTAGGACAATAACTTGCATATTAGCCTTTAAAATTAGCACTTTAGATTTCAAACTTTCGAGACCCATAGACTTTAATGGGGTTCTAAAGTTCACACAAACTTTTGGTCTGTTCGCAGGTTCTGGTGCGAACCGAACGGGGGGGTGTTCGGCTGAGTGAGTGAGTGAAAAACTTATATAGCGCAACACATGCGAACTGAATCGCCTCTGGGCGCTGTATCCATTCCATGGGTAAGAACCCTTTGACCTCAGAAGACATATCACTATTATATCCCCTTAAGCATCCTTTCTTGTGTAATCACTCATCATAACTGAGGTCCTCCAGTCCCCTTATTCATTTTTTTGCTGTTCTCTTGACTTCCTCTAACCTTAAAGGGGAGGTTCACCCTATAAAAAATTTCTAACACTACATCCAGCCCAGTTCTGCAAATAAAATTACACTGACCTTTTTTTTTTCCGCCGTAGATAGCGTTTAGCCTTAGAATTCACCGCGGCTTCCGGGTAGGGAATCCCACGGGAGTGGGCATTCCTGTTGACATGCCAATTGAGCTCGGGTCGGCTCGGCTCTATTCGGCGCCGGTGCGCAGGCGCCGAATAGAGCCGAGCCGACCCGAGCTTCCTTTGGGAAGTCGTGACGCGCTGTGTGCGCCGTCGTTTAGCATGTCAATCAATTGACATGTCAATAGGAACGCCCACTCCCGCTGGATTCCCTACCCGGAAGCCGCAGTTAATTCTAAGGCTAAACGCTATCTACGGCAAAAAAAAAAAAAAGGTCAGTGTCATTTTAATTTTGCCCTAAATATTCTTTATGGAGCCAATATGCTCTGATTTTACTGTTAATATATATTTTCTTTAAAATAAAGGGATTATTTTTACTCTCCTCAGCTTCGTATCTTTGTGGTCTACTGTCCTGTTTGCGCTCTTACATTTCTTATTGCATTCATTGTAGTGCTGGAATGTTGAGGGTGTCCCATCGGCCTTATATTTTTTAAAGGATATTTTTTTCTCTTTAATACGTCTTTTTACGCTACAGTTTAGCCACTCGGGTTTAACTATGGTTCCTTTATATGTTGCCCATTGGAATACCCTGGATAATGGCATTAATTAAAATGTTCTTAAAACACTCCCACGTTCCTCCATGGTTGTTTCTAGAATGTTTTCCCATTAAATGTTATGAACTATGGAGCGCAGTTTGCTCTCTTGAAAATTAAAGTACTTGTCCTATTCTTATGTCTGCCCAGTTCTGCAGGAACCCAAAACTCTCCTTCCTGCACCAGTCTGAGTTTCCTAAGTTTCTGGTGTAGCTCAAGGTACAAGCAGTATTTCTGAGAATACACCTTGAAGGTCCTTTTCTTCAATATAGCTTCCAAGTTCTCAAAATATTTTTGTTTTAGGACACACCATCTTCCACCTTTGTCATTGGTACCAATATCTGGCTAAAACTTACATGTATTATAGCCCATTCCACAAAAAAATGTGTCAGATCAGGCCAAAGGTATTGCTTAAAGAAGTGTGTCCACCCTGCATGGATTACATGCTTGTTTTGTCAAGGGGTGAGCAGGAAATGTATACTCACCTCCGGAAAACTGAGCTCTCCCTGTCCAGCAGTGGACTTTTCCTGATGTCCTCAAATACAGAGCTGGTCTATGGGCGTGATGATGTCAGGAACAGTCCACTGCACAAGAATACTAGACCGTGGGTAGGGCCGGATTGCCAGGGACCGGTCTTGTGCTGGGAGGATCGCAGGAGTAAGTAAGTATATCTCCGCTCTCCAATCCCCACTGCATGGGTTAAAAAAGTATTTCCCGGCGTTCTGCTTTTTAACATGTCAAATGTACTGGGTGGTGTAGCTCCATCACAGCAACCAACGATTAAATCTGCTTTTCAACAAACTACTGCCTGCATATAAGGGATATCTCTTACAGGGTAAAGTAGACTAGACATACAATATTGTGTAAGTTCACTCCCTCAGAAAAAAAATAAAATATGCTCCCCACCCTCTGCACCTCATAGTCCGACTCCCCACTGTACTTTCTTCTATGGGTGATAAGCTGTCAGTGCCCAGGCAGCCGATGAAACGTTCCTGGGATTTGAAATCCCCATTCTTCCCCCTCTTCTCTGTACAGCGCTTCTGGGACGAACCAAAGCGGTGTTCTGTGCTGGGGCTGACCAATTAAAAAAAGGTAATAACAGGCATCATGAGTTCCTGCTTTTAGGCAGGACTAGTACATGTTCCACCTGTACAAAATCAATGTCAAGGAAAAGCAAGAATACATTTCTACAAATGTACCAAAACCTAAGGGAGCTGTAATCAAACAGAGAAATGCACCAAAGGATTGCTTGCTGAAGCCGGCTCTGTCTAGGAAGTCTCAAATGAATTGGTCATGATGAACAGTAAGCTAACATTTCTAGACCATTAATTGCTTATCTGGCAGTGAAAACAGCAGTGAAATGCATGTTTCTATTCAGAGGCTGTAAAATGATAATGCTTGTGTTAATGCATTTTCTGTTGGTGGAGCCTAATGGAAGATTTGTATAAAATATATTGTTTATAGTACATTTTGTTAAAACACACGTAAACAGCTTTTGCTACGTGAGCTGAAATATAATATGTGTAGGCCAATTTATTTAAAAGGGACATTTTTTAACTTGTTTATGTAATAGAATCTGCATTGTTTGTGCTCCATCCCCAAGCTAGAATGGGGCAGCATAGTAATAAAAGAAACATTACCGGTATTGTGTTTTTTCTGGAATGGTGGGCAACTAGAAAGAATACAGTAGCAATTGTGGAATTGTTTTGACAGTCCTAAGCTGCCTAGACCTATGTTCATAGCCAATTGAGACAGCAATCACCCTCAGATTTTGAGAGTAATGTTCGGTAATGTATTAGCTATAGATAATAATATAAAAATTTAAATGTGGAAAATGCCATTCATTTTACTAACTAAAAATATTTTGATTGGTGCAAGACCATGAAAACACTTATGGGTTGATTTATAATGAAAGGCAGATGTCATCCCACTGAGGTTCGCAAACTGTGATCCACATTTTATGGTCCATTCATAGAATACAGGATTTGGTGCAGCTGGTCTGCCTATTGCAGCAGAGGGAGCCTTGTGATAGCAAGAGTGAAACAGGACTATAAAGCTGCTTTTTACATAGACCCCTTAGGCCGGGTACTCACGACCAAACATGTATGGTGAAAGCGGTCCGTCGGACCGTTTTCACCATACATGTCTGCCAGAGGGCTTCTGTACGATGGTTGTACACACCATCGTACAGAAGTCCGCGCGTAAACAATACGCGGGGCGTGTCCGCGGTGTCGCCGCGTCGATGACGCGGTGTCGCCGCGACAATGACGCGGCGACGTGGGCGGCCCGCCTTTAAAATGCTTCCACGCATGCGTCGAAGTCATTCGACGCATGCGAGGGACGGCGGGCGCCTGGACATGTACGGTAGGTCTGTACTGACGACCGTACATGTCCGAGCGGGCAGAATTCCAGCGGACTGTTTTAAAACAAGTCCAGGAATATTTGTCTGCTGGGAAAAGGCCCGGCGGGCAAATGTTTGCTGGAATTCGGCCCGCTCGCGCCCACACACGACCAAACATGTCTGCTGAAACTGGCCTGCGGGCCAGTTTCAGCAGACATGTTTGCTCGTGAGTATGGGGCCTTAGTGTTTTCAAAATCTTAATATATCCTCTACAACCACACTATCCAAAAAATTATCAGTTTTTATAAACCCCTTCGATGTGAAAAGCAGATGTGTTTAAAAATGTTAATATTATATCCATATACACAACCAGTGCTAAAGTTCAGGTATTTTGCTACAAGTAACATACAGTACACAGTCCACAATGTTTTTTGTGTAAAGCCTCGTACACATGCTTGTGTACGAGCGTGTGTACGAGGCTTTCAGGTTTCTCATCTGGAAATCTGGCCAGAATCTCAACGAGAAAAATAGAGATCCTGCTCTCTATTTTCTTGACGAGATTCTTGTCGGCCTGTCTCCCGACGAGAAACCCGAGCGTGTGTATACTTACCTGTCGCCGTGGAAACCCGCACATGCTCAAAATGACTTTGAGGCATGCGCGGTAGCTTCCACGGCATAGGTAGGGTGAAGCAAGATGGCAGCGACGGCATCGAATGTGACGAGCGCATGCGTTGTACGCGATGACGTCACTGCGTTCTTGCCTTTCAAGAGAACCGCGGTTCTTTTGAAAGGTCTGTCTGTACACTCGGGTGGCAAGAGATTCTTGCCAAGAATTTCGTCGAGAAAAACAACGTTTTTTTCCTGGCGAGATTCTTGCCCATGTGTACGAGGCTTTACTGTCTTTCATTCAGCACACAAATCCTGATAGACCACTTTAAATGATGTGTTCTGAACTGAAATATGATTCAACTGTGTTATCCCACCACCTTTCAGAAAGGCTCACTCAATAGATGGGATGAACCTCAAATTATAAAGGTCCCATTTTCACTCATATCTCAAGATCTTTTATGGGAAAACAACATCCATATAGTAATACTTAATCATAAGGGATCTTGTTTCATCATTCCAACTCCATCTCCATAACTTCTCTCAATGCGGGAAGGATATAAGCATTTTGTAATATTGCTTGTTTTAAAAAAAGAGGAATAAATGATTGAAAGTTCTAATGATTAGATCCTCCTTAGGGTGTATGCAGATGAGACCTGGATTAATTAAACTTCAGACATCTAGGGTCTTGTGTTCTTTTTACTACTGACGTGTTGTGTCATCATGCCAAGATCAATATAGCTCTCTAAGGCTCTCAAAAAAAGAAAGTTGTGGATACCTGTGAGTTTGGCAAGGGATTTAAAAAGTTTGTCAAATGATTTGAAATCAATCATTCCACTGTATGGAAACTAATCTGCAAGTGGCATATGGCAAATGAGTAGTACTCTGTCAAGGACTGGCTGGCCCAGCAAATTCAAAATGGGAGATGACCTTTTGAGGCAACTACATACTAAATGGGATTGCACCAATTCCAACTGCATGAGAGTTGTGTTAGAAAAAAGCTTTTGCTTTCCAAACAGATTACTAGAGCAAACTTGCGGTTTGCATTTGAACATATAGGCAAAGACCAGATCTTCCTGAATCATTGTGCTGAAGACCGATCAATTAAAGATGGAGTCGGTTGGTCACAGTTAAGCCTTGTACACACGATCGGATATCTGATGGAATCTAATCCGATGGATTTTTTCATCGGATATCCGATGAAGCTGACTTTAATCAGTCTTGCCTACACACCATTGGTTAAAAATCCGATCGTGTCCAACACAGTGACGTAAAACACTACGACATACTGGGAAAAATGAAGTTCAATGCTTCCGAGCATTTCGACTTGATTCTGAGCGTGCGTGGGTTTTTGACCGATGGACTTCCCCACAGATGATTATTTTTTTCTAACGTTTTTTTATCCATAGGAAAAATTTAAAACATGTTCTATTTTTTTTCACCGATGGAAAAAAAAACGATGGGGCTCACACACGATCGGTTCGTCTGATGAAAACGATCGATCGGTCTGTTTTCATCAGACAAACCGATCGCGTGTACAGGGCTTAATAGTACTGCAAACCAAAGATTATTTATCAGGAGAGGAAACTTTCCTGATATACAAGACTTTAACACAGAGCCCTGCCCCAATCACACTGGAGGATTGTGTGTGTGGGGGGAAAGAATCTTAATGGGGGGGCACACATAATTATGTGACATCATCAGCATGCAGGAAAATCCTCTGGAAGCCAGACGGCTGCATTTACATCTCAGCAGAGCAATTCAGGTGTTTTTATCTGAGCGTTTTTGAGAGCATATTACAAGTGTTTTACATGTCTTTTCAAACCTCAGGCATTTTTCAATGGAAAGCATTAGGGGGAGAAGACCAGTTTTTACAGGCTCACACAATGGCTTCCCATTGTGTTGAATAGTGTGGTGCACTGTTTAAATCCTAGCAAACCAAAGGGGCATAGGCGTGCGCACAGGGTGTGCCAGGTGTGCCCAGGCACACCCGAATCACCCTGTGCAGCATAGATTCTCCCTACTGCCCTAGCACCTCCCTTGCACCACTGCCGGCCTCCCTCCTCTCCCGCTGGCTGTTGTTGAAGAGATGTTTTAGGATGAATGGGGGAAGGGGCCAGTAAATATGTTATTTATTGGCCCCTTCCCTTTCTCAATGAAGATAGTGAGCAATCCGTAGGTAGTATTTGAGCATTGGGGTGCACACCCTAATGCAATAGGCTGCACACACGTATGCAAAGGGGTAAAGGTGGCACACTACAAAACTTAAACTGTGAAGTAATAACTACATTTTTGACTACCTCAATCCCCTTTAAGGTGAATGGCAGGCAGTCCACTTAGCGTACCACATTTTTCTTGTCAATACCCTCAAGGTGGGAGGGAGGCGTTCCACATAGTACACCACATTTTTCTTCTCAAGCCCTTCAATGTAGGCACCATGCAGCTTGCATAGTACACCATATTTTTCCTCTTAGTTTCATTAAGATCACTTCTAACTATTTTCAAATATTGGTAACAATCATTTATTTTTACACCTACTGACTACAATTTTAGAAGCATTGTAAGGGACACTGTGACATATGTCTAACAATGGTAGTCTGTAAACTTCAATATACTTTAAAGAAGACTGCAGTATGTGTGCTAATTACACTGTGCATAGTTTCTCTTTAACATTGCATCTTTCATATTCTGAGAAAGCATTCCTCGTTATGCTTTATCTGCTTTTATTCTAACATGGAATTTATGGCCTGGGACTTAGCTCTCCCCACATAAACTCCCAGCACCAGCAAGGCACCCGTCCCCCTGAAAAAAATTGTCTGGGGCTGCCCTTGATGACAGGAAACTAAAGCTTTGTTCATTAATGCCCCGTACACACGACTAGGCTTTTGTCCGGCCAAACTCACAATGGAATTCTGACGGAAGTCCATCGGAGTAAAAGAGAACATGTTCTCTATCTAAACTCTGATGGAATTCCTCAAAAAAAAGTCAGATGGGGCATACTGTACACACGGTCGGAATTTCCGATGGAAAAAGTCTGTCTGACTTTTTCTATCAGAAATTCTGATCGTGTGTATGGGGCTTTATAGTTCACTCTCCTCCGGTAGCCAGGATCAAAAAAAAATCACACATTTTGTTGCATTGATATTACACAATCTAGTGATAAATATAAATAACTCCTATGAAAAAAATGGCTAAATAATGACTAAATAACTAGCATTACACATTTCCTCCTAACATCCTTTGTTATGCCAAAACCAGGTGTATAAATTATTAACCAAAAATAATGCAATGCTGGGATAAAAGTCCTCTATATCAGTGAAATCCAAAAATAATAATTTGTGATCAAAACCATCTTTGAATTTGTATTTCCTCTTCATGCAGTTCTCTTCCTTGTATGTGTCTCTTTGTGGTACTAATAACAAATATCACTTGTGCTCCCGCACCATGAAATGTGCTCTCACCTTATAGCATGTGACTTTACGGTTAGGTGAGGTCAAAAAACATTTTTTTTCCTGCTCAGGACTATATGTTGGAATTCCCAGAGCCTCCTTCTTCCTTCTTTAATGCTCATGCATCAATTTTTCTCATGCCATACCAGATGCAATCATGGCCATAGGAATAAAAGAAAAATCAACAAGAATAGTTCTTATATCATTTTAGATGTTGTAAAACATTATTAAAACTTCATAAAACTACTCACATGTAATAAGTGCTTGCAGCACACCACGCTATACAACACAATAGTAAATATTTTATCCTAGACACTGTAGCAAAGTACCAGCTTAGCGATCTGTAAATGTTTACTTTCTTTTTCTCCTAACTGCGTTGTGACGTCAGTATGCTGCTCCCTACCAATCCTCCTGAGGAAGCCATGCGACCCTGTGGCGTAATGCGTAGGGGAGGGGCATACTGATGTCACAATGCTCACAGTCTGGAGGTAAGGAAAGAAAACATTTACAGATTGCTGTGCACACAAGGAAGATAATTGCATGAAGAGGAAACCAATTCAAAGACTGTTTTGATCACTTATCAATTATTTTTGGATTTCACTGATATAGAGGACTTTTATCACAACATTGCATTATTTTTGGTTATTGATTTTTACACTTGGTTTTGGCATTACAAAGGATGTTACACAGTAATGTAAAAATTCTAGCTATTTAGTAATTATTTTGCCATTTTTTCACAGGCGTTATTTTTATGTATCACTTTGTCATGATAGACTGTGAAAAATCAGAGAAATTACAAATTAGTGATTTTTTTTAGATTGCAAATATATATGGGAATGTGTTAGGTGACAGCAGCTCTCATAATTTTGATATATATATAATTGCTTGCGAGGCTTTGTGCACAAAGTGTCAGTTATCAGCCTTGGATATGATGGAGTAAGTGCACATACTCCTATTGCTGAAATCTAAGGCTGCACCACCATAGCAACTAAACAGTGGACATTCAGATTCTTATAAATGTAAATTCGTAACTGGTTCTCTTTTAAGTATCGGGTACAGTATGTAAGGCCTCGTACACACGACCGAGAAACTCAACAGAATCCATCAAGAAACTTGGTGGGAGAGCTTTTTTGCCGAGGAGAACGGTCGTGTGTACGTTTTTTCATCGAGGAAACTGTTGAGGAACTCGACGAGGAAAAAAGAGAACAAGTTCTCTTTTTCCTCGACGGGAGTCTCAATTTCCTCATCGTGTTCCTCGTCGGGCTGGTTTTCGACGAGAAACTCGAGCGTGTGTATGCTCAGAAACCCGCACATGCTCAGAATAAAGTATGAGACGGGAGTAAAAGTAGCATTTGTAATGGAGATAACACATTTTTTCACGCTGTAACAGACTGAAAAGTGCAAATCGTCTCTTACCAAACTTTTACTTAACACGCAGTAACATGAGATTAGCAAAAGCAGCCCCAAGGGTTGTGCCAGTGGAATGGAACTTCCCCTGCCATTGAATGTGTTGTACGTCACCGCGTTTGAGAACGAGGAGATTTGGTCTTGACCATGTGTACGCAAAGCAAGCTTGTCGAGTTCCTCGACAAGCCTAACAAGGAACTCGTCAAGGAAAACGATGTGTCTTTTCCGACGAGTTCCTCAGTCGTGTGTACGAGGCCTAAGTAATTTTAGCCACTGCACCCTTAACACTTGCTTCTGAAGCCTTGTTACACACGTCCGGGTTTCCCGGTGGACTTTTTACCGCCGGGAAACCTGAGGGGAAAACCGAGAACATGCTCAGTAACTTTTTCCCCCTACACACGACCGGGTTTCCCGACAGGAAAACTGCCATGAGAGCTTTGGTTGGGAATCCCAGACGTGTGTATGCTCCATCGCAGTGTTTCCCATAGGAAAACTGCCGGGTTAAAAACTGCCGGGAATCCTGGCGGGAAAAAAGAGCTGGTTCTCTTTTTTTCCCCGGCAGTTTTCCTGTTGGGAAAACTGCGATGGAGCATACACACGGCCGGTTTTCCAGGCCAAAAGCTCTCATGGCAGTTTTCCCGATGGGAAAACTGGTTGTGTGTACGAGGCCTAACACACAGTAAAGGATTTCTTTTACCAGGATGTATTAATTCAGTACATGAGGATGTTTAGTGTTAGCAGCTGCCATTTTGTTTTACTGTAGAATACCTTCTCTTAGGATAAATTCAGTGGTGTTTAAATGCTGTTTATCTTGGAGTGAAATGAAATCTGGCATGGGGCATAAACAAGCTCAGAAAAACAGCTGAAGGCTTTTTTCTTTTTGTAACCAATGTAATGATATATTTGAGCTGAACCTGAACTGGAGTTGAACTAGAGCAACATTACCACAAGTTCTGCTCTGAAAGTGGAAATCTTTAGACAGGCTAACTTCTTACTGTTTACCACGACTACTTTTCTTGTCAATGCCTCATTTCCACATCACCTTCACTCCATGCATCATCATCATAGACTTCTCTGTACCTGCAATATGCTTACTACTCACCATGATTAGTTCTAATGTTCATCATGCCTCTAGTTAATGTTCTATCATATCTTTCCAAAACCTCTCAGTTTGTTTTCACTGGCTGCAAGAAAAGCTGTAAAAAAAAAAACCATTAAAAATTCACAATTTTTCTGTAATTTTCTGTGGGTTTTGGATGATTTTAGAATTATACAAAATTGGATTCATGGTAGAAGTGATTCTAAATAGTGGAAGGTGTGGTGAAGCCTAATTATTCAGGAGGCACACAATAATTCATTAAATTAACACTTTTTAAGAAATGAACCAGCAATGTGTTATTTTGAAATTTTGAAGGAGAATTACAGACAGCAGCAAAACACTGGCTATAAAAATGAGGTGTAAGAAATTCTTAAACAAACAGCTGTAAGTTTACTTTTTAGCAGCTTTATTTTAAATGACTTAAATTGAATGTTAAGCCACATCCATGAATACAGCAGCCACATAGTAAAAAAATGAATATTACAGATATATTTTTAAAATGAGGAGGAAACCAAGGTATTTACACAATGTGATTCAAGCTCCCCTTATATGTTATTTTGAATGGCATACAAGTTCAATGTGCTAAGTCTATTCCTATCTTTGAAACAATAAGGGTGGTGAATGGTGCAAAAACAACTGTTATTTTCCTATATTTGCTTTTACTATGTATAACTGCATATCTGCACAGCTTTTTTAGTTGGTAAATCAAAAATAATAGGACATGGTTCATTTTCAACAACCAGCAGGATTACTTTTGTTTTAATGGGGATATTGGCCCAGATTCACATACATCGGCGCATATTTATGCCGCCGTAGCGTATCTCTTTTACGCTACGCCGGCGCAGCGCACAGAGGCAAGCACTGGATTCACAAAGCACTTGCTCCCACTCGCTCTTAAAGATATGCTGTGTTTCCTCGGCGTAAGCCAGTGTAGGTGGAAGTGGGCGTGAGCTATGCTAATGAGGCGTGACCCCATGCAAATGATAGGCCAAGCGTCATAGAAGCACTTAAAATGAACGGCGCATGCGCCGTCCCGTGGCCGCATCCCAGTGCGCATGCTCAGAATCACGTCGAGACAACTGCCTAAGATACGTCGAATCACTGCCTACGACGTGAACGTAACCACGCCTTGTCATACTACAACTACGTTTGTGAATCGGCGTATCTCCCTCATTTGCATATGTGCATAGAAAATCTATGTGAACGGCAAATGCGCCCAGCGTAAATATGCGCCCACGATACGACGGCGTAGGCAAGTTACGTCGGTTGTAGGAAGCCTATTTTTAGGCGTATCTCAGATTGTGGGCACGGCGCACAGATACGATGGCGCATAGTTACACTTACCCGGCGTATCTCGAGATACGCTGGCGTAAGTGCTTTGTGAATCCAGGCCATTGTGTGATAAAACCTTCCTGTTGTCTGAAAATGCAAAGGGTCAAGGATTGATATACAGTAAAACCTTGGTTTGAGAGTAACTTGGTTTCAGAGCGTTTTGCAAGAAAAGCAAAATGTTTTAATACATTTTGCCTTGATATACAAGCGATGTCTTGATATAAGAGTAACGTCATGTCACAACTGAGTATAAAAAAGAAGAGAGGAGCCTCTAAGTGTAGAAATATGGTTACATTTGATGAAGGTACAACATTTAGCAACTTATTGCTACACTTAGAGGCACCTCTCTTCTCTTTTATACTGTAAAAAAAAATGCTTTGATATACAAGTGCTTTGGATTACAAGCACATTTCTGAATAGTACAACAACTTTAGGCATCCCTGCCCTTTTATTAATGACCTGAACTATGAATTAGAAATGAAGATATGTCTGTGTTCAGATCCTTACTGGCTTCCCTATACAACACATACTAAAGAGGTGTAACCACATGTTAATTCTTACATATACATAGCAAACTTTTGCTTACAAAAATTCATAGTTCACTTACATGAGATACATGAGGTCAGAACTCTGTGCAGGCCAGTCAAGTTCCTCCACCCCAAACTCGCTCATTCATGTCTTTATGGACCTTGCTTTGTGCACTGGTATGCAGTCATGTTGTAACAGGAAGGGACCATCCCCAAACTGTTTCCACAAAGTTGGAAACATGAAATTGTCCATAATGTCTTGGTATGCTGACACCTTTTAAATTTCTCTTCAATGGACCTAAGGGGCCAAGCCCAACCCTTGAAAAACAACCCCAAACCATAATGCCCCCCTTCACCAATTGATTTGGACCAGTGCACAAAGCAAGGTTCATAAAGACATGGATGTTTGGGGTGGAAGAACTTGACTGGGCTGCACAGAGTCCTGACCTCAACTCAACATAACACCTTTGGGATAAATTAGAGTGAAGACTGCAAACCAGGTCTTCTCATCCAAAATCAGTGCCTGACCACACAAATGTGCTTCTGGAAGAATGGTCAAACATTCCCATAGACACACTCCTAAACCTTGTGGACAGCCTTCCCAGAAGAGTGGAAGCTGTTATAGCTGCAAAGGGTGGGCCAACTCAATATTGAACCCTCCGGACTAAGACTGGGATGACATTAAAGTTCATGTGCGTGTAAAGGCAGGTGTCCCAATACTTTTGACAATATAGTGTATATTGCAATATGTGTCCAAGCTGGCCAAATATGTCACTCACCATTCCCTACTCTACCTTGCAGACTGCCAAACTCTTATGCCACATACACATGATCGGATTTTCCGTCGGAAAAACCTTGGATGGTTTTTCCGACGGAATTCCGCTCAAGCTTGGCTTGCATACACACGATCACACAAAAAGTCTCTGAACTTTCGTTCATCGAGAACGCGGTGACGTACAATACTACGACAAGCTGAGAAAATAAAGGTAAATGCTTCCAAGCATGCGTCTAATTGTTTCTGAGCATGCGTCGTAATTGCTACAGACGATCGTATTTTCCGATAGGAATTTTTTCCGTCAGAAAATTTGAGAACCAGCTCTCAATCTTTTGTTGGCAGAAATTCCGACAGCAAAAGTCCGATGGAGCATACACACGGTCGGAATTTCCGTTCAAAAGCTCACATCGGACTTTTGCTGTCGGAATTATCGATCGTGTGTACGGGGCATGACTTGTTAAATAGCATACTATTAAGAGAAATTACATAGGAGTTGATTTACTAAGATATAAGGGTGCCAAATCTGGAGCAGCCCTGCAAAGAAACCAATCAGCTTCCATTTGTTTTTTCAAAGCTTAAAGTGGATGTAAACCCAATCTCATCCTTTCTAAACTACTGCCATAGTGCTGATCTATAAGGATATAGATGCCTCCTGCATGAATCCTTACCTGTCAAATGTCTCCCCTCTGTCTGTTATAAGACCTGAAAAACTGCAGATTCTGTGGGTGGATCTGTTGTCTGGAGCTTGGTGGGTGGTGTCGTGATGTCAGTAGACTCCCCGCCCTCCTCTACACTCCCCTTGTCAACATGCATTTTCTCTTGTGTGTTCCTTACACTAAATTCTTCTATGATCACTAACATCCAGTCAAAATCCAGAAAAGTAACCACATGACTTCAGAAAAGGAGTGGGGGTGGGAAAAAAAATAATACCTGTCTCCAGGCTAGTGCATGAGATATGTAAATAACCTGATGTTGCAACTGTGATCAGGTGACCTCAGACAAACACACTGCAATATAATAATCAGATCACTCGAGCTTCTCCTCTGCTCAGCTCTCACTAGATACATCTAACCTAATTCAAATCACTTGTCTGTGTATATTCTGCTTTCGGTTCTGTGTTTTCACTGCAATATACATGCCTTTCCTCGTCACACTGAACTGTAGATCACATCCCATGATGAGAAACATCCAGTCAAAACACAGTAAAATGCAGCCAATCCTGGGAGAGCTGGAAGGGAGAGGAGGGGGATGTGAATTGTGAACTTTTTACACAGGATGTGCCTCTGTCTCAGGCTAGTGCATGAGATATGTAAACAACCTGTCGGTCAGAATGGACTAAAGTTTTTCTCTGTAAGTCTGTTTTATTTCACTGAACAATAAAAGAGGATTGCTCAGAGCTGGATTAACTCTGTGTGACAAGACTGGGCACAGATCATAGGAAATCGTATACCCTACATTGTGACATCAAAAAAGTTTACATCCACTTTAATTGGACAAGTTGAAATTAGAAACTGATTGGCTACTATGCAGAGCTGCACCATATTTTGTACTCTCCACTTTTAGTAAATCAACCCCATAGTGCCAATATGGGTCAGGCCTCGTACACACGACCGAGAACCTCGACGGGCGAAACACATCGTTTTGCTCGTCGAGTTCCTTGTTAGGCTGTCGAGAATCTCGGCGAGCCAAATTTCCCCATTCCCGTCGAGGAAAAAGAAGACATGCTCTCTTTTTTGCTCGACGAGATCCTCGACAGTTTCCTCGTCGAAAAGTGTACACACGACCGGTTTCCTCGGCAAAAAAAAAATCCCAGCAAGTTTCTTGCTGGTTTTTGCCGAGAAACTCGGTCGTGTGTACGAGGCTTCAGACAGGCACAGCTAAAGGTGAGCTACAGACCAATATTGACAATGCACTTCCATAGTGAAAACAGCCACAAAGTTTAAGAGGGCAGACAACACTAACAGATAAAGAGAGTTAGCTAAATACGTAACCAGATGTGTCCCAAAAACAAAATAAAATAGAAGGGGATTAGAGCACAGACGGCATAATTTAATGCTCCATTAGAGAATAATCCATCTAGCTCAAGCATCCCCGCCCATATAATTACTAACCTTCACTAGGCAGTAGAAATGGAACCATGTCTGTATTCTTTATTAACCACTTAAGCTCCAGAAAGTTTTATCCCTTTCATGACCATGCCATTTTTTGCTATTTAGCACTGCGCCACTTTAACAGGTAACTACGCAGTCATGCAACGTTGTAGACAAATGAAATTTATATAATTTATTTCCCCACACAAATAGAGTTTTTTTTTTAGTGGTATTTGATCACCACAGGTTTTTTTTGTTTTTTATTATAAAAACAAAAAAAGACCGAAACAAAAAAAAAATTGTTATAAAATCAGTTTCAAGATCAGTGATAATACTATACACAGTCACTGTACTAATGACACTGGCTGGGAAGGGGTTAACATTTTGTGGTAATCAAGTGTGTGCCTAACAATGTGTAATGTGTGTAATGTGTGCTGCTTTTTACTACATATCAGAAGAAACAGACAGATCATTCCCTCTGTTTAATACCTATGGTGTTTGGGGTATTTAGTGTAGTTTTTTAATTACTACAACGATTAGCTGCAGGAAAGTGTAAAGCATTATTTGCAGAGGGCCGGGGGGCTTCCCTGGCCAGAGTTGCACTTTTGCTGGTTTGTGCTTATGCTGTAAGGACCTTTTTTGAAGGACCACTACGTGTCGAATATGTAAATGAGCTAGATACGCCGATTCACGAACGTACTTGCGCCCGTCGCAGTAAGCTATGCCGTTTATGTAAGGCGTACATCCGGCGTAAAGTTATCCGTGCTATATGAGGCGCAAGTAATGCAAAGGTATGGACGTCGGAACAAGCCGTTTACGTAAGTCGGACGTGAATGGGGCTGGGCGTAGGTTACGTTCACGTCACAGGCATTGAGCCGGCGTATCTTTGGGAGTAAATTCGACGTGATCGTGAGCATGCGCGCGCATGCGCCGTACGTTCGGCCATGCATTTAAATGGGGTCATAGTTAATTTTCATACAACACGCCGACTGCCTTGCTACTTTGAATTATGCGGGCTTACGCCGTCCATTTTACGTTACGCCGGCGCAAGAAAGGGAGCAAGTGCTTTGTGAATACAGTACGAGCCTCTATATGTTACGTCGGCGTAGCGCATATTAGATGTGCTACGCCGCTCTAAAGATACGCCGATCTCTTTGAATCCGGCCCATAGTATTTAGGTTATATGTAGATCCTATTTTTTTGTCTTTATTTTTTTTACATTTATATCTACTGTCCAGCAAAAGGGACAGTGACATGATAGTGAAAAATACACACATAAACTATAAAATAAAATTTAGTTTACTGTATTTTCCGGCGTATAAGACAACCTTTTGTATGTAAAAAAATGCCTCAAAACTCGGGGGTCGTCTTATACGCCGGTACCTGTCTGTCAGACTGCGGGCATCCATTATTTAAAAGCCGCGCCTCCTCCTCAGGCTGTTCCGTGATAGGCGGAACACTCATTTTCCCAGCAAAGCCTCTGTTCAGTGTTCTGCCTATTACGGATCCGTGATAGGCGGAACACTGAACAGAGGCTCTGCTGGGAAAATTAGTGTTCCGCCTACCACAGAACAGCCTGAGGAATAATGGACGCCCGCAGCCTGACAAACTCTGCAAACATGATAAGGTAGGGAGATCGTCGAGGCAGGCAATGGCACAGTGAGGTCGGCAATGGCAGTGAGGCAGGCAATGGCCCAGTGAAGCAGGCAAGGCACAGTGAGGTCGGCAATGGCACAGTGAGGTCGGCAATGGCACAGTGAGGTCGGCAATGGCACAGTGAGGTCGGCAATGGCACAGTGAGTCAGGCAATGGCACAGTGAGGTCTGCAATGGCACAGTGAGGTCTGCAATGGCACAGTGAGGTCGGCAAAGGCACAGTGAGGCCGGCAATGGCACAGTGAGGCAGGCAATGGCACAGTGAGGCATGTATGATGGCACAATGAGGTAGGCAATGGCACAGTGAGGCATGTATAATGGCACAATGAGGTAGGCAATGGCACAGTGAGGCATGTAATGTAATGTAATGTAATGGCACAGTGAGGCATGTAATGTAATGTAATGGCACAGTGAGGCATGTAATGTAATGGCACAGTGAGGCATGTAATGTAATGTAATGGCACAGTGAGGCATGTAATGTAATGGCACAGTGAGGCATGTAATGTAATGGCACAGTAAGGCATGTAATGTAATTGCACAGTGAGATTTGAAAAAAGCTGAAAAAACCCTGTTCCTGTCAGCGGTTGTTCCTGTCAGCGGTTGTTCTGACTACCCCTCAGCTTCCAGACAGACTAGTAGGAAGGGGGTCATCTTATAAGGCGAGTATATCCCAAAACCAAAAATTTTCCTGGAAAAATAGGGGATCGTCTTATACGCCCAGTCGTCTTATTCACCAGCAAATATGGTAACTGGTGCAATAGATGAATGGATGTCAGTGCCAAAGAGTCCTTATATTTCTCATGTGCTATGTATTCGTGAATAGCAGACACATCTAAAAGCTCAGTGAAACACAGAATAAACAGGAAAAGAGGATGGCAGTAAGGTAAAAGGTCTGCCAGTAGTCAATGCATTGAAATGATGTGTTGTTTGGTAAGAAAGCGGCTACATTTAAAGCCCAAACTTTTTTTTTTTTTTTGGACAGAGTAGGGGAGATTTAAATCTGCTGTCTTTTTTATTTTTTGATCATTTGTGTCTCATTAAGAAGATTTCCCTCTACTTTCTGTCCTGTAGAATTACAGGAATGTGAGTGAAATCCCATTATCACTTAAATTTTTAGTTACATCGCTAAGCAGGTAAAGAGAGTAAATCTTCCCAACGGGAACACAGACAGACAGCAATAAAAAAACCTGACAGTGGTTCTATCGACTCACTGCTTTACCCAAATCTGCCTTTAGTTCTATTTGAAATAAGTGGTGAGCAGATCTGTTGGCATAGATCAGTGGTCTCCAAACTGTGCGGCCCTTTGCCAGCCTTTATCTGGCCCTTGCGGTACTATTCCTCCCACTGACACCCACCCACAAGGAGGCACTATTTCTTCCACTGATAGCAATGATGGGATACTATTGTTCATACTAATAGGGGCACTACTCCTCCTCCTGACCACGAACCCTGAGGCCCTTATTTATTTTCACTGATGCCGGGCCCGGGACATTTTCTGCTCACGCAGACCACAATCCGGCCCTCCTAAAGTCTAAAGGACAATAAACTGTTTGAAAATGGTTTGAAAAGTTTGGAGATCCCTGGCATAGATGATGCCAAACTATGATTTAGATTCATGGTCTTAACAGCTTCTCAAGTTGACCCTTGGACAAGTTTATTTTAAAACCAGATGGTGTATACCAGGGATATGCAATTAGCGGACCTCCAGCTGTTGCAGAACTACAAGTCCCATGACGCATAGCAAGACTCTGACAGCCACAAGCATGACACCCAGGGGCAGAGGCATGATGGGACTTGTAGTTTTGCAACTACAGGAGGAGGTCCGCTAATTGCTTATCCCTGGTCTATACGTAGAAGTCAAGCTGCCTATAGATAGAAGATTCCTTCTGAATTGAATTGTAATGTAACTGTACTGTTTGCCCTAACATTGTAAAGCGCTCCACAAACTGTTGGCTCTATATAAATCCTGTATAAAAAAAAATACTAATGTGTTTCTGATATTCCTATTTGTCCAGATGCCCTTGCACTCTTCTTTCCAGGAGCCAGTGACTTAAGTTTATAAAGTGATGTAGATTGTGGCTTGTGGTTTTAGTTGTGTGCGAGGTAGACAGCCGGGCATGATTCCAGAATGTCACTGCTTTGAGTAACTTGATCAGATACAATAAAGGCTATGCAATCGGGCAAAGTAAAACATATTTAGCACCATACATTTATATGTAAATGGCTCCATTTATTCTACCTGCACACTTTAAGATAACTCCTCAACAAAACTATAAAACTTAATTTTTAACTTGTACTTGTTCTACCCTGAAAATAGAGGATAAACTGTGCCTGTGTGTTATACGCCCGCCAATATTTTTTTTTTATTACCAACAGGAGTTGGTCCGCCCGGGTGCCACCAATTGAAGGGGGTGTCAGGCCGGCAGGCCTGCCTCTCCTGGCCCTGGAACAGAGCTGCCAACATATCTTAAAGTTAAGAAAACGTTACTGCCAGTCCTTACTCATACACTGCTCCTCCTGTGCCACCCTCAATGTAAATGGAAGCCTCTAAATACCTCAATTAACACAGCTCTTTCTGGACGCTCTTCTCCTCCTGCTCTGCCTCCTTGAGTGTAGCTTTTGTTGGAGGAAAGCGGTCATGTGACCGTCAATGAATCAGCAGAGGAGAGCAGTCACATGACCAGGTCCACAAAAGAGCGGTGTTAATTGAGGTTTTTAGAAGCTTTGATTTACGACAGTGACACAAGAGGAAGCGGTGTATGAGAAGAGGCTGACAGTTATGTTTTCTCAACTTTAGAGTATGCTGGCAATGCTGACCCAGGAGACTGTGGTGCTCCTGGGAGTGCAGGGGGGCTTTATAATGAATGGGAGTCTGTGTCCCGTGCAGGGGGTCCGTGTACTGTGCAGGGCGCTGTGGAAAGTTTTTTTCCTGAAACTTCCCTCTTTAAGTTAGGGTGAGTGTTATGCGCCTGTGCATGTTATATGCCGATAAATACGGGGTACATTTTTATGTGTACAATATATATTGTGCATCTCTTTTAATGCCTTACTATTAAATGTATAATGCACGTTATTAATTTAATTTTCATATTGTGTGCTCTGTTATATGGCATGATTTAAGATGTAAATTGATAGGAGATGAGAGTTTAGCAATTGAGCTGTTTTCAAATAATATGGGCGGTGATATTATGTCCATAATGGAATCCATTCATAACCACTACATAAAATTGCTGCACTCCATTACTGTGCATTGAATGAATTTTTGCTTTCCAAGTGCCACCATTGTATTGTAGCACCCTTGTCCCAAAGCAGGGCTACACGTAAATTTAGTTCTGCTGGGTGGTAGCCAGCCCGGCTAATTTGTAGTATGTTGTAATTTTTAGTGGTCAAATAGCTTTCTTCCTAATCCTGTTTTAGCTGTGGCTTCTCCTTTTTGTCAGTAGGTGGCACTGTTGCCTTTGACATTAATATGATGAGCTGCAGTGAATTCAGGTTATGAATAAATATACCTTTCTCAGCCAATCAGACTGGGAGAAGGAATTTATTTGGAGAAAGTCAGGTGATCGAGGTCTTCTCCACCCAGACTGTGTTGTGGATGGGTGTTTGAGGAACAGCTCCTGCTGGGTAGGCCTGAAACTTGAGGTCTGACCATGTGCTCAAGATTCTGCAAGGAAGAACCTGCTCATTAACTGGAAGCAATGCTGTGAAGGATGTAGATCTGAGATAAAGTACCAGAGATGACTCTTGCATGGGTCGGAGACCCATGGAGAGCCTGGGAAAGTGTCAAGATGGAATCATCCATACAGTTCTGCACCTTCCGTGAGTTAAGTTCAGTTGCTAAAAGAGACAGCCTATTCTAGAAAGTACAGATTTGCTGGTTCAGCTTAAAGGCTCCTTTTCCTGTACTGCTGTCTGCCTTATCTCACTTTTTTGTCTAAAGAGTCTGCCTGTCTGCTGATCGTTACTATTTTTGACTAAGGGTGTTCTATGCCCCATCCCCTCTTTCCCACATGTTCCTATTTGTGAGAAATGCATTTCTCTTTGTTCAAGCATAAAAATGACTGGTGCCCATTTTCTATCTTGTACATCACCCACTATGCCTAGTAACCTGCACCCTGAGGAAGTATGTAACCCCTCTTTCCTCTGGGGGTCACCACCAGGCCCCCAGAAATGTGGGGTAGGTGCTACAGTATATTTCCCCATTACTGTGCAATTTCACTTCACAGTACTTTCAATCTTTCAATCAGCCTTTGTGCCTCTCCAATTTAATGTATAATATCAACTTCAGTTCTCAATTTTTTTCTAGACACCTAGCATAAAACCTTTAATGTATATTTGATGATTGTGAATTAATAATTTAAAATCCACTTCTATTGATCAAGTATTAGTTGTGCTGTATGTCATGTGCATTTCAGTGTTTGGCTTTATTCATGGTATTGTATGTTAAATATTTCTTAAAAGACATTGTTTAAGAGGTCCTCCAGTCATATTACTGAAAATTAAAAGTCAGCAGCTGCAAAAACTGTAGCTGTTGACTTTTAATAAACAGATACTCACCTGTCCCAGGATCCAGCGCTGTGCTCACCTGAGGGGGCACTGGGGACTGAAAAGCATATTAGCTGTGGGCACCCGGCTGTGACAGCTTCACAGCCAGCTACCCACTGTGCATGTGTGAGCCACACTGTGCATTGTGAATGGTGCCACAGTCTTCTAGGCCCTGTGACCTGTCCCTGAAGACTGCGGAAAAGAAAAGAAGAGAGGGGAACTTCCGCTTGGATCGCCTAGGCAGAAGTGGAAGAAGGTACCTGTCAAAACCAGGTACTTGATCCCCCACATAAAAAAAAGTGTGCCAAATGTTAAAGAAGAGTAGGGGAGGAAGTAGGGGAGGAGGCCTTAAAGCGCAACTTCCCCTTATGGGTGGAGCTTTACTTTAAAAAGTTATTTTCAACATCAATTCCAGTTCTGTAAAGATGTGCTTGTAATCAGTGTATTTGAGGAATAAATATCGCTTCAGGATTAGCGACTAATTCAATATATCTGAAATCACAATAAAAATAATGAACACACAAAATAAATCAAATTACAGTAAATACATCAACTACAGTACTAAAGTGAATCTACATGTGGTAAAAATAGTGCCATCTTTTAGACAGACATAATAAATAAAGTGTCCAAAATTTCATAAAGTGAAGAGGACAAATGAGAAGAAAAAAAAAACGGTTGAGCCAAGGCACCCCTCAAGTCGAAAATGACAGCATGGCATGAGGCTGCTTGCCATTTAACCACTTAAGACCCGGACCAATATGCAGGTTAAGGGCCTTGCCCCTTTTTGCGATTCGGCACTGCGTCGCTTGAACTGACAATGCGGCTATAATAAATATCCCCAAAAAAGATATATATCTAAAAAAAAAATCCTCGTTTAGGCCGATACGTATTCTTCTACCTATTTTTGGTAAAAAAAAATCGCAATAAGCGTTTATCGATTGGTTTGCGCAAAATTTATAGTGTTTACAAAATAGGGGACACTTTTGACACATTTTTGGGACCATTGTCATTTTCACAGCAAAAAGTGCTCGCGACCCACGGCTGGGCTCTTAAAGGGGACGTATATATATACGTCCATGTGCCTAGCCGTGTCATTCTGCCAACGTATATCGTTGTGCGGCAGTCCTTAAGTGGTTAAAATAAAAAAAATGTGTGTCATGTCATACCACCCTAATGATCCTTGCCCCTGCCAAATATGGGCAGATATCTGCTCAAGCAAAGGGTTGGGCCAGTCCCCCAGTTCCTGCATCAGCCATGAGGCACCAGGGTGGGTGTGGTGCACATATCTATCCATTACTGGGCTTCAGAAACTGATACGCAAATAACGATATTTAAAGTGGAGCTGCGGCCACAATTGCGCTTTTTAAATAGAAATACCCCTGTAATGCACAAGCTTAATGTATTCTAGTAAAGTTAGTCTGTAAACTAAGGTCCATTTTGTTAGGTTGTTACAGCATTTAGAACGTTTATAAACTAGAAATTGACTGCGGCCATCTTAAGTATGGGCATCATGAAGCCAGACTAAATGCATCCATTACAAGCACTGCACATGTATTTACAGAACCAAAATGAAAATAACTGTTTATTGATGTCTTTTTAAGTGATTGTAAACAATCACTTAGCAAAGCAACACATTCAGTTTAAAAAAAGAAACAAAGGCAAAATATTTTTGTATAGATATAAAAAAACATTATAAACACCTTTATTCCCTTTTTTTTTTATAAGTGATCACATTCCCTCTGTTGTCTTCTGCATAATAGCTGGGGGAGGAGAAGCCAAAGCACACTCCCCAATGGCTGTGCACTAGGGGTGTGTCAGGAGAAGTCTGATCGTTGGAGGAGAGTACACTGAGTTCCCAGCATAGCTGGAGAACTGACCATGGTATGCTCTCCTGCTTAGTGTGATCAGTTTTTAATGGGAAAGCAAGAGGACTAGCAGGAACACCAGGGATTTCACATAGAGGAAGCAATACAAAGAGTACAGGATACGTTCTCATACAAGTACATGGTACAACAGGCACATATCAGGAGGAACATGTAGTGTTTGGGTAATAAACGCTTAAAATAATTTAAATGATTTTTAATTATTTGTTTCTTTATTGTATACATTTGAATTATGGGCTGGTGGTACCCCTTGAAGTTTTTTTATTTGAGTATGATATGATCCAACCTTTGCTTACATTCTCTTTAAAAAAATTACCCATGTCCTCTGAGGGTGTGAATCCTCACTGTTCATTATGAAGAACTACTGTAAAAAGAAAATTATTGGCGAGCAAAAAAATAAAGACTGATGTATATTTTTATTGATTTCTGTGAGGCCAAATGGAGTTGTTACCATAAAGTAAATGGTGTGTAGGAAAATAATACTCCAAGGGTTGATGCAGCGTCACGGATAGGTTCCTATGCTGCATAACCCAAATTGTATTTCAAATATTTTCAGTTCGTAGAAACTCAAGAACTTTTTGCTTATTTATGTTTGCATTCAGTAGTAACCTTTTCTATAAATTGTGTTCACTGCTTTCATCGTCTGTTACGATTTAGTTATAATAAATTAACATAGTCAACATTCAGAGGTCAGCAGTGAAAGCTTGCAGCTTCTATTAAATATTATTAATAAGGGAGTAGCTCATTTTCTTTTATTTTTGTAGCATTAGCCCACATTTAATCGATTTCCCGTTTCATGTAAATGGTTCCAGTTGTGGAGTTCCATTGTCCCTTTTTGTGCAGAAGTTATTTGTACAAATGACCACACATGGATATGATTTTTTTTCATTATTTTCTCTAGATTGTTATTAGGGAGACAGAAGGTCGTTGCCAACTCAACAATTTTTCAGGACATGCTCAATTACTGATTTATTTAATAATGTTCTGCAATGTGTAGTGAAAATATCCAGTAACCCATAGCAGTCAGTTAGCTTCCACTATCATTTAGCACAGGCATGTCAAATTTAAATGAAACTATGTTAAGAATTAAGTGGAATTAATTTTCATGGAGGGACACAATTATGCTTAGTAAGGACCAGACTTTCCTAAAGCAGAACTCCGGCAAAAAAGTAGGCCATTTAAAATAAATCAGCTCTTGCTGCAATAATCATTTTTAATCCAGAGCTGTCCCCCATCAGTAATTCTGTTCTGCAACTAGAGGTACCAAGTCTTCTAGCTTCCTGATGGTCACAATGGCGGACCATATGCGTCAGCAGGGCTGATTTTAAGCTGGCCATAGATAGATTGAAAATCACGAGGTTCAGCAAGGAGAGGATGAATTTCAATCCATCGGTGGCTGTTCCTGCATGAAAGAAGTCAATCCAATGATCGGCTTCTCAAATGGGAATGTTGGCTGCAGCACTTATCAGTATATTCTGACAACAGAGGAGTACCTGCTGTCAGAATACAATAGCACAGCAAAGAGGATTCCTCTATCCACCTCGCTTGTGTGGATGAGAAAATCCATTTGGTTGATCAAAAAAAAAATCTGATCATCTACAGGCAGCCTTATGCCGCGTACACACAATCGTGATTTTGCTCGGCCAAATCACATCGAAATTCCGACTGAATTCAATCGGAAAGATATAAAACATGTTCTATATCTAAAGTCCGCTTGGAATCCATCTGAATTTCCGATGAAAAAACTCATATGGGGCTACACAAGATCGAAAAATTCGATGGAAAAAGTCCATCTGATTTTTTCCATCGGAAATTCCGATCATGTGCACGGGGCATGAGCCTTCATCAGGGAGCGCTTGACATGGTGACAGAGAACATTGGCCTAAATATTGACCTTTTCCATATCACCAAGTATTGTTTGAAGAAAAGCTGGAATTCCCCTGAAAGGATTTACCCACTTTCTGACCAGGCCATTTTTTTTTTTTGCGATACGGCACTGCATCGCTTTAACTGAAAATTGCATGGTCAAGCGACGCTGTACACAAACAAAATTTATGTCCTAGAGCTTTGTTTTGGTGGTATTTGATCAAATGCGGTTTTAATTTTCCTATAATAAATACCCCAAAAAAATGAATTTCTTCATCAGTTTAGGCCAATGTGTATTCTTCTACATATTTTTGTAAAAAAAAAAATCCCAATAAGCGTATATTGATTTGTCTGGGCAGGAGGGGGGTTTAGGTGCCCAGTAAGCAAGTAGTTAATATTAACAGTTTTTGGTACAATGAATGGTTCTTTAGCGTATTTAAATGTGTTTCACCAAAGACATTGGTATACTATACCCTGGTATACTATAACCTTTGCTTATTTGGAATCATTATTTACAATTTATTATTGTACAGCCTGATAATAAATAAAAACCTCCAGCTCCAAAATACTTTTCGCAACATATTCTTCTATTTTAATATCTATTCAGAATTTTTGTTTAATTTCTTCTGAAATACTCATAACTGACATTAAATGAAAACGTCAAATTGTATTTCAGAAGCGGAGGAGTCTGATTTAACTTGTTTAGCTAAATTACTTTGTGTGTTTTAATTCTGTCGCTGTTTACTTGTGCTTTTGGATGCTGATTCTTTTTTTTTCAAATATGCCTATGTTTGGAATAATCCATAGGTCATTTTTGTAAAGTGAATTATATTTCTGTCTCAAGAGGATCTTCTTCTGCCACAAAAATGTGTGCCGCAGCACAGCGGGAGGATGAGAGCCATTGAAAATACAACACAAAATAAATTTCTCACAAATCCTTCAAATCATTTTCATGTGTTTGGAAAGTTGAAGAAAGCCTTCATGAGCCCCAAGATATTTGCAACTCGCTCCCTGTGATAACATTGTTCCATAAAGAGATTTCTCATCACTCGTTAGAGATATGACAATCTCAAAGGATTTACTGTACTATAATCCCATGCATTGACATCATGGGTATCATAAATCTCTCTCTGATCCTAAATACTATGCTTTATTTTACTTTATTATTTTGTAACAACTGGAAATTTCACATTAAAGGAAGCCTAAACGGAGGGAAACATATACTGTGACTGTACTTTTAAAATGCTAGTTACCTAGCTCTCTCTGGCTTTAACATTTTAAGAGCAGCTTTTGAAATCAGAAGTCCTAATCTGCCTAATTGTTCTGGGTCAGTGACTTAGTATGTACAGAATCCTTCAACTCAGCATGACAGCCAGTTAACTAACATTTTCTTTTCAATTGTTTTTTATTGAACAATATTGCAGGTTACATTGGTTCAATCATTAAATCATCATGTACAGTATACAAAGATACTCTAGTTTAACAAGTGCTTTTTAGCAACTTTAGGCAATTAAGATACAATCAAAAAGGTTATCACTATAACTCTTTTCTAACTGATTCTTTTGTAAGACGTAAGAGCCGGTTCACACTGGGGCGGCACGACTTCGGGGGCGACTCGGCAAGGCGTCCTGAAGACGACTTCAGAGGCGACTTGCAAAATGACTTCTGTATAGAAGTCAATGCAAGTCGCCCCGAGTCGCCCCCAAAGTCGTACAAGAACCTTTTTCTAAGTCAGAGCGACTTGCGTCGCTCCTATTAGAACAGTTCTATTGAATAGAATGGGACGCGACTTGTCAGGCGGCTGAGTCGCCTGACGAGTCGCCCCAGTGTGAACCGGCTCTCAGGGTTACAGAAAGAAAGGGGGTTGAAGGAAAAAAAAACAGAACCTGTAGGCAACATGTTATACCAAGATTAAATGGCTTCAAGAGACAAGATCCTGTATGACCTTCAAATCTTTTATCGGGAATTCGTAAAACCAACAGTTCCAATTATTATAAACATTTTGTATAGGATTCGTACCATATGCTAGTGTCTGTTCATATTGGGCAGAATTTTGCACTTTTTTGTCTCTGACATATTCGGGGCTATATTAGTTTTCCAGAGAGATGCTACAGTCATACCGGCTTCAGTAAGAATTTTGACAATTAGAAAGTGAAATTGTTTTGGAATTTTGTCTATTTTTTAATGTAGGAGAGCCATCTCTGGTATTGGGGAGATGAAGAAGCTTGTGACCTTTGAGATTAGGGAGAATATTCCATTTCAGAAGCTGCAAAGGCATCTGCACTTCCAAAATATATGGAAAAAAGTCCCTGTGTCTCCACATCCTCTCCAACACACAGTCAGGGAAGATTTTTGATAGCTTAAAGGAGTCGTAAATGAAAAAATCTTTTTGTCTAAAATTAGTGTCTGCAAGGTAGACAGACAGAATAGTGTAATGATTCTGTTAAAAAACGAGTAAATACCTATTAAATTCCTTCATCTATATCACCTCCGGCATTCTAGTTTCTGTTCTCTCATTCACTTCCTGGTTTGCGGCGCTCGTTCATGTAAGAACTACATTTCCCAGTATGAATTGCGGCACGCCCAGTAATTCACACCTCCTTGAAGTCTCTAACACGTAGAGAGCGTACTGCCGCACAGATGTAGTTCCCAGGAGGGGGCGAGCACGCCACTGACCACCGCAGTAAAGCATCCCTTCACGGTGGTGAGTTAAGTCGCGTACACACGATCGGTTTGTCTGATGAAAACGGTCTGATGGACCGTTTTCATCAGACGAACCGATTGTGTGTGGGCCCCATCAGTTTTTTATCCATCGGTGAAAAAACTAGAAACTTGTTTTAAAATTATCTGATGGTCAAAAAAACGATAGAAAAAAACGATCGTCTGTGGGGAAATCCATCGGTTAAAAATCAACGCATGCTCAGAATCAAGTCAACGCATGCTCAGAAGCATTGATCTTCATTTGTGTCAGCACGTCGTTGTGTTTTACATCACCGAGTTCTGACACGATCGTTTTTTTAACTGATGAAAGTCAGCTTCATCGGATATCTGATGAAAAAATCCATAAGACCGTTTTCATCGGATGAACTGATCGTGTGTACAGGGCATAACAATCAGACAAGCAGGAAGTGAACAGAACAGAGACGAAATAGAGCAACTTCTGAGCAAAAACGAACAATGAGGAAGTGAAAAGAGGAATGTCTGCAGGTAAAGGATGCTTATTATGAAAAAAAAAAAAATTCCTTTACAACCCCTTTAAGGAGGACAAGATAGATTCTGTTTATGATTTTTAGGAAGTTATTCCAGTGATTGACACACCTTGATGCCTAAAAGGTAGTTCTTCTGGTAACTAACATTTTCAATAATGGCAGCTTAGGCATTTCTCTCAACAAAGGTTTTTTGTGTCTCATTTTTAGCTCACTGGAAAATCTCTAAAGATTAAAAAAAAAATACCGGTAAAAGGAGAGGTTTTAGAATTACCTGTCCTGTTGCCTGTGCCTCAGATATTTACTTTCTTCAAAAGATGTACCAGAAAAATTTTCAGCATCTGGCACACTTTTAGGAGATTTTGGGAGGACCAGGTATCCAATGCTCTCGGAAGTGTGTTGGATGTCAATGATTCTTCTAATACTGTAGCAGCAGAAAATGTATTAAAATTCCTCTTCTTTTACAGATTCTTTTTATTTTTTATTTATTTTCACAACAGAGTTGCTTTAAGCTTTCACTCTTTTTCTTATTCCTGAGAACATGCTTATTATCACAAAGAAGGTGTAAGACTTAACCACTTCAGCCCTGGAAGGATTTACCCCTTTAATGACCAGGTTTTTCTCACAAATAGAGCTTTATTTTGGTGGTATTTAATCACCTCTGCATTTTTTTTTTTTTTTGCGCAATCAAAGACCGCCAATTTTGAAAAATATATATCTTTTAATTTCTACTATAAAACATATCCCCCAAAAATATATGAAAAAACAAATGTATTCATCAGTTTAGGCCAATATGTATTCTTCTACATATTTTTGGTAAAAAAAATCCCAATAAGCGTATATTGATTGGTTTGCACAAAAGTTATAAAGTCTACAAAATAGGGGATAGACTTATAGCATTTTTTTTTTTTTTTACTAGTAATGTCGGCGATCAGTGGTTGTTTGTGATTACTAACTGTATGGGGGACTGTGTGACTGGGGAAACACAGGGATTGAGGCTTGTCTCTGTGCTGTATGGCGTATTGTAAGCGGGCAACTTTGTGGCATTTGCGTAGTAATGGCTTTCTTCTGGCGACTCGACCATGCAGCTCATCTTTCTTTCCATCTTTTCTTCTGTATTTCACCTGAAGTTATTTGTGGGTATTTCTTTGCATCCCAATTTTCCTGGCAGTTGTGGCTGAAATTTTAGTTGGTCTACCTGACCGTGGTTTGGTTTCAATAGAACCCCCCATTTTCCACTTCTTGATTAGAGTTTTAACACTACTGATTGTCATTCGTAATTCCTTGGATATCTTTTTATATCCCTTTCCTGTTTTATACAGTTCAACTACCTTTTCCCGCAGATCTTTTGACAATTCTTTTACTTTCCCCATGACTCAGAATCCAGAAACGTCAGTGCAGCACTGGATGAAAGATGTAAGGGTCTGTCAGGAGTCCAGAAACTCATTGTCTTTTTATACACACTAATTACAAGCAAACAGATCACAGGTGAGGATGCAGCTTTCATACCTGTAAACCAGCCATGAAGGTCTTTGCTCCGGCAGTTCCTGTTATAACAGAAAACTACATCCAAACTGTGCTCTTGCACTGTTACCTTGTTACATGTGTTCCTGGTTAAGACAATCAGCAACACACATGAGCATGATCTACTATGGCCACTATAAGAAAAGTGTCATAATCAGTGATGTGCAGCCAAAACTGAAGCAATTATTGGTAGACAGGAAGACTAGAACGACTAAATTCATTGACTTAGACTGGCCATACATGTTCAATTTTCTTGCACAATTTTACAAAACTAAGCAACACTTTCAATTGTATCCAATTAGGCAGGCCCGTGCACTACATAGTTGAAGGTGAATCTAAAGAAAATTGTGCAGAAAATTGTAGGAAAATCCTATAATGTATGGCCAGCCTTAGACCCCATACACACAATTAGATTTTCTGCAGATTTTTGTCTTCAGATTTACCAAAACCATATAATATGAGGTCAAACCTTAAGGCCCCGTACACACGACCAAACATGTCTGCTGAAACTGGTCCGCGGGCCAGTTTCAGCAGACATGTTCGGTCGTGTGTAGGCCCGAGCGTGCAGGATTCCAGCAAACATTTGCCCGCCGGGCCTTTTCCCAGCGGACAAATATTCCTGGACTTGTTTTAAAACAGTCCGCTGGAATCCTGTCCCCTCGGACATGTTCGGTCGTCTGTACAGACCTACCGTACATGTCCGAGCGCCCGCCATCCCTCGCATGCGTCGAATGACTTCGACGCATGCGTGGAAGCATTTAACTGGCAGGCCCGCCCACGTCGCCGCGTCATCGTCGCGGCGACACCGCGGACACGCCCCGCGTATTGTTTACGCGCAGATTTCTGTACGATGGTTAGTACAGAAATCCCCGGCCAGACATGTACGGTGAAAACGGTCCGGCGGACCGCTTTCATCATACATGTTTGGTCGTCTGTACACGGCCTAAAAGTTTCAATGTGTATGCAATCAGGCAGACCCTTGCACTACATGGTTTTGGTAAATCTGAAGACAAAAATCTAATAGTGTGTATGGTGCCTTAGGGTTTGAGGCTGGGTTCACACTATTCTACACAACAGCAGTATGACTTTCATCCTACTTTGTCCTGCGACATCGGTCCTACATTGGTCCTACATCCATCCGACTTTTATGAAGAGGATACTACTTTGATCCGACTTTGTGATAGTCTGACTTGTTCTTTGACCAATCAAAACAATCCCAGAGTGAGATAAATTCCTTTTACTGCTTCTGTAATCACCATGTCGGATGTCAAAAGTCGGATGGTAAGGACAAGGCTCCTACTTTGGTCTGACTTCAGTGATATTCAATGGGCTGAAGTAGGATCAAAGTCGGACCAAAGTAGTACAGGGAGCATTTTTAAAGTCGGTCCGACTTGTGTCAGACCAGTTAAGACAGGTCTCGTAGGGAAACTGATTTTCACACGTCATGCGACATGAGCTCCCAATGTCGGAGCGTTTGTCGGACCAGTGTGAACCCGGCCTAAAGCTAATTTAATGCAATTACACTCTAGCACAAAACCTCCATATGGTTAGGTCCAGAGTAGGTTCTGTGGCTGATTAAGGTAGTAATTAAACTCGGTGCCTTATATGCCTTAAATTATCTTCAGAACCTGTGTAACTCATATGTGTTTGGGTTTAAAGGGATGAGGTGGCAATCCTATAAATCGGAGGGAAAAAAAAGGTTATCCAAGGTATGGTGATAATAAGTAACCTGCAGACTTCACAAGATCCTGTGCCAAGACTAAGGTTTCAATTTGGATCGTTTAGTGTCATAATTTCTAGTCTTGTTTTGCAGCCACAAAACCATTATATACAACAAGCAGATGGCATAAATAATATCTAGACAACTGCTGGAAGTAAATAGCAGAATGGTAGGCAAATAATATCCTTATTTTTTTCTCCTGTTGTTTGTAGCTCTTTTTTATATATCCTCACACACATATTTATTATTGTTTGATGCTGCCAGTCTTCCAGATTCTATTTTCAAAACCACAGAAAATAAACTTGCTGAGGCAGGTCAGGCCAACTCAAGTAAACAGTGAGCTGATTCACAGGAGCGCATATTGAAATGTTTCTCTTAGGTGGGGAGATTTTAGCTTTGTGAGATTTCAAGAAATGCAATGAATCATATTAAACGAAATATAGAAGTACACTCTGTTTTACCAAATTATTATTTTTTTTGCATAAAATACTTCTGTGAAGATTTCATATTTCACAGTAGTTTCATAGATAGAATGTTTATCTAGTATGATTTTCGCTTCTGATCTAAATTTCTTCCTCTCATGGTACAGTACATTTAAATACTGTGGCCAGTCGATAAATATTAATAGATAAAATAAAATAAAAACAAGATAAATATGTAGCACAAGCAAAAGCATGCTAAAAAGTATTGTAAAGACTAAGGGAGAACTCCAGGCAATAGCAAAAAATACCCAACAAGGATTATGTATAATGAAACAATATGCTGTAAAGTACAGTAAAACCTTGGATTGCGAGCATAATTTGTTCCAGAAACATGCTTGTAATCCAAAGCACTTGTACATCAAAGCATTTTTTTTACAGGGTATAAAAGAGAAGAGAGGCACCTCTAAGTGTAGAAATAATATGCTAAATGTTTTACCTTCATTAAATGTAACCATATTGCTACAATTAGAGGCTCCTCTCTTCTCTTTTATACTCAGTTGTTTCATGATGCTACTCTTATATCAAGACATCGCTTGTATATCAAGGCAAAATTTGTTAAAACATTTTGCTCATCTTGCAAAACGCTCTCAAACCAAGTTACTCTCAAACCAAGTTTTGCTGTAAATGTAAATTCTGTGGGTGACATGTAGTCAAATCAGTACTGTGAATCATAAGCATTCGCCATTTAAAAAAAAAAAGCTTCACCTATTTGTATCTCATTGATGCTGATACCCTACACACTTTTTGAAGTCATTTCCTGTCTTCATACATGCACTTCTGTGATGGCTGGACAGCATTTCTCAAGGTGGGCTTCCTGATGGTGACAGTGAACCATGCCTGGGTAATATGGGTTGAAATGACCATGTGTGACAGGGTGACAACCCAGGAGCACAATTGGGAACAGGGGCAGGGAGTTGTCACCATGAGGTCGATTTACAAAAATTGGACCATTCACAATCTGGTGCAGCTGCGCATGACAGCCAATCAGCTTCTAACTTCAGCTTGTTCAATTTAGCTTTGACAATAAAACCTGAAAGATGATTGGTCTCTGGATACCAGACTTTGCATTTTAGTAAATCTTCCCACATGTAACAGCAAAGTTCTGAACAAGGACCTTCATGTCAGAATCACCAAATTTTAGTTTCATAAAACCTTCAGATCTGAAATGTTAAAATAATAATAATTTACATGGGCATACTTAAGCATACATCTTTGCAAAAGGCCACGTTTTCACATACGGGATGCACAGGTGTTTCATGCATCCATGTGCAGGCAGTCCCATTTAAATCAGTTGAGACAAAGCAGCTGCCATCTGTGTGCACCGGGTGCATGTTCCTGATCACAAATAGTGTAAGTTCGGGGACATACACACACAACCACACAGATGTCAGATTGGGAGTAACATTGGTGTTCGTGCAGCTGCTACATTCCAATTCACATCAATCGGTCTGCCTGCATGCGCATGTACAGGACACCTGTGCTCCATTTGTGGGGAAAAAAGGACAAAAATTTCATTTGGGTACAGTGTTGTATGACTGAGTAATTGTCATTCAAAATGTGAGAGCACCGAAAGCTGAAAATTGGTCTGGCTATTAAGGGGGTTTAAGTGCCCAGTGGTCAAGTGGTTAAACACTGTACATTTATATCATTCTCTGCCATCAAGACGCTTACAAACTAAGATCCCTATCTTACATACACACACCTACTAGGGCCAATTTGTACAAGAGTTAAAGGAGAAGTACAGCCAAAGCATGTATGGATCACATGAGTGCAGTTCGTTCTGCACTCGTGTGACCTGTTTTCAGCAGAGCGCCAGCTGAAGTTTGCTGTCTACTGACATCACAGCAGTCGGTCCACAACCATGGAGTCTGGATCCATCAGATCCCTGTACTGACACCTGGCTCAGCCTCTCAGTGAGCCGCTGAGATCCTGAACCGGCCGCTCCGCCCCCTTGACAGCTCAGTGCTCCAGTGAACGAGGGGGGACAGAGCAGAGAGCTGTCCACCTAGGTAAGTATGAATCTAAAAAAAAAAACTATACTTCTCTTTTAATTAACCTATCAGTATGTGTTTGGAATGTTGAAACCATTGTACCAAGAGGAATCCAATGTAAGCGTGGGGTTATTAAACTGTTTGTTGTCAAAGCTCTACAATGGTTTGTTATAATAACTTAGCGATGGATACAGATGAGTTTAATCAAGCCGTGAAACAAAAGATCTCTGCTGTCGCATAATAGCTGGTCTTACATCATCTTATTTTCATGTGCACACTGAAATATTTTTGTTTCAGAATTTAGTTTTCGTCCAAAAAATTCATTAATTTAGTTACTCCCGAAATTTGTTTTTATTTATTTTGTTTTGTTAAAAAATGCATTAGTCCGAAAATCCGAATTAATTAAGATCGAATTTGTCATTGAAGGCTTATGGTGTCCGTCGAATGTTCTAAGAAGATTCGATGAAGCAGCTAAACTGTAAGACGCCGCAATCGTACATTTCCAGTCAAATGTTCCGCCTACAAGCTATAGAAGAATTCTAATGTTATATGACACTAGTAATAATTATATTTATGGATTATTATTACTAGTCAACCAACATTCAAATTCTTCTATAGCCTATGGGCCGAGCATTTGACCGGAAATGTACGATTGCGGCGTCGTACAGTTTAGCTGCTTGTTGAATCTTCTTAGAACTTTCAACAGACACCATAAGCCTTCAATGACAGATTTGGCATTTGTATGTTTTTCGCTGCTTTGTCGAATCTTTGTTGTTCATGTCGAATGGTCTACCCCAACACTGTCTCTATAATGTCGAATCTTTCCTCTCTATGTAGAATAGTACTAATAGAGTTAAGGCACATTCAACCACCACAGGTTCAAGAGACACAGATTGCTATTGTCAGCGTCATGTCGAATCTCATATCTATATCGAACTGTTGTAGCAACGAAAATGAAAATAAAGCATTTTTTTATGTCGGATCTTTCAGATTTCCGATTCTACGCATTCGTTTTCGTTTGTTAAAACAATAATGAAAATACCAGAAATTCGGATGAAAATGCATTCGGATGAAAACGAATGCACATGTCTATTATTTTGTAGTCATAGATCCCAAACCTTGCCTAGTCTACATACATACAATAAAGTCCAAAAAAACAACAGGTCCATACGTTTCTCTGCTTAGCTAAAGCTTTATTGCATAAATCAATCATAAGCACAAAGCAAACAAAATCCTTGATGTGTTTCTCAATTGCTGCAAATCTGTTAAAGTAATAATAAAAAAATATAATAGCAATCCACAACTTTTCAATTTCTAATGAGAAGAAATGCTAATGCAACCTTATTTTGACATATCACTTGCCTTGCCTTTACCAATTTAACCTGCCTCTGAAGTCTTACTGTGTTGCAGCCTAAAAAATATTAATATTTAAGGGAAGCGTGGTATTTTTTTTACTAGACTTTAGTCTGCCAAGCACTGAAAGTAGCAGCAGGCCCCCGGTATGTGGCATGTAAGATTGTAAGATTTGTCTGGACCTACATGTGCATTTTTCTAAATGTAACATTTAAATAATAATTAACGTTTAAAGCGGAGTTCCACCTAAAAATGGAGCGGAGTTCCACTTAAAAATGGAGCGGAGTTCCACCTAAAAATGGAACTTCCGCTTAATCCACTCCTTCCCCCCTTACATGCCACATTTGGCATGTCATTTTTTTGGGGGGGGAGTTGGGGGGATCAGGAGGAGTGGGACTTCCTGTCCCAATTCCTCCTTCCGCCGAGGGGCTGGTAAGGCGAATAGCTTAATCGCCTTATTGCAGCCCCTCCCTGTAGGCGAGCGATTGTCCAATCGGACGGCGCTGCTCGCGCATGCCCAGTGGGTGTCCGGCCTTGAAGCCGAAAGCTGTCACTGCTGGGTGCCCACACTAGAAATGAAGACGACGGCCGGCGAGGGGGGGCGAGGAGCAGAGCCCCGGCCGGCGCGTTGCTGGAACCGTGGAGCAGGTAAGTGTCTGTTTGTTAAAAGCCAGCAGCTACACTTTTTGTAGCTGCTGACTTTTAATAAACTTAAAAAAAGGCTGGAACACCCCCTAATGTCTATAGTTTTCTCTGTGGTTTTTCGTCTATTCTGAAAATTGGAACAATCTGAAGAAAGAAACTACAAAAATATAGGCCTGCATACATGTACTTGAAACTAAATTAACTTATCTCTGATACAATGCATTATTATCAAAAGCAAAACCTTATATTTAAAGTGGCATGCTTAAAGAGCAACAGTTTATCATAAGCAGTACCAGAAAGTGAGTTTTGGCTGTGCTATCTGTTATATCAGAATCTTAGCCTTTCACCAGTCTGTGGTTTGGAGTGTGATTTATGAAACTGCGAGTTAAGGAAGAGGAGAGTTTATTTATTCTAGTGAGGTCTTTCAAAGTATGCATGGCAGGGCGGGCGGCCGGCCTTCTGCCTACTGCATGCCACATAATACTTTAGATCTATGTGACATGTGAAGGCAAAAGTTAGTTTGTAAAGGGATGCATGGGGTATTTCCATTACCATGTGTTATTTGCCCTTTTTCGTGATAGAAAATTGGTATTTCAGTTCACTAAGGACTGTACTTACCAGCTGAATTTACTTCCCAAACAGTATTTTATTGATCTGTGAGGTATTTTGACCATATATATGTCAATATGCCCAGGCAATCGTGCCTTCAAATTTCACAAGCTTCAGATTGACATTAACTGTGAGTTTAAGTTTAGTGATGTGTGTGTATTGAGGAGAGCAGAAAGAGGAGCCATACGAGATGATGGTAACTAAACAACTTGTGAGACAAACTAAAGATTTGATAAGAAATTAGGTTTTTAATATTTAAAGTGATATTAAAGTTTCCAGTTTTTTGTTTTTAAATAACAAACATGTCATACTTACCTCCACTGTGCAGTTCGTTTTGCAGAGTGGCCCCTATCCACCTGTTCTGGGGTCCCTCGGCGGCTCTCACAGCTCCTCCCCACATTATATAACCCCCCCTGGGAAGCTCTCTCCCAAAGGGGGTTACCTTGCGGGCGCGCTCCCGTGTCATACACTTGGCGTCCATAGACGTCAAGTGTATGACTCGACCCCGCCCCCCGGCGCCTGCATCATTGGATTTGATTGACAGCAGCAGGAGCCAATGGCTGCGGTGCTATCAATCTATCCAATGAAGAGCCGAGAACCCGTGGGGAGACTGACGCGGAATCGCGCCCACTGGAATTTAAGGGCTCGGGTAAGAAAAACTGGCTGGGGGGCCAGACACTGCAAGGTGTTTTTTTTACCTTAATGCATAGGATGCATTAAGGTGAAAAAGCACGTAGGTTTACAACCCCTTTAAATTCCGATTTTATCAGAAACAAAACAAAAAATACATTTTTTATTCCATACCCAAGAAAGGTTTGTGAACTGAACATTTTAAAGAGAAAATAGTCATGAGATGACTGGAATTTTTTTTTTTTATCTTAGTTAAAGCATTTGTAAAAACATTGTTATACTTCCCTGCTCTGTGCAATGATATTGCACAAAGCAGCCCCAGATTTCCTCTCCTGGGGTCCCTTGCCAGTGCTCCAGCCACCTCCAGCAGACTGCTCACATGATTTGTAATAAAAACATCTTTGCTTCCCTCCAACCACTTTGCATATTATTTTATATACCGGTATACTGTGATTCTGTACTTGCCAAATATGCTGCAGAAATCTCCCTCCACTGAGTCTGGTTGCAACCATTTTAACTGTGGGCAGCTGAAGCTGCTGCCCGTCCACTTCCTGGATTTACACAGACACACAGAGGCACGCCTTCAGCTCTGCAGCTCTCATTGGCCCTCTTATTACTAATCCCCCCTCCCTTCCTGGAAAACTCTCACGAGAGAGAGAGGGGGAGAGAGAGAGATAGTGCTGTGCATAATGTCATAAGCCTAGGCTTTTTACCAGACAAGAAACAGGAAGTGGGCTGTATAAGGTATTTACTGGCAGAAAAAAAAATGACTATCCAAAGTTAAAACAACAAGGGCAGAACATTTAATAGATAAAGAGATTAAAAAATTACTGAAGTTCCGCTTTAACATATAGCAAGAGCAAAGGTATCCTATTTACATAGCTCCCAACTGTCCCTGATTTGGAGGGACCGTCCCTGATTTGGAGCAATGTCCTTCTGTCCCTCTTTTCTCCTCATTTGTCCCTCATTTTGGTCTGATCTATAGAGTTGAATATAAAATGCACTTTTTATCTATCAAAAAGTGTTTTCCAGTGCTAAACTTTTCATCTGATTTCTAAATTGCTGCATTTGTAAATTCCAAAGGCCAATATAAAGGAATAGTAGTGGTAAAACAAGTACTTGTGGGTTTAACCAATCTTGTTTTTTTGTACAATTCTCCTTTAAGGGGGCATGGCAAGGGGTGTGTCCTATGCCTGCATACTTTTGCTGATAGGTGTCCCTCATTTCCATCTCCAAAATTTGGGAGGTATGTTTTAACTTACTTAGAAATAATATCACTGCCCCCCTTTGCAATAACATTGAACCAAGGCAGACATGTTTGAAGTTCAGTCTGTTCAACATCCATGGCTGCCTCCATAGACAAGGTGGAGGAGTCAACATAGACACCCTGGGACAGGAAGTGTGTAATTAGCAGAATTATCAATTGAAAATAAAGGAAAAAAAAGTCCTGAAAAAGGAATGCAGCCATTAAGGACGGGTAACCTGTAGCATAGTACATTTTTATTTTGGATTTGAATACATTCATAGTACCTGTCTCTCCTTGAATTTCCATGATTGCCCAATAGCATACAGAATGGTCTCACTCTGCCTCTTGGAATATTTGGGAGGACTGCATATTGAGAAGCTACAATTTACACCAACTGTCATTACTATCTTTCCCCACTCAAAATCAATTTCTGTTTGCTTTGTTTTGCAGGACATACAGGACGGTTATTAAAATCCTTATGTTTCACCAGTCTTTCATTCCTGTTGCTGAACATCATCTTCCAAATAACAGTAAACAGCCTCGAGGCCAGAAAAAACATCAACCCTCAGTATAACTGTAAGTATATTGCAACTTTTTCCATTATTTTCTTTTTTGGTGTGGTCTACATTTTTTAACATGATAGGCTGCTGATGTACGACACACAGAGAACACAAAGAACTTGAAATCAGTAAAATCAAATTCATTCATATTAATTCAATTTCTAAATAAGAACTCCAGGAATTGCAGAACTTTAACAAATAAGCTGGCTTAAAGGGGTTAAAGTGTTAATAAACCCAGAACCCTGCGTTCACTATACACTATATTACCAAAAGTATTGCGACGCCTGCCTTTACATGCACATGAACTTTAATGGCATCCCAGTCTTAGTCCGTAGGGTTCATTATTGAGTTGCCCCACTCTTTGCAGTTATAACAGCTTCAAATCTTCTGGGAAGGCTGTCCACAAAGTTTAGGAGTGTGTCTATGGGAATGTTTGATCATTCTTCCAGAAGCCCATTTGTGAGGTCAGGTACTGATGTGGACGAGAAAGTCTCTGCTCTAATTCGTCCCAAAGGTGTCCTATCAAAGTGGTCATCAACCATGTCCTCAGGGCCCACTAACAGGCCAGATTTTATATATTACCTTTGGGAGATGCAGACTAGAATACTGCAATCACAGAGCAGCAAATGATATCACCTGTGATGTATTTAAGTTATCTTGCAAACCTGGCCTGTTAGTGGGCCCTAAGGACAGGGTTGATGAGCACTGTTCTATCGGGTTGAGGTCAGGACTCTGTGCAGGCCAACCAAGTTCCTCCACCCCAAACTCGTGAATCCATCAGTGAGAACTGACTCCGGTAAATTACAGATTTACCGTCTCCTTCCTCCACTCTCCATCCTGATACATCCAGAATGAGGGTGGACGGGAGGAGGACCCGGGGAGCGGGGGAGGACACAGGGGTCAATCAGGAATGATTGGTGCGGCGGTAGGGGGCAATTACAAGCACCAATCTCCCTGACAGCCGCAGGAGGGAGAGGAGGAGAAGCGGCTGTTAGAAAAGCTATACAGGGAGATCGGTGCTTGTAACTGCCCCCACAGCCACATCGATTATCTGTGAGGCTGCCCAGCCCCCTGCTACACTGAGGACCCCCAGGTGTACTGGCCTCCTGCCAGGTATCGGGTCAAGCCTCGGAGCATTCAAGAAAATGCATGGTATCAGCACCAAAACTGATACTAGTATCAGTAAAGGGTGCAACCCTACATCTAAGAATGTTTTTTTTTACTTGAAAATATTCTTTGCATTAAGGTATAAAAAAATCGTGTTGCAGCACCCCCCCCCCCCCCACACTAACTACTTAACTGAGCCTGATCTTGATCTAGCACTGTGCCCGAGAGCTGCGGCTCTCCCCCCCCCCCCAACGGCTCCTGCCAAACAAATCCTGTAACAAAGGAGTGGGAGGCAGGGCCGAGATTCGCTGTCTCGGTGCTGAGCCCGCAGGTGTGCCACCATAGAAGGCGCCTTCATATGGTGGCACACCAAGAAGCGCCTTCATATGGTGGCACACCAAGAAGCACAAGCAGAGGACTCCAGAAGAGGAGGATCTGGGCTGCTCTCATACAAAACCATTGCGAAGAGCAGGTAAGTATAATATATATATTTTTTTTAATTCCCTTTACAATCACTTTAATGATTGCAGAGCTACATTATTGTTTTTCTTTAATATCTGCCTTTAGTTCAGCTTTACGGTAATTAATTTCTTCTCTTTGTGCTAGAATGGGCAGTCTAGCTTTTGCTCTGAATAATAGTTCAGTTAGTTGGTGACAAAGAAGCTAGAGTTTGTAGAGTATTACTCACGTGCACCTGTGACAGCATGATCACTAAATACAGCCCTAGGTGTAAGTGGGAGTAAGAAGGTAAGCTGACCGTAGCTTGACATCTTAAAAACATGGTCTCTTCATATTTAGTTTCCTGCTATGAGTCATTCAGAAATATGAAGTTTCTTGGCACCAGTGAAATACATAAGGTGACGTCACTGCTACATATCCCTTATGTCAACTTTAAACATTAAACTTATGTATAAAATTTACCAATTTTTAAAAACTTTATTTGGAAGAAACTGTACCATAAAACATGGCAATTTCCGTAGAGTACAAACTAAGCAAATCATTCAAATCCATTAAATTCCCTGGCATTTTACACTAGAAGTCATCTAGAAGCCTTAAACCTCAAAAGTAAATGAAAAGTCTAGACAGCATAAATGACACATGTGCAATCATATGTATGTCTACGAAAAGGAAATTAAAGACATTCACCTTTAACAAGAGGGAGGGTTTTCAACAACTAGCCTTTAAAAAAGACAGATACACACATGCTGCATGTTAATAGTCTTTTTCTATAAACTTCACATGTCCTAGCAGAAAATAATCAGTCTGCTACAGACAGCCAGTGTAAATATTTAGTACAAACTGACAGCATTGCTGCTTTAGGTGGAGAAGATATCAAAGAGAAGCAGTCAACTCTGACAGGGACACATATCAATAAAACACCCTCCGTGGGATCTTCAGTGCAGATATATGAAATAAGATGAACATGCAGAAATCTTCGTGATGAGTGTAACACCTCCACCAATATGAAAAGGATGGCCACTCACCTCACAGCATGGACCCTATAATAAAAAGGGTCAAACCAGCCTTCCCTTACGGGTAAACAAGGATGATGTAAGGTGAATCCAGATCCCTTCTATGGAAGCGGTTATCTCACAAAAGATGGCTCACTCTCAGATAAGGCATGATTCATGTAATGAAAAAAATTATACCATAGTGCTCTCCGAAACTAAAAACATTTATTAAATAAAACAAAGCAAAATTTACAAACAAAGCACTCGGCCAGTGCTAGCTTGATAGGCATGTAAACATAGGCATGTAGCGCTTCAACGTCTGCTTTTACATTTTATTTGAGGGATTTGGAATTTTGACCCTGGTGTTTAGCAGCTCTTATCAGGGTTTTTGTCATATTGCGCTGATTTGTTATCTTTTATAAACTCTGACAGGGAGGAATACATGTAAATAACAGGAACAAGACTGATCCCTGTGAGGTCTTTACCAGTATTTCTCAACCTCTTTTCAGTCAAGGCACCCTTTCAAAATATAGACAATCTCAAAGCACTCTCTAAAATTATGGAGAGTCTCCAGGCACCCCATTTTAAAATGAAAAAACTATTCATAGGGCTCTTTCACACGGGCGGACCATTCAGGTCCGCCTGCCAGTTTTTTAGGCAGACCTGAACGGGCGCTCCGTGCTTCTCTATGGAGCCACGGATGTCAGCGGTGACATGCCCGGTGACATCTGACCCGCTCCGATCCGCCAAAGTGTGACAGAGGAAAAACCTACTTTTCCATCCCACTGGCGGATCGGATCGGGTGAACACGGACAGACGGTCCGTGTTCATCCGATCCCCCCATAGGGGAGAGCGCCCTGTCATCCACCGGCTCAGCGGGGATCAACGGAGCGATCCCCGCTGAGCAAATGGAGATTCACGGTGCAAGGGGCCTAATAGTTTTAGATAATGCAGCAGCATTCACACATTGGATACCCAACGTTAGAGATTATTTATTCTTCCAAATCAAATACACTTTCACACACTGGTACTGACTAGTAATCCAATGTTTCTCTTCTCCCTCAATTTCTCTCCATCAGTCAGCCAATGTTACCCCATTGCTGAGGGAGAAGAGCAGACATCCTCCTTATTAACTGATGACGTCATTGGTGTCTAGTCATAATGGTGCCTAATGAAAAGATGTAGCTTTGTGCAACTAAAGGGCAGGCTTGATCCATTCGCTTAGTCGTATACAATTTTTTATACATTTTTAGGAATTTTTCCAAGGCACCCCTGAAGAAACCTCATGGCACCCTGGCTGCAAAAGGCTTATATATACCATTACAACAACATTGGATTCAATACAGATTCAGCTTCCTACAGATGCCTAATAGTTCTTCATAAGAAAAGCTAATATTCTCTTTGAAATAATATATAGATGACTCAGAAGATTTCATCAGAGCTTTTTTGTAATAGCTTTACTGGAATTGCCATAACCCATAAAAACCTTTCACAAGCTATAGTTAGTCATTTTTACTTGGTCAGACAGAAAGAGATTTCTACTCTCCATGACTCTAGGCAGAACACGTTAAACAAAGAACTTGCGTAAAATATGGTTTTAAAATGATTTTCCCAACTTGTTTAATAGTTAATCTTTCATATCTCCAAAATGAGTCCAATTTTTTTTGTTGTTTCTTTTGTCAAAGACATGGAAAACTCAGCCCTTTGTGCCCCTGCTGGAGGTAATACAACCCAGACTAGTACCTAATGTTCTGTATGTGTACACTGGTTGTTCTTACAACTTTTCGCTTTGTAGCTGAACTTCAAAAACACATTCATTTAGTATAAACTGGATCAAATGAAGTGTTACTTAAAATAAAATGAACTCTCCCTCAAATACAAAAAAACTCACTTTCTTTGGATTTATAATTAGTTGATGAATGTTTAAGAAAACTTATGTTTTGAGTCTCCCGATCTTCCCATCGTATCTGAGTTTTCTGTCTGCTTTCATTTAGGATTGGTTTAATAAAATGTGATATCTAAGAAAACATGGAGTGAAGCTTAAAGTGAACGTCTCAGTTTGCAAATTATGCTACTTTTTGCTTCTGTGCGAAATATAGGACATTTGTGGCAACCAATTCCATCAGATTACAGGCATGTTTACTTTAAAGGCCAAGTATACCCAAACAAATATTTCAGTTTTGAACAGGCATTGTTGGGTTGAATAATCCGACAAATTTTGGGAATTTTCTCAGAAACCGGGTGAAAAGACCATATCCAAAAAGTAGTGATTAATGATTCATACTCTGAATGGTCTAGGGTTATTAGTGGTGTACCCATATTTTTAACCTAATTATAAATGATATGGGGTCTGGGATTAAAAGTGCTCTTTCAGTGTTTGGAGATGACCACAAGCTATGCAGTGCAATAATGTCCTTACAGGTAGTCTCCAATTTACAAGTCAACCTCAATGCACTGTTCAATTGGGCAACTAAGTGGTTAATGAGGTTTCATGTTGATAAATGTAAAGGTTTGCACTTGGGGGCTAAAGACATGCATGCATCATATATTCTAGGATAACAACCGGGGGAAGTCAATGGTTGTGAAGGAACTGTGGCCCGGATTCACAACGGAGTTACGACGGCGTATCTCCGGATACGCCGTCGTAACTCTGAGTTGCGTGGTCGTATCTATGCGCCTGATTCATAGAATCAGTTACGCATAGATTTCTATTAGATCCGACCGGCGTAAGTCTCTTACGCCATCGGATCTTAACTGCATATTTATGCTGGCCGCTAGGGGCGTGTACGCTGATTTACACCTAGAAATATGTAAATCAGCTAGATACACGAATTGACGACCGTACGCCCGGCCGACGCAGTACAGATACGCCGTTTACGTTAGGCTTTTCCCGGCGTTAAGTTACCCCTGCTATATGGTGGCGTACATGCGGCGTACCAATGTTAAGTATGGCCGTCGTTCCCGCGTCAAAATTAGAAAATTTTACGTTGTTTGCGTAAGTCGTCCGTGAATGGGGCTGGACGTCATTTACGTTCACGTCAAAACCAATACGTCCTTGCGGCGTACTTTGGAGCAATGCACACTGGTATATTCCACGGACGGCGCATGCGCCGTTCGTGAAAGACGTCAATCACGTCGGGTCACATAACATTTTCATAAAACACGCCCCCCTGTTCCACATTTGAATTAGGCTGGCTTACGCCGGGCTATTTACGATACGCCGCTGCAACTTACGGAGCAAGTGCTTTGAGAATACAGCACTTGCCCGTCTAAGTTGCGGAGGCGTAGCGTAAATAGGATACGCTATGCCGAAACAAAGATACGCCGATCTACAAGAATCTGGCCCTGTGTGTTCTGATAGAAACTTCATTTTGCCCCAGTACAAACATTAGTAAGACCTCATCTGCAATATGCAGTTCAGTTTTGGGCACCTGTTAATAAACAAATATCAGAGAATTGGAGAAAATGCTTGAGAAGGGCAACCAAACAGTAGAAAAGGCATAGAGGAGCTCATCTATGAGCAGAACTTAGCTGAACTGAATTTATTCTATCTTGAGAAGAGGCGATTAAGGGGGAAATGATGACCACGTATGTATCATAAGTGGTCCATATAATGAACTTTGTGTAGAGTTATTCACTTTCAGGTGATTACAGAGGACATTCTTTACATCTGGAGGAATTTCACCTCATTCACTTATCTCTGGGAAAAATTCCCTTGCAAAAGACAACTTCCCTTGCTTAGTGAACAGCATATTTACCTTTATTAGCTAAATTTCAATGCCTTATGCCGCGTACACACCATCACTTTATGTGATGACAAAAAAACAAAATTTTCTGTGAAGTAAAAAACTACGTTTTTGAAACTTCAATTTTCAAAAACGACGTTGCCTACACACCATCGTTTTTTCACAATGCTCTATCAAAGCGAGGTTACGTTCACCACTTTTTTCCATTGAAGCTCGCTTCATAACTAGCTTCTGGGCATGCGCGGGTTTAAAAACGTTGTTTTAAACGTTGTTTTATGCTACACACGGTCAATTTCTGTGAAGTAAAAAACGACGTTTTGAAAAACGACACATAAAATTGAAGCATGCTTCAATTTTTTTTGTCGTTTTTCACAAGACATAAAACGACGTTTTCCCCCACACACGGTCATTTAAATTGACGTTTTTAAAATCGTTTTTTTTTCATCACATAAAGTGATGGTGTGTACGCGGCATAAGTGTCAATTGGAGGGGAATGCCCCAGTGTTGCTGCACAGTGGGAGTGAAAAAGGTTGGTGTCAGTGGGAATAGCAAAATGCTCCGGCACTGGGGGTTAGTGGCTAGAAGAGTGCCAGTGATTAGTGGTCAATTGGAATAAAATCTTTTGATGCCTGTGATCGGTAGCATTAAATAATATTCCCAGCATCAGTGGGAATAATAGAGACCTATCATTGGTGTCACTTGGATGAACAGTGCCATATCACTGGTGTAAGTTAAAGGAATAATACCTTATTGTTGGTGTCAGTGGTAGTAAGAAAACTCCAGCACTGATGTTTAGTGTTCACATACTTGTGCACAGCCTTTATATCCTGCAATGCCCCCTCAGATTATGCCACTGCTAAAACGATACAGGCCCAGAGGGGGCCAGACAGCAACTGCTGCAATTCTCTTAGCTTCGTCCCTAACTTAGCCAGCAGCCATGCATGTTTGAGTGTTGCATGGTATAAACTGAAGAAGACTTTCCCATTTTGGTTGACAGCTTTAGGGCCTATACCCTACACCAGTCCTACTTCTATTTCCATTCTCATTTAAAATGTTACTCTGGCACATACAGTAATATATATATGCACTAGACATGCCACTTTACTCCTGGATGAGCCCGTATGTTCTTTTATCTGATAATAATCAAAGAAGGAACATAGTAATACATTAATAAGACTGCGGCATGTATAAATACAGAATTATACTATTGACTTCTGCTCCTGTCCAATCTAGTTCCACATACATGATGCAGCTCCAGCCCAGAAAGTATGATTCACCCTTTCCATTTTTGTCTGATAACATTTAAAAAGGAACTGCAGTCTGCTCACATAATTTGTAAAAAAAAAAAAAACATATTTTCCATTCTGAATCTTCCCTCCAACCACTTTGCATATTATTTTATATATACTGTGATTTTGTACTTGCCAAATATGCTGCCTAGATCCCTCTCCACTAAATCTGGCTGCAACCATTTTAACTGTGGGCAACTGACGCTGATGCCTGTTCACTTCCTGGATTTACACAGACACACAGAGGCACACTTCCAGCTCTGCATCTTTGTAGCTCTCATTGGCCCCCCACACTCTCTTCCTGGCAAACTCTCATGTGAGAGAAAGCTCTGCATGATGTCACATTCCCAAGCTTTTTACCAGACAAAAAAAAACAGGAAGTGGCTGTATAAGGTATTTACTGGCAGAAAAAAATACATTTACTATCCAACGTTAAAACAACCAAGGCAGAAGATTTAATAGATGGAAAGTTGAAAAAATGGCTGAAGGTCAACTCCTAATTGTAATGTCAGCTTCAGTTATGTATGAAGTGTCAATACAAGGATAGTAAAAAAGAGGCTTATTTGTGGGAAGTAGTTGCAGATGCTGACATTTTAGCTACTTTAAAGCATATATATTTTTTTGTATACAGACTTGTTAATGTAAATGAATGTGGATGTAAATCATAGAGGTAAACAATTTCATAAATAAATAGACATGTGTCTGCAGAGATTTAAAGAAAATGTCCTGTATTTTACATTTTGCATTGCTTCCCACAAGCAGCAGTGAACAAATGGAATTAATTAGTGCAGATCACTGGATGACTTAAGAAATGTAATTTTCCACTTTTTTGTGCCATTCAATAAGTGCGCACACATGTCTTGAAATTGATGTGGACACAGATAATGTAACTATTCTCAACTGCTTTATGACGAGTCTCAGCAGCCATTGGGGAAGGTTTCAGACAGACCCCATAACAGCTTTATTCTCTCTCCTGTGCTCTCACAGTATTGCCTTGTAGGACGGAATACTGACTGTATCCATGTAAGTGATTGAAATGGAACTGGTATCTTTATAGCATCAGTAACACCTTAATTATCCAGAAACAAGCTAGTTAAATACTGTAGATTCTGCACTTTCATTTAAACGTCATTTCCAAAAACCTTTATTCTCCAAATCTAATTACATTTTCATTTTAGTGTCCAATATGTAGATCTACAAATTACCATTACAGTGAATAATTGTCAATTCTGACAGTTTTATCTTCCCAAATAAAAACTATTATTGATCGTTATTGCAGGGAGCAAAACTAGTTAAAGTTTTTTTTTGTCAAAAAAGTGGATACATGTCTATTTCTCTCTGTTTGTTGCATTGCTATAGAAACAGATAGGACAGAACAACAGATAGGAATGTTGTTCCATTTATCCTTTAAAAAAAGAAAAAAGTAAAAAATGAAAATGTAACTAGACCCAGGACCCTGCATTTGCTATATCTGGTCTCCCACAGTACACCAAACATGGAAATGCAATAGTTTTAGTAAATATAAACAGCTAAATACCTTTTCTCATCAGCAGTTAGACCCCTTTCACACTGGGACGCTTTTCAGACGCTTTTACGCAAAAAGAAAAAAATATATTTCCATTAACATCAATGAATGCTTTCACACTGGGTGAGGCAGTGAAAAAATGCTCCTCTCCATTGAAATTAATGGTAAGCTCTTCAAAAGCACCTGAAAAGCTCTTTAAAGGTGCTCAGTGTTTTACTGGCAGTTTAGAAGTGTCTGAGTGTGAAAGGGGCCTAAAAGCAGTCTTATGACTTCTATCAGTGTCTAGGTAAAACTTGTAGGAGGAGATTTCCTTCTACTCTGGCTGTCCTATGAGACTGCAGGACCCCTGACCCTCTGTCTGGACAGTGCTGATTGGCCCTGTGCTGATTATATGCACTCTTCCAAGAAAAAAAACCTCTCTAACAATACACACTAAACTGAGAATGTGCAGAGTGTCCCCAGTGCACTGTTCTATCAGGAGATGGTTTGGGGACTGTGGAAGAAGGGGATGAACATAGAACACAGGATCAAACAACCTTTTTACACAATGCAGAGGATTAATCCATTAGGTCCCACAGTGAGTATAACCAGCATGCTTTACTGCATATACAGACTGATTTTACTGTTGTGGGTTTAGCTATAAACCCACAACAGGGGTTATAAAGGTAAAAAAAATCCCTAAATAGCTTCCTTTACCATAGTGCAGTCCTCCTTCACTTACCTCATCCTTCGATTTTGCTTTTAAATGTCCTTATTTATTCTGAGAAATCCTCACTTCCTGTTCTTCTGTCTGTAACTCCACACAGTAATGCAAGGCTTTCTCCCTGGTGTGGATTTGTGTGCTCGCCCCCTCCCTTGCAGGAGAGTCAGGACGCCCACTAACACACAGCTTCTTTCTCTATCTGCAACATAGAGAGCGTCCTGAATCTCCTGCTCGCCCCCTCCCCCCTCAAGGGAGGGGGTGAGCACAACACTCCACACCAGGGAGAAAGCCTTGCATTACTATGTGGAGTTACAGACAGAAGAACAGGAAGTGAGGATTTCTCAGAAGAAATAAGGACATTTATAAGCAAAATCGAAGGATGAGGTAAGTGAAGGTAAAGGAAGCTATTTAGGGAGACATTTTTTTACCTTTAGAACCCCTTAAGTACAACTTAGGCGATCACTTGCTATATCATGATAGCTTCCTGCTGTATGATTTCCCAAAAAGTGATTTTGCTTTTAAATGATTGTGCAGCCTTCTCTAACTTCACTTAACCCTTCATCAAACTTGTAATATTTTATCAGTTTACTGATTTGAGGACCAAGAAAAGTGCTTTCCATCATAACATCATTAATGCTGGAAAATAGAAATTCACGACATCTGTTCTTGTTTTATCCATTGCCATGAAGTGGTTTTAAAGCTTCAAGTTTTTTTTACCTTAATGCATTCTTGGGTCACAGGAGTGCTGAACGAACTGCACTCCTTTGATCCATTGGGGAGTAGGTCCAGAGAAGAATTTCAGGTATGGCTATAGTATAAAACTATACATAGTTACATTGGCCCAGCTTGGCCGATGCCCCTGTAAACTGGAAATCACTGAATTAGACACTTCTGAATTACCGGTAGCTATTCCAGTGATCTCCACTTCCTTCTGGGCCCCCTTCTGAATGGGCAGCCTGATGCATTGTGAACACAGGGGATTGGACACCATTCAGCGAATGTTTTGCACCTTGTGAATGAATGCAAAGCATTCTCTGAATGGACAAAGTGGATAGGCAGGTGGTGATGGTGAAGTCACGCTCTCCAAAGCATTCTCTGATGGCACTTCTGCCAAGCGGCCAGCCTCCCATGTTCAGTAAGCAGTACAGCCACCCAATATGGAACCCAGAAGTGAATGAAGATCATTAGGGTAGCAGTGCCATCTTCAGAGATTTTCAGCTCCCAGAGGCATCGGCCAGGTATATGCTATATACATTATTACATCCAAGCTTGACCAATGTAACTATGTATAATATAGCCATGCCTGGAATTCTTCTTAAAAGCCTAATTAAAGTCTCAGTGCAAATGCTAAAAGTTCAATCCCATTTGTCCTTTAGTTGTGCTTTAACAAAGTTTTTCCCAAGTCCAAATGTGAGGGTAAGTGTTGAGTCAGTAAGTGTCCCATTCACACAAAAACAACAGTGCTTTGTATATTCAAGCTGCAATCGAAGTGCAATAAGGACTAATTTTAGTAACATAGGCTAACAAAAGTTTATTTCTATTATGACGGACAGCTTTAATGTGAAATTTTGAGGAATCAGTAATGCCCCATATATATTGTGTTTATGGCCTAGACTCTAGGCAGGGGTGTCAAACTCAATTTCATTGTGGGCCGCATCAGCATTATGATTGCCCTAAAAAGGCTCGGTTGTATCAGTAAGATTAGATGTCCAGCACATCCCCTCCCCTTACATTAGATGACAAGAGCCACCCCACCATCAGACGTTAAGTCCCCCACTCTCCCTTACATCACAGTGCACCCCCCTTTCCTTATGCTGCTGCTGGTAAGAAGCTGGATGCACGACCAGGTTTCTCTGCAAAAACCAGCAAGAAAACTGCTTCTTGCCGAGATTTCCCGTTCGTGTGTACGTGGCATTCAGATTTCTCATCTGGAAATCTGGCTGGAATCTCGACAAGAATAAAAGAGAATCTGCTCTCTTTCTTCTCGTCGAGATTCTTGTCAGCCTGTTACCCAACGAGAATCCAGAGAGTGTGTATACTTACCTGTCGCTGTGGAAACCCACGTGACTTTTACGCATGCGCAGTAGCTTCCACGGTATAGGTAGGGTGAAGCAAGATGGCGGCAGCGGCATCGAATTTGACGAGCGCATGCTCGTCGTCAGGGCCGCTGATAGGGCAGTACAGCCAGCCCTGATGTACCGGGCCCGGCTCAGCTAGGGGGCCCGGGAAGCTTTATAGTTAAATTCTGACAGAATATATTAAAATGTTTTTCTAAACCACCCATGTTCCTGCTTGCTTTTTAGGGTGTACTTACATAATCCTGGGCCCCATTAGGGCAATAGAGGGGCCCAGGAAGTGAAATAACTGAAGGGACTTTATTTCCATTTTCGGGGGGCGCAGGTAGATAAAGCCTGCCGCATAATGCGCTGCACATGTTCTAGTTCCGGCTGCCCTCTGCTTGTACCATCCCTGGCGGAGTGATTTATGTGTACAGGGCTCCCTCAGTAAGTGCTGTCTGTGGGTGGGAGTTAGAGAGGCATGTGACTGTCTGGCTGAGAGGATGCAGGAAACTTAATCGAGCAGCGGTGCACAGCTACAGGCAAGGAAGGGCACACAGTCACACCAGCTACCATGGAAAGAAGGTACAGCCCCTTGACTCCCCACTGTGTTCATGATTATCGTCATTAGGATGATCACAGCACTTTAGATCCTCTATTGCTCTTCCACAGTGTCACATGGCTATTGGGTCTGAGTGTGTACAGACTGTCACACAATAGAGCCATAACAAAGTCAACACTCAATAGCCATGTGGCACTGTGGCAGAGCAATAGAGGATCTAAAGTTCTGTGATCATCATAATGATGATAATCATAAGCATTAGATGCTACTTTACACTTGCTACTTGTTTGGATGGAAGGGGGGGGGGTAAAAACATGCAGCTAAGCTGCATTTTTTAACCACCCACCAACCACCCCTTCTTAAAGAAGCTTTCACCCAAACCTTGCAATTAGGTCTGCCTGCCATTTTTTCATGTGGATCTGTATGATCTGTATGAAAGCTCTATATAGGATGGAATCCAGATGTACATAGATTTTAAAAAAAAAATGCTGCTATCTCTCTGTATTGTGGGTTTGTGATGCTTTTCTATGTGGATATAAAAGCAATTTTTTTTTCTGATGCTGGGAGTGTGGTCAATCTTCCTTCCACATTGCCTGTTGTGAGTGGACACAAGTACAAAGTTCCATTTGACCACCCATAGAGACATCACAAGTCCTCCCCTGTCGGCTGTGCATTGTATGCAGATGCAAACTGAACAGACCTGGAAATCAGAACACATCTGTCCCATTTAGCTCCAATTCTGCAGAGAATCCACTCACTGATCCCTGGCTAATTGGAGCAGCACTGTGTGAAAGGGCCCTCATGCTGGAAAGGTAGTGGTTGGCAAAGTACATATGCTGCATCCGCAAAGCAACTACTGTAACCACCCACCATGTTTCCTGCTGAGGAGGTGATACAGTGCCTGTTCACCACCAGCCAAATTCTGTCAGAAGAGCAATCCGCATGCAGATCACTCTTCAGAGAGCAATGCTAGTGTGAATTGGGTCATACAGATTTAAATAATTTTTTGGAGTGCATGCCTCAGCTGATTTAAAGGCATAATAGATGTGCTGGCTTAAGGAAAATTGAATCCTTAAAGTCAGCTGCAGCACTCTCATTTGTTAGAAGGAATGTGATTAGCCTGGACAAAGATAAATATCACTTAAAATATCACTTTTTTGAGGCGGGGTTGGGGGGGGGCCCCATCAGGTAGGCTGTACGGGGCCCCATGATTTCTAACAGCGGCCCTGCTCGTCGTACGCGATGACGTCACTGCATTCTTTCCTTTCAAGAGAACCGCGGTTCTTTTGAAACGAAAGTCTGTACACTCCGGCAGCAAGAGTTTCTTGCCAAGAATCTCGTCAGGCAAAAAGATGGGTTTTTCCTGACGAGATTCTCGGTTGTGTGTACAAGGCTTAAGGGTCTGGAGGAGGGCTGGAGCTCTCCTGCAGCTGCAGGAGAGGTGCAAGGGCCACATGAAATGGCTTGGAGGGCTGGATTCGGCCCGTGGGCCTTGTGTTTGACACCTGTGGCCTAGAGCCTTCATAACCAAACAAACATCTTTATAAAGCATTCATTTATCTTCTGTGGAGAATAATTGATTCAATTTGCTATAGCAGCTATAATTATTTTTTTTAAATAAATGGATCATATTGGATGAGATTCCGGCCCTTTCATCCAGCTTTGCTGGCTATAGCTTGTGGTGCTAAATGAGCAGAGAAGGTCCAACAGGTTTCCATCAATCATGAAATTCCACAAAATAATGTATGCTGATGAGTGCCCGAATAAATTGTGAATGTCTCATATACTGTATATGCCACGCAACAAAAGACAATGAACAGGGGGCTCAACACACTGCACAGCATACAAGCATGCAGAAGTATAAAGTACAGATACAGCTACCAGGACTGATCCCAACATACAGCAAGGAAGTCATACTTCTACAGGAGACAAAAACACAGCTCACATACTGCATGTATTCTGTTTGTACACCTATCCAATGCTGGTGTCATTGTCACAACACAACTGCAGAGCTGTCATCTTTCACCAAACTTCCATAATGATCCCCTGAACAACAGATCTCAAGCAATTACACCAGAACTCTCCACCCCCTGGGCTGATCTGAGTTTAGAAGTGAAAGCAGCCTGTAAATTCCTAGTCCTAATAGGGGTGAGCCTAGGCTACCTGGACAGGAAATACACCTCCCAAGTCTGTGAAGCTCCTGGAAGAACAGAGTTAGGGAGGGAGACAGATGGGAAAGAAGAAAGGGAGGTAGAGACAGTTCAGCTCTCACTCACCCTGAGGCTGCTAACTAATGACTCACACAGGGGCATCAATCATGCAGTCAGATGCAGCTGAAGCTGCTGTCACTTTAAGTCTCCCTCCCACATCCCCTTTCTCATACTGGCTGCATGCTGGGGATAGAAGTATGGGCGAGGCAGACATGGAACAGATCCTTCTTTCTCTTCTCCAAGCAGGGGAGTTAAAAGGGGAGAAGTGGCTGGCTGGGCTCAGTGAGACTGGCACAGACACTGTAGCCAGCTGCTCTTAAGTTAATGGGCAGCTTCTTCCTTCCCAGGCACAATGTCCATGGAGTGGACTGTCGGGGGACACAACACAGCACCATACTTTCTTCACCATCCACTAAGCCTGCACAGCTTTTCCCACCTATTGCAGGCTGTCCTGTACATAAATAAAGCACCCGTACCTGAGGCTTTCTATGCCATTCCTGCTGACCCCTCCTCTCCTGGTGTCACTCAGCTCTTCCCCCCTCAGTTGTGATTGTCCCTGTATTGGAGCCGTAGCTAAGTCGGGATCCTATTGTGCGATTTCTGATGCTGTGCCCCTCCCCTGGTGTCACTCAGCTCCTCCCCCTCAGCGGTTATTGTCTCTGTACTGGAGCCTTGGCTGAGCCGTGTTCCTACTGTGTGATGCCTGATGCTGCACCCCTCCCCCTGGTCTCACTCAGCTCCTTCCCCCTCTCGACGATTGTGCTGGCTAGTGCTTCTGCCTGCTGCCACCCAGATGGGAGTCGGAGGATATTTCTCTTCATTGCATGGGCTGCAGAGAGAGAAGTGGATGGAGGTTGCTAGGTAAAGCTGCGAGCGTGGGCGACACCAGCATAAGAACTTGTTAAGGGACGCCTGTGTTTGGCGCCCCCCCCCATCCTGGCGCCCTAAGGCAGCTGCCCAAGCTGCCTTATGCTGGGGCCAGCCCTGCTGAGATGTCACGTTTTTTTTATAGCCTCCCTCTTCTGTGTGAAATGTTTTCCCAAATATGAAATGTGTCCTGTACATACACATTGACTGTGTTTGTAAATTATTTTTTAGTACATTTTTGCTGGTTTTCAGTCTTGTAACGGCTATGCTTCTTCTAAAGGCATCAAATCAAACTACAGTAAACTTGAACAGAATATTAATAGGATCACCAAAAAAGTCCTTAAATAAATTATTGAGGTTACGAAATTATTACATTTGCACATTTGTATTGCTAAGAACTATGCCATGGGTTTCTTTACCAGTATTGGAGAGAGCTGGGGTCCTATTAAAAAACGGATGTTGCGCTCTCAGTTACAGTACAGTGAAAGTGATGTAGAGCATGCAAAGTCAAACAAGTGCACGCCACATTCTTTCTTTAAACGTGTATACTAATAGGTTTAGACAGCTGAGTTGCACTCGTCTAGAGCTTTGAATTCATGCTCTGTATCAGACTGTTTGTAGGCTTGGTGCTATTCTGTAAGGCAGTAGAGTTTTGAGGTAAAACATGTCAGCCTGCCAAACGACCAATAAAAATGTCACACTCAATCAGTAAAATAAAACAGATATTTACATAAAGGTATGTTAGAACCTCTCGTGAAGCCATGTTTCTAGTCTGCATACATTTATTTGCCACATTCCAGACATGTTATTGAATATTTGCCCCCAAAATTGAAAACCTTTTATTTTGGAGTCATCAATCACTAAATTGGTTAGAATTGCTCATTTTCTTTGATGAATTGTGGGATGTGGTTTTATCATTTAACTTTCTTTTACTAGGATTTAAACTTACATAGTAAAAAACACAACATGTTTACACGTCTTTTGAATGACTCGCACTACCCCCATAAGGAAATTTCGGATACTCCTGTATTGTGATCTTTCATGGACTTGTATAGGACTGTCTCCATAGTGTAACCAGCTACGTGGAAAATTTGAGCCAGAGAATGTTAACTTTGAAGCAAACTGTGATGCCGCGTACACACGATCGGAGTATCCGATGGTCTAAAATCCGATGATTTTTTTCATCAGAATTCTGTTCAAGCTGTCTTGCATACACATTGTCAGACTAAATTCCAACCGTCCAAAAAGCGGTGACGTAAAACACTACAACCAGCCGAGAAAAATTAAGTTCAATGCTTCTGAGCATGTGTCGACTTGATTATGAGCATGCATACAGACGATTGGAATTTCCCATCGGAAGAATATAAAACATGTTCTATTTTTTTACTCCGATGGAAAAAAGTCCGATAGGGCCCTCACACGATCGGAATTTCCGATGAAACAAGTCCATCCGACTTTTTTCATCAGGAAATTTCGATCGTGTGTACGCGACAAAGATCAATATGAACAATAAATCAGATATTTTCAGGCACTGTTTTTTAAATCAGATATTTACAGCATAATTTTTGACAGGTCAGGTTCTTTTTACATAATCATGTATAACGTATGCAATCCAATTCAATCATTTTAAAGGTAGTGATTAGTATTTGCTTATACCTATATATTTTGTAGAAGGGAAGCCTTTTTGCATTCTAACCCATTGTTGCCTGGACACAGGAAGCATTCCTGGTACGGGACTGCCCAAGGTTACTTTTTTACAGGGCGGCACACTGTCACCTTGCCCCCTCAAGTACACTCTTGTGGAAACACCTGGCCAAGTCTATGAAGTAATTAAAGTTAAACTATAGGCAAAACATATTTTTTTTTTCATTTTGGAGGAATAAAACCCATGCCAGATATTTGTTCGCCATCTGTGTCCCATTGCGGAGATTTCCCTTTACTACCTTTCCCATAGCCAAACAGGAAGGGAGAGAAAATTCCTGAAAATTAAGGGAATTCCTTGGAGAACCCCAGATTACCATACATACTGTCCCTATTGAATAATGTCCCCTGTATTATTTTCTGGAGACAACCCAAAATGTGAGATTTGCTTTTATTTTCACTTTCAATGATAATTGTAAACAGAACAAATAGAGAGGGTGAATCTCCCTAACCGGGGCACATATGGCAAAAAAAACTGACAAGCAGTCTAATCCCTCTGCACTCTATCCAAAACAAAAAAAAAAAGGTTTGCCTTAAGTTATACTTTAATTCCTACTGTTCAGTACACACTCCAGGCTGTCTCCCAATAGACCCCATTACAGCTCCCGAAGACACAAGCACATTCCTGTAGACAACCCCAGTAGTAGCAGAAATAAAGTCATTGTCTAGCCCTCAGTGCTTACAGAATGCTTTTCTAAACATAAGCATATTTTTATACATTGTGCATCCATGTGGGTACTATGGTGGCATGCTATGTGCCTTATCTACCACTAAGCAAGAATTTCCTAGGCTTTGCCCCCCGAAGGGGAAACATCCATATCTCACTTTGGGCAACATTACTCCTGGCTGCAGGCTATTTCTGTGGGCTGACCTCCAGTATACCCTCCAGTATGTCCCTTAACTGACAGGGCCTGGCTGCTGAGCAACTCAAGGCGGGGTATACTAATAGGTTGCTCCACTCTGTCAGGAAGGAACACCCTGTGGAAGTCAGGGGAACTGCACTGACAATACTTCTGTACTTTCGTACACAAGTGATACTAGTTCTGTAATGTTCACAGACCCATTCACATCTTTATGTCTTTGGTGCTTTGTGTTCGTATGATTCACATTATCTAATCACATTACATTAGGGCAGCCCATTCAATTGAAGCGGAATGCTAAAGAAACAGACATGAACCATTTTGTGCAAAGCAGTGTTAATTTCGTAGACTAAAACATTTTAGTTGACTAAATAAATACTATTTTAGTCTGCAAAAATACAACTAAAACGATTGAGATGACTAAAATATGATGAAATCTAAATTGGCATTTTAGTCAAAAGGCTAAAATGGGACTAAAACTAAAATTGCATACAGACGAGCGGATTTTCTAATAGGAACTTTTTCCGTTGGAAAAATAGAGAACCTGCTCTCAATCTTTTGTTGGTGGAAATTCTGACAGCAAAAGTCCGATGGAGCATACACACGGCCGGAATTTCTGTCCAAAAGCTCACATTGGACTTTTCTTGTCAGAATTTCCGATTGTGTGTACATGGCATAAGACTAAAACTAAATCGAAATTTGCTGCCACAATTAACACTGGTGCAATGCAGTGCCCCAAAATGTGCTGACATCCATAGTGGTGTGCTTCAACACAAGTGCATTGGAAGCGCATTGGATTCCATTAAAAATGAATAGTTCCACAGTGCACCGCATGCATTAAAGTGTGTTGCGGTAATAGCAACTTAATGGTATGAATGGACCCTAAGACATTTTCTACTTATCTAATCAACTTCATTTCCAAATAACTGAAGAAGCATTATGGTGAAAAAACATCTGATAATTACCAGCCCCCCGTTTTACTTACCTAAGCCCTCAAAAGTCCTGCGTTGAGAACAAGCTGGATCTTTGCCCGGGCTTCTCGGCTCTTCATTGGATGATTTGATAGCAGCGCAGCCCTTGGCACCCACTGCTGTCAATCAAATTCAATGACGCGGGGGGCGGAGCTGAGTCCTGCATTCATGTCTATGGACCCAAATGCTGGACTCGGGAGCACTGCGCCTGCAAGGTAACTCCCTTGGGAGAGAGTGCTTCCCAGAGGGAATAATCTGATGCGGGGAGGAGCCGAGAGAGCCGCAGAGGGACCCCAGAAGACGGTGTTCGGGGCCACTCTGTGCAAAACGAGCTGCACAGTGGAGGTAAGTGCATCATGTTTGTTATTTAAAAAAAAAAAATTGTAACCTTTAGTATCACTTTAACCCTCCTGGCGGTGTTCCCGAGTCTGACTCTGGGTTATATTTCTGTGCTGCGATCGGTAACCCCGAGTCAGACTCGGGCTTGCCTCGCAGCATCCACAGACAGTGTTTACTTACCTTGTCCCTGGATCCAGCGATGCCACCGCGCTGTGTGAGCGAGCGGGTGCTCGCTCGATTCACACAGCGTCCTCCTGTGCCGCCGATCTCCGTTCCCTGCGACGTTACGACGCACGGGAGCGGAGAACGGCGCCAAATTCAAAAACGTAAACAAACACAATACACACAGTATACTGTAATCTTATAGATTACAGTACTGTATGTAAAAAATACACACCCCCCTTGTCCCTAGTGGTCTGCCCAGTGCACTACATGTACTTTTATATAATAAAAACTGTTCTTTCTCCCTGCAAACTGTAGATTGTCCATAGAAACCAAAAGTGTCTTTTTATGTCAAAAATGGTTTTAGAGCAGCTAGAAAACAGCGATAATAAATTATAATCACTTGCAGAATTGTGCGATAGCGATTTGTGGGGAAATCCGTCATAAAAAAATAAAAGTAATGACAGCCACAATTCTGCAACTGAGCAAATTTCAGTGATTTTGAGTTGATTACATTATTGAATAATTTTTATTATAATTATATTATTATTTGTTATAATTATTTATAATTATTTATTATATTATAATTTATAATTTTGTTTTAAAAAAAAATGTCATACCCTGGATGCCTACAAGACTTTTGTTTGGTCAGATTTAAGTGAGTTATTCCTAAAAATGACAGGCCTACAGTATAAAACGCCAAATTTCCTTGCAAATAATGGTACCGCTTTCAGCACCTTTTTTCTGAAAGAATCATACCGCCAGGGAGGTTAACATTACAGAAAAGGTTTTTAATATTTTACCATTTTAGTATCAAACTGCTCCAATTGTGTGTCATTGAATGCACACTTGTCTTGTATGTCATTTTCTATGGGATGTTGGTTATGCTTTGAAACTTACAGAATTATTTTAGATGTGTAACACATGGTCACATGTAATGCATTGTTTGCATAAAGTAAAAAAAAACACAAGGAAAAATATAACATCTAATTTCCTGTTCTAGTATTGATTTAGACATCTGGCAGGAACTGAGAGAATTTTCACTTCTTATTTTGAGTCCTTGTGCCAGTTTTGTTAAGTGTGTAAGAGCAATATTCCTGGAAAATAGTTTGGACAGCTAAGGTGACAGAGTCATCTGTCTTCTATGCTGACAATTTAAGTTGCTGGCGATTTGTTTTATATAAATAATTACAAAATGTGAACCGCATACTACCTGTTTTGTTTTACTTTCTGATTGCATTGATATTTTTAGACATCATTTCCGTCATGTAGGGAATTATTGTAACAAAGGCGCCATTATCCTGATGATCTTCGAGATGCAAAAAGTTATGCATAATGCTTAATCAGCAATTACGGTCAGTGCTTTTGGGGATCCATAAAAGGAATAGAGTTATCTGGTCTCTATAGACATAAGATGATCATTAGCTGACTACCCCCATTATAGCCTGTTGTGGAGACGCTCATAGGCTCATTGACCAGTGCAGGTACCTACTGGCCAAATGAACAAAGGAGACTACATAAACAGCTCTATAGAAGCATGCATCCTTATGGACCACCTGTCTATCTAAAGAATTCTCATTAGGTAGTTGGATGCTGTAATTGCTATTTCTGTGGGGAACTTGAGGCTTTATTAAGGTCCTTCAGAGCTGTATACCCATAATTTCAAGACACAATATAACAATCATTGGTATATATCTGCATTGTTTGTTTATGAGTCCATTAGGTGTGCAATTTCTCATAGTTTGACTTATGCCAGTATCCAAGACTGGCACCAGCAGTTCTGAAAGTAGAGTTGTCCAACAAAATTAGACACATATATTTAATTAAAATTCAGAAACATTCAGAAACATTAGTTGGAAAAAAATTGCAGTTAGCGAAGCTGGTGTGTGATTAGCTTATTATTATATTATATGGAAAACATGTTAAATGTGATAGAAAACAAGTCTGTCATGCACTGAATTTTTAGCACATGATACCATTTTGTGGTAAAGGTTATTTTAGCACTTTGTGACTCTTAATTAAATGAGACTTGTATTTGAGAAGTGTATGCAAATCTATGGATTTCTCTTGTTTGCTTAATTTTGGTCTGTTAATTATACCACTGGAACATTTTGGTATAACTGATAAGTGCAGAAAAATGTCAGATGATACAAAAAGCTAGTGCTGTCCAGTCCTGTGTACTTCCCGTCCTAGGGTGCTGTTCCTCTATATGTACAGTACAGTGAGTGAGCCATTTCATCATAGGACAGGAAGTGTATTATTGGCAAGATCAGCACTATATCACATTTTTATTCCTGGATTTAGATTCACTTTAGCTTACAGTACTGTGTCCAAGTTTTTTTAGAAATTCTGTACTGTGACTGCCCCTTTTATAGGAATAGGGAATATTTACAATGTTCTCTGTGCATACAATTGTCCACAATGCAGAGCTGCACCAGATTTTTAACTCTCCAGTTTTAGTAAATCAACCCCTTGGTTTACCAGCAGCAGATCGAATTTGATCTCTGGAGTAGTGGAGTGCAGACAAGTAAAATCTGACAGATATTCTCCTAGAATTTTTAAAATAATTCCTTCTTTAATTAGTATGTTACAATAAAAGTAAATGTGGATCCAAATTTATTGCTGGCCAGTGCTGGTCATGATTAACATAATACAATGTACCTCAAAGCGATATTAAATATAATTGTGACTAATAAAAGATTGTGATCTCGATTCAACTCCCCACTCAATCTTAATCCAGCATTTCCACGATTTATGTAACAAGTGCAGAGCAGTTCCCTGCTGACTGCTGTCAGAAAAAAAAAGCAGCCGGCAATGTTTATCAACAACATTGCTCAGTGCTGAAAGAGCGATAAAAAGAAACATTGGGGTCAATTACGAAAGGCAAATCCACTTTGCACTACAAGTGCAAACTACGAGTACAAAGTGCACTTGAAATTGCACTTGGAAGTGCAGTCGCTGTAGATCCGAGGGAGACATGCAAGGAACATAAAAAGTTTTTTTTTAGCTTGCACATGATTGGATAATAAAATCAGTAGAGCTTCCCCTCATTTCAGATCTATCCCTCATATTTACAGTGACTCCACTTCCAAGTGCACTTTCAGTGCAATTTCAAGTGCACTTTGCACTTGTAGTGCAAAGTGGATTTGCCTTTCGTAAGTAACCCCCATTGTATCTTTCTGTTCATTTACAGTTCAAAGGGATGAACTTCGATCTGCAAATTAAGTCAGTTAAAAAGCAACCTTGTCAAGTAAAAAAAATAACACTTAATTTACTCAATTTAGCCTTATTAACTCCTTATTCTCCTTCTCCATTTAATTATTGTTTTCCTACTGATTTTTTTTTGTATTTACTTCTATTTTAAAAACTATTACAAATAAAAACTTTTTTTTCGTTTGCTTTGGTCATTAATATTTTAACACCTTTAACATATATTTACAACTTTCACATCAAAAAAAGCTCAGGATTAAAAAAATAATCATTATTTCACTTACAAAAATAACTTTTCAATGCTTTGTGCTATTGCTGACACCTGAAGTGCGAACAAAAAAGTTGTGTTAGGTATCAGTAATTGGTATCGGCGAGTACTAAAGTACAGTACTAAAAACAATGCATTATTTTTCATTACATTTCTTTAAATTTGATTGAAGCAAAGAGTATTATGTCCTAATTTATTGCCATATTTTTTTAATAACCTAATGTTTAGGGGTTGTAAATCTTTCAAATAAAAAAGTCCTTCAGAATGGTGAGAAAATCGTGATCTTTATTCCAAGCAAAAAATATGTGATTCTCATTTTATCCAGAATCGTGCAGCTTGACTAGATGAGAAGTTTTAGGTGGAAGTGACCATTAACTTACCTAGTCCACTTAAAGTGGAAGTAAACCCATCGATTGAACAGTTGCATTTGCAGCACGTGCCAGGAATGTAACTGTTACATTGGATGTGCTGTCAAACCATCCAATGGCTGGGGTCATAACTGATCACATGTGCAGCATCATGGCAGCTTCCTTGGCCAAAAACGATAGGAGGGTTTACTTCCACTTTAAGCTGGCCATTCACTGGTAGAATTTCCTTTTAAAATGTTTGCTTTTAGAACGTTTGATTTTCAAATGGTTAGTGGGGTCAAAGCAAATATAGATTTTGGTCAGTGATGAGAAAATTTGAAGGAACAGGATAAGCTTAGTGAATGAGGTTAAACCATGTTAACTTCCATCATTTAATAATGTGCAAGCAAAATTATTATTTTTTTCCCCTAGCACACAAGTGGGTAATCTTTGCAAAGTGAAATTTTACAACATTCAATAAGCTAGGGGAACATTCCCTTGCAAAGTGAACAGCCTTTAGTAAATCAATCTATTTATATAATTAATGGCAGGCATGGGTTGGCCATACACTATACAATTTTCTTGTTCAACTTTCCTTTAGATTTATTAAAACCATATAATAGAAGGTCAAACCTAAACCCTTTCAATTGTATTGCAATCAGGCAGGCTCTTGAACTACATAGTTGAAGCATAATCTACAGGAAATTGAATAAGAAAATTGTATAGTGCAGCCCTCAAAAATCCATTCGCCTGCTCGCGTTTTGCAAGTGGATTTTTCGAGGGCTGGAGAGTGTGGGGCTGCCTGGGAGCAGGGGGCAAACACCGTCGGCAAGTCTGGATGGTATGGGCGCTGTTTTCCCAGTGATCGTAGGGGGAGAGAGAGGAGAGCCGCCACCACCACCTGGCTGATTAGAGTGATGGGGAACATAACAGCTTTCATTTCAATAGCTGTGTGTTCCCCTCTGCACGTCGTCATATACAGCCTCTCCCCCTTGTCCAGGGAACTTTGATAGGCAGATCACCCATCTCAGGATTGGCCGGGTGATCTGTCTATAAAAGTGCCCGGACAAGGGGGAGGGGCTGTATATGACGGCGCACGGTGGGGAACACAGAGCTATTGAAATGAAAGCTGTTATGTTCCCCGGCGCTCTAATCAACCAGGCGGCAGCAGCTCTCCTCTCTCTTCCCCATCACAGGTAGGCTGATTGGGGGACACAGGCTGCATGGGAGACACAGGTTGCACTGGGGGGGAGACACGGGCTGCAATGGGGGGGGGACATAGGCTGTTCTGGGGGGGGGACACAGGCTGAACTGACAGACACAGGCTGCACTGGCGGACACAGGCAGCAATGGTGGACATGGATAAAGTTGTTGTTAATATTTATTTTTATAACTTAATTCTGCATAAAACATTTAAGTGCAACTTCATGAGATAATTTATGAGGGTGTGTTTAGGGGCGGAATTAGGGGCAGGGCAGGGCAACTGGTGGCGAGTAACCTTTGAGGCCTGGCTAGTAGCTCAGGACTTGAGATTTTGAGCCCCGGTATAGTGTATGGCCAGGCTAAGTCACAAGACAAAAAATGTGTCTATAAAGTTATAGAGACCAAGAGAGATGGTGCTCAGGCAAAATTAATAAGCCAATGGGTCAAGACAGGTGGCAATCACAGTAATAACAAACAAAAAAAACAGAAGATTACCTTGTAATTAGGATATCAAGCAATAGTTTGGCCATACAATAGTAGAATTTTGTTAGAAATTTTTCCTTTTCAGAACATTTATTTGATCTTCACATAGGTAATGGTGTCAAAATGATGATCGTATAGTGATGAAAAAAAAACAAGGAGGGTGGAAATTTTTCTCGAATGAACAATACAGTGAATGTTGTTTTTATTTGGGAATTCCCATTGATTCCAAAATGTTAAAAGCAAACACAAATTTGAAGTACTTTCAAGCAACAATTGTCAAGTCTCTGATGGCATTATTGAATGTACTGACAGGAATTTATGTATGAAAATCTAACAACGTATAGCAAGCTTTCCCAAGTGGAAGACACTGGCATATAAAGCATCTGTGAGGACAGAGCACTAGTTGCTGCACACAGTGAATAGAGCTTCTGGTTCATTACAATGAGTCTGTTCTATTGCTTGCACAGCACCATTCTTTATCCTCGTTTAGTATTTTAGCTGTGCAGTTATATTTAGCTATAGAAAGGAAACAGAAGCTTTGCATTACATACTTTGCCAGCCTTTTCTACTTCTAGCACCCCCTAGGTTTTGCATAGCACAGTGTTTGTCATATGCAGGACATTTTTATATATATATAGCCTTCCTGACCTATATATGCTTTCCTCATCAAATACTATAATTTATCCTTAATTAAATCAAGGCTTCAAATACTCTTCCCTTGTAAAGCCCATAGTGAAAATAATAAATTGACAAGATTTTAAGTGGCATGCTCTGCTCTCTGTCATTTTTTGACTTTTATGCCCACCTTTGCTCCCACAGATCTAAACATTTATACTAATATTAGGATTTTCATAAACTGTGTGTCTAGAGTATATATAAAGACAAACAGAGCAGAACAGTTTATGGACTAGTTTGACTAAGTGATTACAGTAGGGTTTCCTTACTATCCCTTTTCCATAGTGATTGTATGTAGTTTCCCTGAAATAACTTTGGAATCCTAAATAGCAAGGTGCCACATTCCTAAATAAATAATAAAAAAGAATTGTGTGAGTCTGTGCATGGAGGAAATTGTGACGTCCTACTTTATTTTATAGTCCTCACAGTAAGATGGTGCATTGATTATCAATCTTTCTTAAAAAAGAACGGTCTGCTTTGCTTCATAGCCACCCCTCAGTTAAAGCATAACTTAAGGCCAAACTTAAAAAAAAGGAAAACAAACAGAGGACGCACCAGCCTTGTGCATTACTTTTAATCACTTTAATATATAAAGAATTACGATTCTTAATCACAAACAAGTATTGAGTTAAGCATATAATGTACAGTCCATTAATTGCATCATCCAGCAAGATCAGCTGGCCAGGCACATATGCACAAAAGGGACATATATTCCTACTCTTATATGAACTGGATACTTGCTGTGTGTGTTTATACATGTATACAAAAATGTAGGAGGTTTCATATTGCTACTAAGAATATATGTCCCTTTTGTGTATATGTGTGTATACAAACAAGCAATTGCATTAGCCCTCCCACAAAAGGGAGGGCCTTTAATCACATGGGCCAATTTGTTAATCCCAGTTACCCTATAAAGACCATCTACCGGCAAATTTAGCTCTGAAGAAGAGTGGGACACCCTTGAAACGCGTCAGTGGCTTTTGAACTACACATCCCACTAATGTAACTGGCCAGCTGATCTTGCTGGATGATTTAATTGATGGACTGTACATTAAATGCTTGACTCAATAATCATTTACGAGTATGAATTTTTATCATTTATACATTAATATATATACCGGATGTGGTGCACCCTCTGTTTGTTTTCCTTTTTAGAGTTTTTTTCTGGGTTTCTCCTGACCTGTTATGAGTGGCAGCACAGCTGGTGTGGTTTGATTAGTAAAGACTGCCTGGTACCATTCCTTCCGATCTACCGCATAACCATTTCTCAATCACGGGAGTTTTTTTGGGCTTTTTTCTGTACTTTTTTTTAGCTTTGAATAGAGTAGTAAGGGGTTAGAACCATTGTTAGGTATTTATTGCTGTCTGTGTTCATGATTTGCTGTCTCTAATTGTCCTGATCACTAATGCCACTAGGAATACAAGTGATATTAAACCCAAAATGTTGGGTTGTTACCAGAACAGAAATACAGTTGACCCCCGCAAAGTCACAGTTCAAAGTTTGCCGTCTCGGTCGTTCGTGTAATTTTCTTCTCCGGCAAATGCAGCCCCACATCACCAAATCATAACAGTCTACCGATTGTAGCTATCTCGAGTATTTCGCTGACTGTTTTTAATTTTGTTCTTCTTAAAGCCCTAAGATGCCGCCCAAACAGCCTGCACCTTCGGACACCTAACTGACACTTTTGACACTTTTTGGAGACCAGTGACACTAATAAAGTGATCAGTCCTGAAAAATATGTATTAATGACACTGGCAGGGTAGGGGTTAACATCAGGCGCGATAAAAGGGTTAAATATGTTCCCTGGGAGTGATTACTAACTGTGGGGAATGTGCGTTGACTGGGGGAATTAAAAAAAACGTGTTCCTGCTTAGAAGTAACACAGGATCAGCACATTTCCCTCTCACAGAACGGCGGCCTGTCTTATTCACAAAGTCAGACCGCCATTCTGCCTTTCTCACTCTTGAGACCACTTCATTCTGCACTCTTGTGACCCATATTCAGCTGAGTTAAAGCCCAATGGGTTAAAGCCCAATGTCAGGGTGGGTTAAAGCCCATTGTCACCTGACGTCACTTAGCTAATCCAGACTCTTATGCCCCATACACACGACCATTTTTCCCATTGGAAAAACTCAGATAAGAGCTTTTCGTCTGGAATCCCGACCATGTGTATGCTCCATCAGACTTTTTCCCTTAGGAAAACTGCCGGATAAAAAAGAGAGCAGGATCTCTTTTTTCACGTCAGGAAAAAATCCTAGCGGGAAAACCGTTTGTATGTTTTTCCAACGCGCAAAAAAAACGCATGCTCGGAAACAAATCGACGCTTGCTCAGAAGCATAGAACTTAATTTCGGCTCATCGTAGTCTTTTACGTCACCGTCACCACATTCTTGGCAGTCAAAAGTTCACCGAACTTTTGTGTGACCGTGTGTATGCAAGGCAGGCTTGAGAGGAAATCCGTAAAAAAAAAACATCAGTTTTTTCCCAACGGGAAAATCGCTGGTGTGTACGGGGCACAAGAGATCCTGACTTTAAAGCAGATCTTCACCCCTTTCCATATCATGATCGCTCCTCTACACCCCACCTATGGTTCTTTTACTTTTTTATGAATTTGTCCACCCCCCCCCCAAATCTAAGAACTGGTAAGCTGCAATTACATTTTTGTTCTTTTATTTAAAGACTCTTTAACTTCTACTTTATAAAAAGTCTTTAATCTGCACATTGTAAATGGACTTTATCATGCTACGGACCAACCTTGTTGAATTTTAAGTATCTATGAAACGCTTCGTGCTGGCTTATAACAATTCTGAAAAGCAAATGTGATTTTGTCTCCGCAGTAGAAGCAAAGGTCCAAATGGGCATTAACTGTCGTCTATGTGAAGTAAACATTTAAGCATGGTAATCTAATGGGAATGATTTAAGGAATAAAAATGGATTATGTCTCCCTGATTAAACGCTGTAAACAACACTTTAGGAAATTTGTATTACACAAGCACTGTGGGAGAGGATGTTAATGGATAAATGAATCTGTTCTGACTAGAGTACATTGAACATTGGTGCCACTGTATGATAATAATCGATTGTGCACAGAAAGTTTACTCATCACATTTACAGAAAAAAGAGTTTACAAGCAAAATCATAGTAGTAACTTGAACGCTAAATCGGTGTACTTAAAGTGGGATTCCGGGCATAGTTTTTTTTTTTTTGCAATCCACAATACAATACATTAAATATTCTTGTACAATTATCAAAAAAACACGATCGGTACATAAAACAGTGTAAACACTTACCTAATATCTTCTCAGCGATCTTGTGGCCGTTTCCATGTTAGCTGTGGGCATGAGAAGCCCAGTTCCTGGTCTTCCTTGATTTCCCTAGAGAGGTGCATGCTGGGATTTTTAGGCACAGTAATGCCCAGAGACTCCTGGGAAATGAGTGTCATCATTTCATAGGAGGCCTAGTAACAGCCATATACAAAGTGAGGTAAAAAAACATTTTTTTTATATTTATTTATTTTTTACATTAAAGGCAAGCTGTTAATAAAAAGTTTGTTTTAAGGGTGGAACTCCGCTTTAATATCTACATTAATTTCTATAGTACAAACATATACAGCAGGTATGATCCTGTGTTAATATTTGCTAAATTACAGATGGTTTTAATCCTTAAGAATGTCTATATTTAAAGAAAAAAACACATTTGTTATTTTACCATACCCAAGGACAACAAGAAGTATAACCTCTACCTTATATTTACCAGTGCTTTGGGGTATATTATCAATGGCCGAAACTAGTGTAATTATTACCCAGATTACTTTAAGCCTGTCTGCAGTCTGCACTGCAAGAACAAGGAATGTACCCTGGTTTTGTTTAATTGAAAATCTTCAGTGCTAGGTACCTTAAACAATGATTTCACGATTGCAGCTTAAAAAGTCGAGCTTACAAATTCTTGAATGCAGTCTATGCTTGCGTGCATTTAGCTAAGTCCTACCCAACTTCTGTCTCATATGATTTTTTACAGACAATTGTGGAAAATAGTTATGTGAATATTTAGGGCAAATTTACAGGGCCTGTGTAAAGCCCACTCCTGACCACTTTATACATGCCTCTCCAGCACTCTCTATTTGCTCTTTTCTCTGCCCCTTCATCAGATGACAATGCTTGGGCTGAGTGCTTGGTATTAAGCCTGGTACACACTATGCTTTGTTTCTGTTCAACCCAGAGGGTTGAAGGAAATAAAACTGTCAGCTCCAGGCAAAGTCGCTGTGCTAACGATCCAACATTAGTACAGCGATCTCTCCTGCTGAGCTTTTGTGTTCTGACATTGGCTGAGAGCACTAATCGGGAGTCAGTCGGCTGCTGGTTCTCTAGCATGCATGTCCAACAGAAGCCAGCCAAATAGCCAGCTTCTGTCGGCTCCTGTTGACACACATACAGGCTGAATGTTGACCGTTTTTTTATTGAACCGGCAATGACGCTCGGCATTCAGCCTGTGTGTGTGGGACTTTAAGCTCAAGCATTGTAGCATGGAGCATTTTGCAGTAACAGCCACTTGGAAGTGTAGGTTCAGGTGGTCGGGAGTAGGTTCTACATAGATTCTGAGCAAGATGATAGGGTCTTTTTAAGAATCATAGTAATATTAATGTAAAATATGTGGGCATGAATCCTTTATTTGTCTCTTGTGTGTACTTATATGTCATATCTAATCCTCATAAACCGTAATCAAACATGTTAATGGTGGCATTGCAAAGCTGGCAGGAGCAGTAGTTACAGAGAAAGCTGTAATTACGACCAGTAAAGTCTGCATTATACTCTGGTTTTCCTTTATTCTGCTTTTATGAATGCTTTCCTGTGTTAGCCAGTGAAAGAGAACATTAGTCGAATTTGGTGAATTACTGCACCATTTAGCTGTGACTAAAGCTACAACTATTTTGTTTGTCACATAACATTAATCCAGCCTTGTTTATATTAGTGTTTATGGTCTGGGTTTATTAAGGTACCCAGCCATGGTCTTTTATGCTTGTATGTTTTAGGTAACCACAGTGGCTGATATAAACAGGAAGCAACAATTACAGAAAAGTTATTCTGCAACACTTTGGCTTCTAGGCTGCACCGTATTTAGGTACATCTGATTACAGTAAAATATCTTCCTTCAGCTGAAAATACTTTGGCCACAACGTTACCCACAAGATGTTCCAAAGCATCTTTATTCTCAATTATTTTATTCCTGATCATTTCTACTGCTATCTGTAAGGATTCTAAGAGCAAGCTCATCCTAAAAGTATGAAATAAATGTATGCAATCAATGCCGTATTCTACATGTCTTGTGGATTCTTCACTCACTTACACAGATACTCACTCATGTATGCCCAGTTTTACAAGCACATAATGATACCGGTTTAGCCAGGTGATGTGGCCAGTACAAAGCCAACAAAATAATGCCTCCCTTCCCATATATCATTTATAAAGTAGGGCAATCAATTAGGAGGTAGGAGTGTAAGGCCTCGTACACACGATAGGTTAAACAGAGGACAACGGTCTGATGGACCGTTTTCATCGGTCTAAACCGATCGTGTGTGGGCCCCATAGGTTATTTAACCATCGGTTAAAAAAAAAGCCAACTTGCTTTAAATTTAACCGATGGATTCCTAACCGATAGGTCAAAACCGATCGTTAGTAGGCACAACCATCGGTTAAAAATCCACGCATGCTCAGAATCAAGTCGATGCATGCTTGGAAGCATTGAACTTCGTTTTTTTCAGCACATCATTGTGTTTTACGTCACCGCGTTCTGACAAGATCGTTTTTTTAACCGGTGGTGTGTAGGCGCGATGGACCATCAGTCAGCTTTATCGGTTAACCGATGAAAACGGTCCATCAGACCATTCTCATCGGATGGACCGATCGTGTGTACGCGGCTTAAGGGGGCAACAGAGAGTGGGACCATTTTCCTAATGAAGAAGAAACTGGTGAGTGATGTAACTCATCAGTCCCTCAAAAAAGGAAATATCCATGTTGATATGTTGCCCTTTAATTTCAACACAGCATTATTGTTTCCACAATTTTCTTTTGATTGCATCGTTCTGAGGTTTTTGCCGCACCTGTGAGACTGATAACCCTGGTACAAGCCAACTGCACACATCCTTTCCTTGTCATGTTATTGTGTAAAGGTACATAGAGCCAGAATTGTATGATAAGAGGACACATAGGGTGAGAGGTCATGCTGTCTTCCTCTTCATTTACGTTGGAATTAGTCATAATATTTTTTGGCAGGTAAAAGGCAAATGTATTTTTTTCAGAACTGATGTAAAATGATATTAGGTTTTATGTGATTTAAAAGCAGTTGCTTTTTTAACACTATTGCTTTATTCTGTATTTGTAGGTACAACGTGGGAGAAATCATTTCGACACATAGGCTTTCAAAGGTATGTAACATATTATTGTTCTCATTATTAATAGTTTTCTTTTATTAAGAATTCAGCACAAAATCACTTGAATTCAACTAGACAGACATATCATTGACATTTATAGAGGAACAATACTCAGCTCAGCTACAACGATGCAGCATCCTTGAGCTCCCCACCTGACCGCTGACATCATCAGGCGGCCAGCTTCCTGGTCTTGATCGCCACCTGCTGTCGCCAGGCAGGGATGATGTCACTCCTGCACATGCACTGGAATTCAGTCAGATTCAGCATTGCCGAATTTGTACAGTGAGCTGTGTGTGAACAGCTCACTCTACAAGGGCAGACAGGCAGGTAAGTAGTTTTAATGCAGAAAAGACAAAGCATATCTCTTCTGCATTAAAAATCCTGCCTGTGTACACCCATTTTAATAATTTAGCCTATAGTTCCACTTTAAGGTAGACATAGAAAATTTACAGACGTAATAAGCTGAAAGGAGAAGTTCACTTTAAGACAAATAGCACTTATCTTTTTTGCTCTTCTTCCTTGACCCTATCTAACTCACCTTACCCCTCTACAGATGCATACTTACCTCAATTGGATGGCCTTGGCCTCTGGTGTTCGTTTACATCCATCACTGCAAGTCTTTATGTCTTAGGCCCCCTTCACATGATAGACCGCTCGGATCCGCCTATCCTCTTTTCAGGCACATCCGAGCGGGTCACCCATTGACTGCTATGGGCAGGTGGAGATGTGTCCGCTGACACCCGCCTGCCATCTGATCCAATGAGATCTGCTCAAAACATACAGATGGCGATACATTCTCTGTTTGCTGGTCGGTCCGGCACTTACCCCATCTAGGCAGGTAGCGCATGGCGGGCAGCGTGCAGCGGCTCCGTGTCCTCTCCTCCATTGATCGCTTCCAGCGTGTGACTCCTCCCCTCCTCTTAGGAATCCAATATGATTGACTGTCCTTTCAGCCAATCGGGTGAAGGGTGTCAAAATCCGCTTCCTGATTGGCCGGGAGGTGGATCAGTGTTCCAATAGCGATTATTCATTTGCTGTTGTAACACACCTGGGTGGGCTGCAAGCCCATTCTCTACACCCCGAGCCAACCCTATTTTGAAGCCTATTAGAGCCTCTAGCTCTAATCAGTGCTTCAAAAAAATACCCCCGCCATTGGAATCCATGCTCCCAGCATCCTGAAAGGGGCCTGGTCTGATGAGTCTCAATTTCAGCTGCAACATTCAGATGGTCAGAACAACATGAAAGCATGGATTCATCCTGCCTTGTATAAACGGTTCAGGCTGGTGGTAGTGTAATGGTGTGGGGGATATTACCCTTTTGGGCCCTTTAGTACTAATTGAGCATCATTTAAATGCCACAGAGTCCATGTCCATCCTTTTTATGGCTACAGTGTCCCCATCTTCTTATGGCTCTGTCCAGCAGTTTTTTTGAACATGACAATGAGTTTACTGTACTCCAATGTCCTCCACAGTCACCAGTTCTCAATCCAATATGGGTTTAGTAACACTTTAAGGCAGTTCTAAAAGGGAAGGGGGGTCCAACCCAGTACTAGCAAGGTGTACCTCATAAAGTGGCCAGTGAGTGTATATACTGTATATTCCCTACAATACACTTTAAATTGCCCTCTGTATTAATTGTTTGAAGTAGACACAAGTTCACTGGGCTAGGTTAAAAAAATCCTTTTAGTTAATCGATCAAAAATGATTTAATAGACTGAATCTAATCCATATTTCTAAAACAACACCTGGGATCTTGTACTTTCCACAAAAGCAGGGATAAACAAATCACTGGGTCAGGCAAATTTAACACTCTGCCAGACTTGTGTTCCTTCCGTCATCTGTTTGATGCAGTTTCAAAGAAAGTGACCCCAAAGAATCCAAAGTGGTCAGGTGTAATTTGTTCCAGAGTACAGGGCGTAAATGTGAAAGTTTGTGTTGCTGATATTTTGGCATTGTCTACTCCATGCATTTGCAGCATTCAGCAAGTTTTTAATCTACTGACAATTACAATAGGTGCCTGTGAAGTGATTTCCCTATATCCCCAGTCATCATATTGAAACTAAAAAAGTAAAACTGTATGCCTGCTCCAAAAAAAAGATATATTATAGAAGAGAACATACTATATACTATAAAAGAAATATGAAGCAAAGACAATTGTTTACTGCAGGTTGCTTCCAAGCCTATACAAATAAAGCTATTTCTTTATCTTCAGTTTTTTTAGAACACATATATAAGTGAGAGTTGTTTTAGGGTACAGGAACACTTATAATGAAGTGCATTCTTATGAACCTTCCTCGAGTAATGACTCCTCAGCTACATCTAAGCTATTCTACTATTGCAATTTTGACTGTATACGCAATGTGTTAACCCTTTTCTTCTCATTAAATAAAAAACAAAATAAGTGCACCCAGTATAAATACAGATACGGTTCATGTTCTCTGCTACCATGGGCTTGAGGTGAATTCTCAGGTTTAGGATTCATGGTTCAAGGCAAATGTTGTACAGAATTGGGAGAGCACGGGAACGTTTTGAAAACCATTGTACCATGTACTGGATAGTCTTTAAACTATGGCCAACAGACTAATGCCACGTACACACGATCAGACATTCTGACCAAAAAAACGTGGATTTTTTTCAAACGGAACGTTAGCTCAAACTTGTCTTGTATACACACGGTCACACAAATGTTGTCGGAAATTCCGACCGTCAAGAATGCGGTGACGTACAACACTGCAACGAGCCGAGAAAAAGGAAGTTCAATGATTCCAAGCATGCGTCAAATTGTTTCCGAGCATGCGTAGGATTTTTGTACGTTGGAAGTGCATACACATGATCCGAATTTCCGACAAGAACTTTTGTTGTCGGAAAAATTGAGAACCAGCTCTCAAACACTTGTTGTCGGGAATTCCGACAGCAAATGACCGATGGAGCATATACATGGTCGAAATATCCGACCAAAAGCTCACATCAAACATTTGTTGTCGGAAATTTCGATTGTGTGTACGTGGCATTAGAATGACTAATGAATGAGCATTTGCAAAAGCTAGCTCCTTCACTATAAAAGGAGGCACAAAACAGCCACAGTGCTAGTAATTTAGAAACTATTGTAGGGAAAGCATAAGAAAAGGTGGATAACTGCATAGGGAGAGATAAGGGTTAGTCAGGAAATTGTACTTGAATTCTGATTTCTAGCTCTTTGGACAAGCAACCACTTTTACGCCTTTATTATTGAGGGCATTTGTTCTCTCATTTTATTTGTGGTTGATTTGAGGTCTATTGTCACTTTCAGCTGCTTTCTTGTCCATAGCAAACTTTTTTTTTTTTGCTGCAAGACTTCCTTTAAATTGATTTTTGTTTCAAGTGATGGTATTTTGAGGTTTTCATTTATTTTGGGGGTATATTGTCTTTTTGTTTTCTGTTGATATGGCCTCTATTTTATGTTAAACTATTTATTTTCTATTTACTGCAAGCCTTCCTTGTGAAAATAAAAACAAGCTTTTATTTCAGAGTTGGTATTTTGGGGTTTTCATTTCTGTTGCAGGTTTTTAATTAATTTTATGTTGTTAGTGCTTTTCACCTTGCGGTGCCTAAAGACATCTGTTCTGCATAGTTTTTAAGGAAACAAACAGTGTGCACCTAACCTCCTCATATTATGTCACTCACATTCAATACACCCCTCCCCCCATTCCCATGTATAAAATAAAAGCTAGGTATACACCAATTGGTTAGACCAATTATCCCCAAATAAAACTGTCCTGCTGCTAACCAAGTTTACACTGCTGTAATATCTTGAGTATTTCTACTTTCAGTGTTGCCCTGCAACCTCTTCCCACTGTAGGGTATTTAAAAATATGTGTTTTCATTGGCACATATACCAATGGGAGTGCATAGCTTTCCATAGATTTTTTTTTTTTTTTACAGTAGTGTGCCTATTAGCTCTAAAAATGACCAATGTAACAAAATCTCCCCTGTAATACATTTTTATGTGATTATTATTGTTAAATTATGAACACAAATCAATGGACCCTTGGTGAATGTAACCCGGGTAGATATGCTCATCACTAGTCACATAAATTTAATAAATCAAAATGAAACTAGATAGCGTTGATATTTGTGTGAGATTTTATTAATTGCACTATTTTGGAGCAATACATTGAAGTCAATTAGTAAGGTAAAATTAAGATAGTTTTTGGTGGATTTAAAAGAACTTTAAAAGCTTTAAAAATTGAATATATAAAATTTAAAGTCACAGTAAACAAATGATGATATAATGAACCATAAATGTGAATGCAAAGAACACTAAATTAAATAAACATAAAAACCTACTCTAAATGACGTCTATGGGGCCAAAAATGGAACTGCAGGCATCTGAGCGCTCATATATGAACAGTCACCTTTGTAATTCATGGATTTTGGATGTTGTCAGGTGTGAACATTTGTGACCCAGTTGTGTTTCAGGGTTGAACTTTTCCATTTTAAACAACCTTTTAAAATTGTATTTCCTCTTATATTCTGTTCAACTACAAGGGTAGTCAGATTGGATGAGGGGATCGGGTAACAAACCCTGGGACTTTAAACGGTGTCAAAATATAAATGGATCAAAGAGTAATAATGTAGATAAAAATATAATTTATTGGAGAATACAATATATCAAAAAATTGAAACATAACAATGATGATCCTTGTAGTCATACAGCGGCTTGGATGGAACAAGCAACACCCAGACCTGTTAGAAAGTGCCCGACATGTTTCGCTACAAGCTTCATCAGGAGCATATAAACAGGGAAGGCTACAAGGTAAACAAAAAACAGCATAAATATTTATACATTTGAATCATTGGCGTGTCAGCAATATTACAGTGACAAGCAATTAGAAAGTTTGAACAATAGATAGTGATGATCAGTCATAAAGGTTAAGGGGGAAGAACAGTTGGATAATGTCAAATATTCATGAATAATACATAGATCACAAAAAAACCATATATGAATAAAAGTGATCAAGAACAGACTTACCACGCAAGATCAAAGATCATCAAATAATAAAAGAATATATATTAAAACTACGCATACAGAGTCATAGTTCATAGCCACATTTGGCCTGTAGACATAGAGCCACACTGGAACCAGTCCATACAGGGATTGTCAAAAAAATGCTGCAGTACAAAAGAGAGGATAAATAGAATTAGATATATGTGAGGTATATAGGGTGTATACAGCATGTATATCCATAGACTTATAGACACACACATGTATAAACACGCAGGAAGATTTATGCAATGACCCTGTGCTTGCAGGGTACTGCGTCAGAAGTAGTGATGCTGTGTAAAAATATATATGTATTTAAAAAGGATTTTTTTCAAAAATACCTACTTAGGTTGATAGGGTCCGGTAATGAAACTGGCAACAATATATAGATGAATCCAGCACATAAATGGTTAACAACCACTGAACATTCGCAGGAAGAGATCCCCAATGTAGAAGACTGGTAATATAAAGAAAAAAAATATATATATATAAAGGTAAATTTTAGTAAAAGGGATCAATCAATAATGATATCAAAATATATAATTTAAATGATATTCTAAATAATGAAGGGTCCATAAGATGGAGAGCAGCAAGAGATGTGCAACACATACCTGATTGCTGAAATCGATTTGGCTAATGAGCAAGGATAGACCAACAGAAGGCAGTCTAGTGACCCTGGCAGGGCAGAGCCATTAATGGATCAGAGAAAGAAATCCCTTTATATACCTCCCAGAGCGGCGTGTGATGATGACGCTGGGAGTGGGCTAAGGAGGTGGGCAGTGATTGGTGCTGAGCTATGAAGGGGAAAACGGGGGGATAGAATGGAGCTCCCCTGTCCGGAATCGCCACTAGCGGTGAAGCAGACCCGATGCGTGCACGCCTGTGACAGATGGATGATGTCATAGAACGGCGCCGAGAGTAAAATGTCAGTTCGTCGACACCAAAAGGTGAACGGCGAAAAGAGAGAGTGACCACAGTGGTGGGCCAGTGGGGCATAGTAGGTGGAGGCCAGAGTGGGGGTGACCAGGCGATACCTCTAAAAATCCCCATCACTGGCAGATGGGCGGAGCCAACCTACAAAAGAGGAAACACCAAGGAAAATACCCTTAGGGATCACACAAACTGCAAGGACCGGGCCTAGTTCCCCACAGTAAAAGGTGCGCCCCTAGTGCCCATACAGCAGTATGACAAAGACATGGAGGGAGAGGAACCAGTGAGACAGGCACAGATACAGGCATGGCAAAGCGTATATGTATATATGGGTATAAAGAAAAAACCCAAAACGGCAATTACTGATAAATAAAGAGCAAACACATTTGTTGTGGTTATTGTGTCGGCTAGGGAGAAGTATAATGAATACAAAAATATATATATATATTTCTCCATGAAAAAAGAAAAGATGATCTTGACCAAAGAATTTTAGCAAGTCTGCTCTGTATATACATGTATACATTAAACAATACATTGAATATGAAAATGACTGATTTAACAATAAACAAATCTCTATATTAACCAAAGGACAAAGAAAAAAAGAAAGTGAAAAAAGAGAGAGAGAATGAATGAGGGGGGGGGGCAAGGAGGGGGGAAGGGGGGGGAAGGGGAGGCGAGGGGGGGGAGAAAAGGGGGGGGGAAAGGGGGAGGGCGAAAAAGGGGGGGGGAAAAGGGGGGGGGAAAGGGGGAGATGGAAAATGTGATAAACTATTTTTAAAGGAAGGGTTTGAAGCTGAACCCCTCATTCAAACCAGGGGGTTTGAGAGCCACTAGTTGGTGGATCCATTTAGCTTCTTTTTGCAATAGTAGCTTATCGTAATCGCCCCCTCGATCACCAGTGGGGACATGCTCCAGTGCAAAAAAATGCATGCATGTGCTGTCAAAATTATGGAACAGTCCCATATGTCTACTGATGGGAGTTTCCATCTTTTTCTTCCGCACCAGGGCAACATGGTCCCTGATGCAGTGGAAGAAGGGCCTCTTTGTCTTGCCGACATAAAATGCATTGCAGGAGCACTGCATGATATAGACAACACCTATTGATTGGCAGTTTGCTGCAAAATAAGGTTTGTATTTTCGTCCATTTGGGAGTATACATGTAGCTGACGCATGTATATATCTGCAAAATGCACATTTGTGACATGGGCGTGTACCCAGCAGACTCGCAGGGGTAGGTGTACGACTGGAGTGGTGACTCCTGACCAGCTTATCACGGAGCGAACTAGACCTATGAAAGGTGATTTGGGGGTGAGAACAAAGGTGTTTGGACACTAATTCATCACCCATAAGCAGATACCAATGTTTTTGAAGGATGGTCCTAATTTGTTGGTGGTGCCCCGAAAAACGGGTAATTACTATAGTGCCTGGATTTGATTTGACAGGTTTAGGGTCATGGAGTAAAGAGCCTCTGGTTTTTGTCTTTGCTCTGGCAAATGCCCTTTTAAGACATGGGTAGTCAGCTTTACGCTTCATTCAATTCTAGAATATATCTAAATAATAAAAACAAGTCCAAGGAAACCTGTGCATAGAGAAATATGGTGCTGTACTTGCTGGTCCCCTTCCAAGTTTAACATTTGCCAGGCTGTAATATTTTTAGTCCCTAAACTGCAATGAGTATGCAGATCCGAAAGTCAGAATGAAGTCACACCTGATCGTCATACTTTCAGGTCAGTGGCTTGGAAAGAACTGCCTTTGACTCCGTAGTATAGACTGACAACTAGCATTTTGGGAAGGAATTGTGAATGGCGAGATCTATATTCTCTCAAACAAGGTTTGCTTAAACAAGGTGTAATATACAAATCAGATGGATTTATGACATTCCAAAATCATGACCAGTATGTAGCCTTCATATACTCTACTTGTTCAGTTTGATATAACTCGTAGCAAAGTTGGAAAATAACGTTTTCAAATAGGCCCTGATTCAAGTTGCAGTGGCATTTTTGCCGGTGTCATGGTGTCATCATGCTAATATGACATGCGATAATACTGACTGAGGGGCCACTCTAGCATGCTTTAAGAAACTTGAAGGTGACTTTAATGTTGCTTAAAGCTTGATCTATTAGAGCTATTAAAACATGACATCTAAAATGTGGTGCAAAACCCTATTTTAATAATAACCAACCAAACACAAACATTTTTATTATACTCTCGTCCATCTTGCCTATAAAGTTCAACATAGAGCCTTGACTCATCACTTTTCCACAAACTCAATCCCATACGGAGTGTTGTTCTATTTTTTACAACCAACCAAACACATTCCTTTTAGGCAGTTTCCAGATTTTCACTGGCCAGTTTGCTCATGCCTACTTTCCATGACTGGTAAAGCCATCGTTGCAACATAAATTGAAGTAGAGAAAATGCTCAATCTGCCTCAATTTTATGCTCTGGACAATGGTCCAACATCTGTGGAAATTGCAGTATAAAGGAAGGGAATGTGCGCACGTCTACCTGACTCATTTTATATATTTTGGTCCTGCAAATATTTCAGAAGCAAAGTCTGCAACAAAAACATTGGGTTGTCAAATAGGAGTTTGCAGAGTAACAAAAAGCATTGGTGTTTAGTATGAGAAGTACACAACGTTCTTATTACTCAACCAGGCTACAAGAAAGCATCTATGTCTGGTATGAGGAGAGTCAAAGGAAGCACTCATGGAAAAGCTGTATTACAGTTCTAAACGTAGCCAGTAACTGCTAACAAATTCAGCTTCTCAGCGTCTTGTAGTCTGAGATTAATGCTTGATATACTCACCTCTTGCTGACACTTAGCAGGATACCGTTGTTTAAATATACTTTGAATCAGTTTAAAATAGCAGCTTTTTGCTTGTTGGTGTTAAATATTGAAGAGGAACTCCAGTCAAAACACAAGCTTTGGCAGTAGATGCACTATTTGTGTATACTTTTTTGTATCAGTTTGTTTAGTTTTTAAAAAGTGCTCATTGGCAGAAATTAGTAGTGCCGCAAGCCACTTTTTTGACCTACAACAATCACAACAGTCTATAAATACGCCAGCATTCATTGTGATATGGTAGATTACTATATATTATTAATTCAACATCTGGATGAAACTGGACACTTGATGCTTAACCGTCAGAACAGTGACTCTTAAGCCGCGTACACACGATCAGTCCATCCGATGAGAATGGTGTGATTGACCGTTTTCATCAGTTAACCGATGAAGCTGACTGATGGTCCGTCGCGCCTACACACCATCAGTTGAAAAAACGATCGTGTCAGAACGCGGTGACGTAAAACACAACGACGTGCTGAAAAAAACGAAGTTCAATGCTTCCATGCATGCATGGACTTGATTCTGAGCATGCCTGGCTTTTTAACCGATGGTTGTGCCTACTAACGATCGGTTTTGACCTATCGGTTAGGAATCCATCAGTTAAATTTAAAGCAAGTTGGCTTTTTTTTAACCGATGGTTAAATAACCTATGGGGCCCACACACGATCGGTTTTGACCGATGAAAACGGTCCATCAGACCGCTGTCCTCTGTTTAACCTATCATGTGTACGACATTGGACCATTTTCATCAGTCAAAACCGATCGTGTGTGGGCCCCATAGGTTATTTAACCATCGGTTAAAAAAAAGCTAACTTGCTTTAAATTTAACCAATGGATTCCTAACCGATAGGTCAAAACCGATCGTTAGTAGGCACAACCATCGGTTAAAAATCCACGCATTCTCAGAATCAAGTCGACACATGCTTGGAAGCATTGAAATTCGTTTTTCTCAGCACGTTCGTTGTGTTTTACGTCACCGCGTTCTGACACGATCGTTTTTTTAACCGATGGTGTGTAGGCGCAACGGACCATCAGTCAGCTTCATTGGTTAACCAATGACAATGGTCCATCAGACCGTTCTCATCGGATGGACTGATCGTGTGTACGCGGCTTTACAGAAATACCAAATCAAATAGGCAGACTTTATTTCCTCCAACTGATGATTTCTTTCAAGACAAAGTTAAAGCAGTATTAAACCAAAACCAAAAAGTAATTCATGAGACTTCCGTTTCCGGGGGGAAGTGAAGTGAGCATGGAGGAGTGAGCGCAGAGAAGGAGAGCCTAGCGAAGGTCCGTGGTGTACCTGGATAGGAGAGCAGCAAATAGGCACATATTCACCCGCCCTCTCTGATCTACAGACGGGAGCTTACAACCAGCAGTAGACGCAGCGGACGCTGCATCCGATGCCACGGAGAGGAAAGAGCACTGTGAGAAGTGCGGGAGGGTCTGTGCCTAGCCATTCATATATCACCCGGTATATGACGGTGAAGAGGAGCGACGCGAAGCAGGAGGACGCACGTAGAGGACACGCTACGAGGAGGGAGTCCCTAATAGAAAGCATCCGACAAGACGCTGCAGAGAGACTAGCGTCGGATACCTCAGCTACTGATACAGCTACAGCGGCGACAGGAAAGGTGAGCGGTGGACAAAAGCCGCTAGTAAGAACAAGCCTGACGGCATTGACTGCCCCAGCAGACAAAGCGGGAGGGGCTATACCTAGGCTGGAGGTCCAGGACGGGACAAGAAGTATCCCCATATCCCTTGAGGGCCAGAGGACAGCAGAGCTGACGGAGCGGACGAGTGAGCCCCCCCAACGCACGGCTGAGGTATTGTTGTCGGCTTTATCTATATTTCCTAACATACCAGAAGCATCAAGGAGGTCAGGGGGATTTATAATAGAATCTGCAGAGACATCTGCAGAACTATTGACAGCAAAGACACTAACACTAACAGAGACACCTTCCGTACTAACTATACCTGCTACTACACCTGTAACTATACTTGCTGCACCACCTATCTTAGCAGTTAAGGGGGGTAATAGCAATACAAGTTTTGCAATGGCTAAAGTAAATGCATACCCACGAGAGGAGGAGGGAGTGCAGCGTGATACACAGACCCTCGGTGACACAAGGAATATACATGGGATAGAAGCGACACCGGATATTAGTCAGCTAAGCAGGCTCATCCAGGCTCTCCCGACTAAGGAAGATATTCAGAAAATGTTATCGGTTATCACCAATACTTTGAAGGAAGAGATGGAGGAGGTCCGTGCAAAAGTGGTGATGGGTGAACAGAAAATGTGTATCTTGGAGAGTCAGCAAGGGGTGGTGGATGGTAGGTTGGCAGCCCTTGAGGAGAAATGTGGCAAGCAGCAACAACAAATGATCAGATTACAGTTAAAAGCTGAAGAGGCAGATAACAGAAGTAGGAGGAATAATGTACGTATAAAAGGGATCCCTGAAAGTTTTGAAGGCATGGCCATTAGGGAAGCGGTCTTATCTATCCTCAATAAAATCTTAAAAAAAAATCCAGAATCCCCAATGGAGCTGGATAGGATTCATAGGATCCCTACATTTCGGAACCCCGAACAGACTAGCCCCCGTGATGTACTATGTCGGATACATTTCTTCAGAATAAAAGAAGAAATTCTTAGAGAGGCATGGAAAGAAGGAAAGGTGTTATGGGAAGGGGTGAACATACAGTTATTCCCTGATTTGTGCTGGCAAACCAAAGCAAGACGTCGGTTGCTAAGACCACTACTGGAACATATACGTAGTCAAGATGCGGTATACAGTTGGGGCTATCCGTTATCCTTAAATATAAAAAGAGAAGGAAGAACTTTTAATCTAAGGGAGCCCTATCAGCTCCCAGCACTGTTTGAATTTTTGAGATCAACGCCAGTAGATGTCCCTAATTGGTTGGAGCTACCAGGTCCAGGGGAAAGAGACGCTAGATAAACAGATGGAAAGAGATGGACAGAGAGTGGACATAGGCCATAAGCCCAAGAGATAGAATGACGGACAAAGGAAAAGAAGAGAGAAGAGAAATATTTTTTTTTTTTTTTTTTTTTTTTTTTGGGAGCAATAGGGTAGAGCGCCCCCCTTGTTCTCTAGAAGAGAGAAAATTGTATTATCAATAGCCTCCAAGTAGGAGGGAGTCCCATATATCAACTTATAATCCATATCCTAAAAAAAAAGGGGAAAGAAAGGATATGCCAGTCTCGCTCTCCTTCTCTTTTTGGCGCCCGTTTGTGTTTTTTTTTTTTTTTCCTGGGCCCCTGTGTTTTTGGTATTTTCTCCTTTTTTTTTTTTTTTTGAGAATGGAGAATTGAGAAGAATTCCTTTTCAGATTTGGGTTAATAAACTTTCAGGGGCGGTTACAGGTGAAAGGTGCCAAAAGTATTACTCCCCTTTTTTTTTAGGCCCTTCTTTTGGGGAAGTTCAAATGTTCACATGCCGTTATAGGTCTATATATATATATTTTTTTTTTGATATTGCTCCGTATTCTTGGTATTTAATCTGTTTTTTTTTATGTGTATGGATATATATATATATATGTACCGGAAGGGCTTGATGCTAGATAGAATCTGCAATGATCAGATACCTGCCCCCATTACAGGGAGGGAGGGATATAGGTGGGCGTGCTTTTTGGGGGGGGGGGTTTGAAGAACCGGGGGGGAAAGTGGGTGTGTGGGTTGGTGGGGGATTATGGGGGGGGTAACTGAGGGGGTTGGTTATCACGGTAATATTATAACAACTAATGAGGTAATAATAAATAGAGATTGAATATTGTAAGGGGGGGAGGGAAGGGGTTTTTGATATTTGAAGTCCAATGTTTGACATTTTGGTTATTGGGGAGGATATATAAGAATAACGGAACACAATGTATCACTTGATATCACTTGATTTAATGACTAGTTAAAGTCACTTAATAGTATAATAAGATACGCACTAAGGGTCAACACATTTAGGTGTGTACAGGGTTAATTAGGTCTACTAAGGGAAGGTTAAGTTTAGCGGGTGACACGGGAGGGAGGGAGGGGGGTAGGACGGGAGAAGGATAGGGGGGAAAGGGGGAAAGGGGGGAGGGGGTGGGGAGGGGTCTAGCAGAGTGCCAACAGGTTGCCCGGTATGATAAAGAATGAGGATAAGGAATGATAAGGTACAGGGAAAAATCAGATTAAAAGTTCAGGGGTTAAGGAAGTAATGGGCGTAGAATAAATCAATATCAGAAAGAGGGAGCAAGGGGATACAGGCAGTGGGGGGGGGATAGGGGGGATGAGAGAAATAATGTGTGAAAGATCTGGTAGCGGGTGCTCGGAGATAATACACAGCAATTACCTTTGCATGCCCGATTATATTTTTAGGAGAAGGGGGAGAGAGGAAGGAAAGGGAACTGAAGGGAAGGAAGAGGTAAACCTTGCCCTCTATATGTACTCATTGGGCCTTCTGCTATGGTTCTCTCCCCCTATTCTCTATTCTCTCTTATCCTTTTTTTTTTTTGGTGAGAAGGGTTTAAGGGTTTAAGGGGAGGTGGTAAAGTGGAATAGAGAAAAAGATTATAAGGGCCAATTAACGGGGTACACCCGGACCGATAGAAAGGCGTGAATCTCCCTGGTGCTCATACATTTACCCCCATTAGAGCGCCTCTCCTCCGTGAGGAGGGAAGTCGGAGACGCTAAATAATTTTTTTTTTTTTTTTTTTTTTTTTTCTCTCTTAGTCCTATCTGGGATCCTAGGGGACCTATCAGATTGGTACATAAATAGAGAGGAGGGGGCGGGAGTTCCTGCCCACCTTTTTGCGGGGTTATTTTCTCTTTTTTTTTTTTTTTTTTTTTTTTTTTTTGGTGTTTTTATCCCTTCTTTCTCCTCCACACTCCTTACTCCCTTATCGGCCCCATCCCCACACCAATTGAGGGTTGGACGGGGAAAATCTTAGCAAAGTATTAAAATGGCAAAGATATCGGTAATGTCCTACAACGTAAATGGGTTAAATAACCCGGAGAAAAGATCTAAGTTGATGGCAGAATTATGGAGATCAAAGGCGCAGGTAATATTCCTCCAGGAGACTCACTTCAAAAAAAATAAAATCCCAAAGTTGGGAAATCACAGATTCCCAACTGTGTATCATAGTTCCTCAGTGACAACAAAAACAAAAGGAGTATCAATTATGTTTTCAAAAACGGTAATATGGAAAGAGTCAAGTGTAATGAGGGATGAGGAAGGACGCCTTCTTATTGTGAAAGGATACATAAATGATCAGAAGGTCACTCTGGTTAATGTGTATTTGCCTAACGAGGGACAGGTTGCAGCGCTGGAGAAATACACAGACAGGGTGCATCAGAATATGGAAGGTATCGTAATAATGGCAGGTGATTTAAATATTGCTTTAGACCCTATACTAGATACATCTAAGGGAAGCTCGCACATAGCATACAGAAAATTAAGTAAAGCAAATAAACTGTTACAAGAGATACAGGTGGTAGATTGCTGGAGGACTACCCATCCACACGAGCGGGACTACACTTTCTTTTCAGCTAAATATAGAACCTATTCCAGAATAGATTACATATTTATATCCCAAAACCTGGTACAGGGCATAGTAGAGGCTTCTATTGGGTCTTTCTCACTGTCAGATCACTCACCGATAAACTGCGTATTGGAATTGGGGAAACCCGTAGCACGTGAGTGGCACTGGAAAATCAACGAGTCCCTTTTAAAAGATCCAGAGTATGAGGGAAAGATAACACAGGAGTTGGAGATGTTTTTTTCTAATAATGAGGTGGGGGAGGTGACCCCAACTTGTATTTGGGAAACACATAAGTGTTATATCAGGGGAGTACTAATATCAATGGGAGCATATAGGAAACGCCAGATAGGAGCTCAGATAGAAGGATTGATGGGAGAAATCCGTAGATTGGAAAAAATACACAAAAAGTCATTGGCAATAGAGGCAGAGGAGAAGCTGAAGAAGGTCCGAGAGGAATTGAACTTGCTATTAACCGACAAAGTAAAAGCTGCATTAAAAAGAAGCAAACGTGCGTTTTATGAATATGGCAATAAGCCAAGTAGGATGCTAGCGAGAGCACTAGGAGAAACAAGGGCCCACAACCATATAGAGGGAATTAAAACAACAGGAGACAGGATAGTCAAGTCTTCACGAGAAATTGCGAAAATATTTAGAAATTACTATGAGAGTTTATACCAATTGAAGGAGGAAAAGAATATAGCAAAGATACAGATGAAGGAGGAAAGGACGAAGAAGTATATAGAGGAATCAGGAATGCTGAGACTACCGGAGGAAATAGGGAGAAGTTTAGAAAACCCGATCACAGCAGAAGAATTCACAAATACACTCAAATTGTTAAAACCAGGTAAAGCTCCTGGTCCTGATGGATTCACTCTTCTCTACTATAAGACCTATGCAGATAAGTTGATGCCAAGATTTTTGGAAGCATATAATTCGATAAGAGAAGGGCGGGAGATGCCAGAAGAGGCCCTTATGGCACACATAGCGGTTATACAAAAAGAGGGGAAAGATCCAGCGCAGTGCGCAAATTATCGTCCAATATCTTTATTGAATACAGATCTAAAAATTTTCACAAAAATCTTGGCAAATAGACTACTACCATATATTCCAGGTCTGATACACCAGGACCAGGTAGGATTTATTCCAGGAAGAGAAGGTAGAGAAAATACGCAGCGGGTGATAAATGCAATCCACCTAGCGCAGTCCAAAAAAAAGCCTTTAGTACTGATATCTACCGACGCAGAAAAGGCGTTCGATAGGGTGGATTGGAAGTTCTTGAAAACAATCATACAACATATTGGACTGCGAGAGGGGATGCAAAGATGGATTATGAGTCTGTACTCCCGACCGAAAGCGAAAATTAAGATAAATGGTATTATGTCAGATCCCCTCGATATACGCAATGGGACGCGCCAAGGATGCCCATTATCTCCACTTATTTTCGTCTTAACGCTAGAGCCTTTTTTAAGGACAATAAGGATGAGAACAGATATTAGAGGGATTAGCGTGAAAGGGGGGGGAACACAAGCTTGCAGCATTCGCTGACGATCTGCTGTTTTTTGTAACGGAGCCGGCATTATCTCTGCCTCCATTGCTAGCAGAGATAGATAAGTATGGTGCACTATCAAACTTTAAAGTGAACTATGATAAATCGGAGGCAATGGGGGTAGAGATGAGCATGGTACAACAACAACAACTGACCAACTTTTTCTCATTTAAGTGGACAAACTCACATATAGGATATCTGGGGACTAAAATTCCGAAGAAATTAAATAGAATTTTAGAATTAAACCTGGCCCCACTTGCAAGACAAATTAAAAGAGACTTACTGAAGTGGGATAAGGAGGTATTCACGTGGTTCGGGAGGATCAATATCATAAAAATGAATGCAAGCCAAGGTTATTATATATACTACAGACACTCCCAACCAGAATACCTCAGGGATTCCTGAAAGAAATTAGAGCAAAATTTGCGGGATTCATCTGGGCTGGGAAACCTGCCAGAGTGAGAAGAGATATACTAACACTATCAAAAGAAAAAGGGGGGGTGGGTCTACCAGACCCACTGACCTACTATGAGGCAGTGCACTTGTCTAGAGCATTAGACTGGTGCAGGGCCCAGAAGGACAAACCTTGGATTCTTTTAGAACAGGAAATGGCGGAGATCCCATTGGAGGGTCTAATTTGGCTCTCTAAATCAGTGATACCACAGACAGTCAAGAGACATCCAACGATAGGGACGACAATTAGTATAGTCAAAAAAATATTCAGAAATTCAGAAGGGAAAACAGAAGTGAACCCGATGACACCAATTTTGGGGAATCCAGCGTTTGTCCCGGGCCTGAGGGACTCGGCGTTTAGGAATTTAAAAAACCAGGGCAAAACCAGAGTGATACATTTTTCAAGAGAGAATCGAGTAATGTCAAATGAAGAAATAGAAAGAGAACTGTCCGAGGCTCTAGACCCATATAGGAGAAGACAGTTAAAGGGGTTTCTCCGATCAATCCAAGGACAAACAAGGGTGAGAGTAATACTGTCGGAATTTGAGAAATTGTGTCTTAAGGGAGAACCGGTTAGACACTCGCTCTCACTGTTTTATTCCATAATAAATGAATTAAAAGCCCCACAAGAGATAAGTTTCATCCAAGCGTGGGAAAGAGATCTAGGGGTAACTTTTACGGAAAACCAGAAGAAAAAAATATTTCAATTTAATCATAAAGCATCATTGGCATCTAAATTTCAGGAGGGAGGATACAAGATCTTGAGTAGGTGGTATAGGACACCGGAAGTTTTAAACCAGATTTTCCCAGAAGTGACCAATCTCTGTTGGCGTTGTCAAAAGAAGAGGGAACCCTGTTACACATTTTTTTGGAACTGTGAGAGAGTTAAAGATTTTTGGAAAATGATATCGGAAGTGATAGAAGAAATAACTGAGATGTCTCTAGGTGAGGATCCGGCGACGTACCTGTTGTTGGACATTCCGATATCAATAGAGAAGTATACAAAATCCCTAGTAAGGCATTTACTGGTCACAGCTAGAGCATGTATTCCAGCCCTCTGGAAGAGCACTTGCCCCCCAGGTAGACCACAATGGATGGCAAAAATTGCAGAGATGCAACTTATGGAGAACCTTACAGCGGCTCTGAGGGAACAAGAAGAAGAGGTGAGGGAGATATGGGCACCATATGTTAGATATAGGGAAAGAGAAGAATAGGAAGGGGGAGAGGGAGTGTGGGGCAGAGAAGGGAATCCACCTTTCCTTTTTTTTTTTTTTTTGTTGTTTTTGTTTTTGTTCTGGGAGGCTGCTATTAATAGCAGGATGGGAAGTTGGGAGGGTGGGAATGAATGAGAGGTTTTTGAGGAATAACTGGGGTATTAATGTCTCAAAGGAAAAGAGCACACGTACATTTCGTGGGATCTAAAAAGGAAGAAAGTCTAGATCCATTAGCAATGACTCTGAGGACTGTAAATAAAGGTAAAGAGGGTTAGGATCAAGAGGTGGGTTCGACAGAGAGTGAAAAATGCAAACTATGAAGTTGATTGATGTATAAGATGTGTAGGATGTGATAATAACCGATGTATGAGGCAATGTGAAGTGTTGGAAAAATGGTAAAAAATAAAGAATTTATAAAAAAAAAAAAAAAAAAGTAATTCATTGCAGCTTACCAATCCTTAAATGTGGTGGCTGCATTTGTTTTAATTTATAGTTTTTTTTTTTTTTAATTCACCTGCTGATCTTAACAGTGTACCGCGTACACACGATTGGGCTTTTTGCCCGGCCAAATTACATCGGAACAAAATAGAACATGTTCTATATCTAAACTCCGATGAATAAAACTCAGATGGGGCTACACACGATCGGAAAATCCGATTACGGGGCATTACTCTTTTCTTTTTCGTAGGGTGTCTCCACTATAGAAATGGAGATACCTTTAGACAACCCGTCAACCTGTGGAGAGGATAATGTTATGCCTCGTACACATGATCAGTTTTCCTGACAGGAAAAGTGTGATGTGAGGTTTTTGTCAGGAAAACCGACCGTGTGTATGCTCCATCACACTTTTTCTGTCTGTTTTCCTGTCTCTAAAAGATTGAGAGCAGGATCTCAATTTTTGTGACAGGAAAAATTCCTATTGCGAATCGTGGTCGTCTGTATGCAATTACGTTGCGCAAAAAAACATGCATGCTCAGAATCATGCAGAAGAGCCGAACTGCCTATTGAACTTCATTGATCTCGGGCTCGTTGTACGTGTTGTACGTCACCGTGTTCTTGACGTTCGGAATTTCAGCCAAGATTGGAGTGAACGTGTATATGTAAGACAAATTTCAGCCATTTTCCTGCTGAGAAAAAAACGTGGAAAAACGAATCGTGTGTGAGGCTTTAGATGCACAGAAGCTGGAGACAGAAAAAAGAACTAGAAATTCAGACTTTAAAGGCAATTTGGACCACATAAATATATATTTTATATATATATATATACATAAACAATATAAAAGGATTTGCAAAGGCAAAACACAAGTATTAAAAACACATATTCACATATATGTAGAATTTAGGCCACATGCATTAGGCCAAATACTATAAGACATGTTTGTTACATAGTATCAGATGAGTGAGCCCCTGTGTGTCAACACCCTTCGCTAGTTCGCTTCATCAGGACACACAAAGGGGTAATACAAGAAAAGACAAGTCTCACTGTATTGAAACAAAGACATACATCATATTTCAATATATCTTATCATAACATATAAAAGGTGTACAATATATATCCAGATGGCACAAGGGTCAATGCTGCACAAAGGTATATATGCATTCTTTCCAACAAAAAGGAAAGCACACAGAGTAAGGTAGGCAGCCCGGCATCTGTTCAAAAGCTGCTGACAAGGGATCCTTAAGTTATATAAGAGAGGATGGGATGTAAATGTCCCTTTAGACCAAACACGACTTACAGGGGATAAAAATATAGGTATATTAATAAATAGCATCATATTTAAAGCATCTGGGTTTTTAGCAATACATCATAGCTGCAGTAGTATTCATGCTCACCAATCCGTGCAGTCAGAAGGTGACCCAGGGAGATAATGCTTGTTGGGGCAGACCAAATGGCATCCTATATACTCCCACTGCCATGAGACGCCAACCAAAACTGTCGCTCAAAGAGAATGTCTCTGACTATCGCGAAAGTGGCATCATATGGTGGCGCGGCACCACTGCATACCACACAGGCGGCCGAAAACACAAATTACTCCCCGTGGCAGCGTTGCAAAAGGACAGTGGCAAACTGCCCACTGACTAAAGCGTCTACTAGCTTTTGTAATCATTGGTGTGGTCAAATCAGTGTTCATTTTTGACCACAGTGACAAGAAAATACAAAGGCGCAGAATATAATTTTTTTTTTCCAACGTACGAATTTCTAACAGTGAATGTGATTTTCGTTAGGTAAAGTCCGTTCACTCCAAAATGTTATGTTAAAAGCAAACAAAATCTTGAGAACTTTCAATCAACATACAAAGGTTTTAAGAATTTATGTACAAATTTTCCTAAGCGTTTCTGTACGAATTTTGATTCAAAATAGTGTATATAGTGTATATGTATACATTTTATGTTAAAAGCAAACACAATCTTGAAAACTTTCAATCAACATACAATGGTTCTAAGAATTTATGTACAAATTTTCCTAAGCGTTTTTGTACGAATTTTGATTCAAAATTCTGCTAGTGTATACCCAGCTTAACAAATTAAGGCCAAACTTCTGCTAACTCATTTGGGTTGAGTACTAACGGCAAATAGATTGTGCAGTTGCTCCAGAGCTTAGTACACGAGATAAAGCTTCACTTTGCAATAACACGCAAGGAAAAAAACATTTTTGCTTGTACTTGATTGAATGATGGAAGTTAGCAGAAACTCTGCTCCTTTACTAAGCTCTGGAGTAACTGCACTTTGCAAAGTGCACAGTCAGATTGCCTTTAGTTAGTCAACCTCATTGTTAACATGTATCCTTTTGGGATAAAGGTTTTACATAAATTATTAAAAGTTGACCATTGTAAGACCTGTGTGAAGTTGGCACCCCATGTTTGTAAAATCTGAATAAAAATATACCATTCGTTTGTGCCGCGTTTGTGCTGGTTTGTGCCGCTAAAACGAGCGTTTGTGTCGGTTTGGTTTCTGAGATATTAAACATTCAATTTAATGCAAGCCCCGCCCACTTTGCACCCCATGTTGCTGAATTTTTAAAAAAACTGCGCCATTCGTTTGTGCCACGTGTGTGCTGGTTTGTGCCGCAAAAAGAAACGTTTGTGCCGCTTTGGTTCCGGAGATATTGAGCGTTATATTTTCTGTAACCCCGCCCACTTTGCACCCCATGTTGCTGAATTTAAAAAAAAAACGGCGCCATTCGTTTGTGCCGCGTTTGTGCTGGTTTGTGCCGCAAAAAGAGATGTTTGTGCCGCTTTGGTTCCGGAGATATTGAGCGTTATATTTTCTGTAACCCCGCCCACTTTGCAGCCAATGTTGCTGAATTTTTAAAAAAAAAGTGCCATTCGTTTGTGCCGCGTTTGTGCTGGTTTGTGCCGCAAAAATAAACGTTTGTGCCGCTTTGGTTCCGGAGATATTGAGCGTTATATTTTCTGTAACCCCGCCCACTTTGCAGCCAATGTTGCTGAATTTTTTTAAAAAAAGCGCATTCTTTTGTGCCGCGTTTGTGCTGGTTTGTGCCGCAAAAATAAACGTTTGTGCCGCTTTGGTTCCGGAGATATTGAGCGTTATATTTGCTGTAACCCCGCCCACTTTGCAGCCAATGTTGCTGAATTAAAAAAAAAAGCGCCATTCGTTTGTGCCACGTTTGTGCTGGTTTGTGCCGCTGAATTTTCAAAAAAAAAGCGCCATTCGTTTGTGCCGCGTTTGTGCTGGTTTGTGCCGCAAAAATAAACGTTTGTGCCGCTTTGGTTCCGGAGATATTGAGCGTTATATTTGCTGTAACCCCGCCCACTTTGCAGCCAATGTTGCTGAATTTTTTTTAAAAAAGCGCCATTCTTTTGTGCCGCGTTTGTGCTGGTTTGTGCCGCAAAAATAAACGTCTGTGCCGCTTTGGTTCCGGAGATATTGAGCGTTATATTTGCTGTAACCTCACTGACTTTACACCTCGTTATTAAATCTTACATACAACTAGATTCATTTGTTCCCAGTTTGTGCAGATTTGGTGGATATTATGCATGATGTTTTACTTCACATGCATAGTTTTGCCACCCCCCCCCCCCCCGCAGGGATCCCCCCCTTCCCGATCCTCTCCCTGCAGGGATACGCCCCCCCCCCTTCCCGATCCTCTCCCTGCAGGGATACGCCCCCCCCTTCCCGATCCTCTCCCTGCAGGGATGCCCCCCCCCCCTTCCCGATCCTCTCCCTGCAGGGATGCCCCCCCCCTTCCCGATCCTCTCCCTGCAGGGATGCCCCCCCCTTCCCGATCCTCTCCCTGCAGGGATGCCCCCCCCCTTCCCGATCCTCTCCCTGCAGGGATGCCCCCCCCTCCCGATCCTCTCCCTGCAGGGATGCGCCCCCCCCTTCCGATTCTCTAGCACTGAGGGGGCGGGCACAGCTGGCTCAGGCTCTAGTGAGGCATAGCCAGCTGTCAATCAGGCGGCAGGGTGGATCTCGACAGTATTGTCGGGATTTGTCCTGGCTGCAGCGTGGCTCTGCGTTGTCAGCATATAGTGGGCAATAGCCCGCCACATGCTGAGTTTTTTTGTCACAGGAGAAGATAAAAAAAAAGCTAAAAAAGGTCGAGCCATAGTTCTCTTTTAACAAAAGTTTAAACCAGGTGCTTACCAAGCAAAACAGCACTCCAGCAAATTCTCTTACATAAGTCACTTCTTTTTTGGTCAGTAAACATTCCTTTTCTAGTGCCATTGGTACGTACAAAAAGCAACATTGGCTGCAAAGTGGGCGGGGTTACAGCAAATATAACGCTCAATATCTCCGGAACCAAAGCGGCACAAATGTTTATTTTTGCGGCACAAACGTGGCACAAACAAATGGCGCTTTTTTTTTTAATTCAGCAACATTGGCTGCAAAGTGGGCGGGGTTACAGCAAATATAACGCTCAATATCTCCGGAACCAAAGCGGCACAAACGTTTATTTTTGCGGCACAAAGCAGCACAAACGCGGCACAAAAGAACGGCGCTTTTTAAAAAAAAAAATCAGCAACATTGGCTGCAAAGTGGGTGGGGTTACAGAAAATATAACGCTCAATATCTCCGTAACCAAAGCGGCACAAATGTTTATTTTTGCGGCACAAACGCGGCACAAAAGAATGCGCTTTTTAAAAAAAAATTCAGCAACATTGGCTGCAAAGTGGGCGGGGTTACAGCAAATATAATGCTCAATATCTCCGGGAACCAAAGCAGCACAAACGTTTATTTTTGCGGCACAAACCAGCACAAACGCGGCACAAACGAATGGCGCTTTTTTTTTTTTAATTCAGCAACATTGGCTGCAAAGTGGGCGGGGTTACAGCAAATATAACGCTCAATATCTCCGGAACCAAAGCGGCACAAACGTTTATTTTTGCAGCACAAACCAGTACAAACGCAGCACAAACGAATGGCGCTTTTTTTTAAATTCAGCAACATTGGCTGCAAAGTGGGTGGGGTTACAGAAAATATAACGCTCAATATCTCCGGAACCAAAGCGGCACAAACGTTTATTTTTGCGGCACAAACCAGCACAAACGCGGCACAAAAGAACGGCGTTTTTTTTAAAAAAAAATCAGCAACATTGGCTGCAAAGTGGGTGGGGTTACAGAAAATATAACGCTCAATATCTCCGGAACCAAAGCGGCACAGACGTTTATTTTTGCGGCACAAACCAGCACAAACACGGCACAAACGAATGGCGCTTTTTTTTTGAAAATTCAGCAACATTGGCTGCAAAGTGGGCGGGGTTACAGCAAATATAACGCTCAATATCTCCGGAACCAAAGCTGCACAAACGTTTATTTTTGCGGCACAAACCAGCACAAACGCGGCACAAACGAATGGCGTTTTTTTTTTGAAAATTCAGCGGCACAAACCAGCACAAACGCGGCACAAACGAATGGCGCATTTCTTTTAAAATTCAGCAACATTGGCTGATTTAATAATGAGGTGCAAAGTGGGCGGGGTTACAGCAAATATAACGCTCAATATCTCCGGAACCAAAGCGGCACAAACGTTAATTTTTGCAGCACAAAGCAGCACAAACGCGGCACAAAAGAACGGCGCTTTTTAAAAAAAAAAATCAGCAACATTGGCTGCAAAGTGGGCGGGGTTACAGAAAATATAACGCTCAATATCTCCGGAACCAAAGCGGCACAAACGTTTATTTTTGCGGCACAAACCAGCACAAACGCGGCACAAACGAATGGCGCTTTTTTAAAAAAAATTCAGCAACATTGACTGCAAAGTGGGCAGGGTTACAGAAAATATAACGCTCAATATCTCCGGAACCAAAGCGGCACAAACGTTTATTTTTGCAGCACAAACCAGCACAAATGCGGCAGAAACGAATGGCGCCGTTTTTTTTTTAATTCAGCAACATGGGGTGCAAAGTGGGCGGGGTTACAGAAAATATAACGCTCAATATCTCCGAAACCAAAGCGGCACAAACGTTTATTTTTGCAGCACAAACGCGGCACAAACGAATGGCGCCGTTTTTTTTTAATTCAGCAACATGGGGTGCAAAGTGGGCGGGGTTACAGAAAATATTACGCTCAATATCTCCGGAACCAAAGCTGCACAAACGTTTCTTTTTGCGGGAAAAAACCAGCACAAACGCGGCACAAACGAATGGCGCCGTTTTTTTTTTAATTCAGCAACATGGGGTGCAAAGTGGGCGGGGCTTGCATTAAATTGAATGTTTAATATCTCAGAAACCAAAGCGGCACAAACGCTCATTTTAGCGGCACAAACCAGCACAAACGCGGCACAAACGAATGGTATATTTTTATTCAGATTTTACAAACATGGGGTGCCAACTTCACACAGGTCATTGTAAGCACTCCTGTACATGTTTTGTCTCAACCCTCGAGTAGAATTTGAGCAGATTTCATACAGATAAATGCATTTTGCCACAATATGTCCAGTACATTCCATCAAAAGAGAGTAAATAGTTCAGTCCAAAAATATTTGAAATGCCTCCCAGCTTTGTGGCTGCAAATATGCAACATTCATTCTGAAATGTAAATAAAACTGATATAAGTTATAGTGATTGCATAATGCAGAAGTATATCACAGTTTTCCCAATGACTGCCAGATGCTAGTAGTAAAACTGGTAAATAAGTAAATGAAAGCAAGCGTAAAAGGAACACACATGAGGATAGCTAAATCTAAATCATATTCTACATTACCGTAATGAAACGTGTTTCTACCTATACAATTCTGTGACATTTTGCAGTACATGTGTCTATCATTGGCTGTCATTCATTATAGGTAAGTGTTTCTCAAACTTACAGACTCTTGCATAGGTAAGTTAACCACTTAAAGGGGTTGTAAAGGTAAAAAAAATTCACCTTAATGCATCCTATGCATTAAGGTGAAAAAAACATCCGATTGGTAACACCCCCGCCCCCCCCCGAACCCTCGTTTTACTTACCTGACCGTTCGAAATTACTGGGCGCGTCCATGTGATGTTCTTGGGTTCCCAGCCTGGCCGTTGGTTGGCTAGGCTGGGCGGATTGATAGCATCACAGCGGATGACATGGCGCGCTGGGGGGCAGGGCCGAGTGATACAGTCAGCGGCTATGCCCGCCGCTGTATCACGGGAACGCGCTCCCAAAAGCTTTCCACCATGCGAGCTTGCTCGCATCAAGGTAGAAAGCTTTTGCGAGGAGGAGCTGAGACAGCCGCCTAGGGACCCCAGAAGACAGGGTTCGGGGACACTCTGTGCAAAACGAGCTGCACAGTGGAGGTAAGTATAACATGTTTGTTATTTTAAATATATTATTATACATTTTTTTTCTATCACCCTATAGAATAAAATTGCAATACTTTTTGTCATACCATATTTGCGCAGCGGTCTTACAAGATTTTACCCTTTTACCCTTAAAAATCTCCATAGGCAACGTTTAAAAAATTCTACAGGTTGCATGTTTTGAGTTACAGAGGAGATCTAGGGCTAGAATTATTGCTCTTTCTCGCGGCGATACATCACATGTGTGGTTTGAATGACGTCATCGCCTGGCGCCGTGTGTGCCGCCTTATGCACTACACCTGCCTCGCACCTATAAACATTGTGCAGACTGCATGCTGTTCTATTATTGTCAGCCATAGCCGGCCATGCTACAGTACTACTGCTACCATCATTCCCTATGCTGGAAACCATCCCACGCTGGATCCCTACCACCATCAAGCTAATCCCTTGCTGGATCCATCCTGCCATATACACTGTCATTGCTGGGACATGCTAAGATAATTTCCTTCAGGAGACCCTGCACTACAGAATCCCAAGGCTCCTAAAGGCTTACTGGAAAACACTCATCCCTGCAAACGGATAAGTACTACTATTGCTCTAGCATGAGTCAATTATTATATAGTCTTTACAAGCTGTTGTATTTGGATCTCGTATAATTAATAGTTTCCTGCTGCTTGAACATACTTAGTGGGCCTTTACTTGACAGCTCTGTAATTTCTTAAAAGGACATACACTCCCAAACCATCTGAGCTATATTTGCCTCTCTCATGCAAATGCTAGTTGCATATGATTTTTTCATATGCTACGTGCTTGACATGTGTTGTTAAATGTATATGGGCTTGCGCCCTAAATTACTGAACATGTTCGCTCTAGTTTATTTATGCTAAGAGTTGGAGGTATTTTATACCTGCTCCCTTAGTAGCCCAATGCATTCCTTTATGTTAAGTGATATGATGTAGAGAACCCCCAAACTCCTGTTCTCTGATTGGAGTGATGCCTGAGGTCCCGTACTGATAATCACTTACATAGAGAAGTGCATTGGAATCTTTAATGCACTTGTGCTCATTCACATTTACCGTAATCTTTCAATGCTATGGGTTGGAGGCATGTTGTAATACCACCACCCTTAGTAGCTCAATGCATTCCTATATGTGAGAGAGATGATGTAGTGAACCCCCAAACTCCTTTTCTCTGTTTGGAGTGACGCCTGGGGTCCAATACTGAATTCTCACATAACATAACATAACCGCAGTTGGGGGTCACTCCCGTTCATCGTAGTTTGTGACATGCTGACATGAACAAAATATCCACCCTGGTTGACTTTGTCCAGATTTTGGTAACCTGTAGTAGTCTACACTCCATAGAACTTGTTGAAATTGTTGAAATTGTATGTATTCAATCATTTCTACCGTTTGATATACATTATTTGATACCATAAGATATGAATTGATGTTAATGTTTTTTCTTTAATATTCTTGTCTTCATAGTTTATGTACACGTAGGGCCAAATCCTCAAAAGAGATACGACGGAGTAACTGCTGTTACTCCGTCGTATCCCTGGTCCTAACTATGGAACTGATCCACAGAATCAGTTTCCCATAGTTAGGACGAAGATCCGACATGTGTAATTGAATTACACTGTCGGATCTTAGGATGCAGTACCGCATCCGCCGCTGGGGGCATTTTGCGTCGAAATGCCGCCTCGGGTATGCAAATTAGGACTTACGGAGATCCACAAAGCTTTTCAGCTTCGTTTTTTCTCCGTAAGTTTTATTTTGCAAATGCAAAATTAGGGCTGCTTTTACAAGGTGTAAACTGTTTACACCTTGTAAAAACAGACCTTTCTTGCTTGCGACGCGATTTTTTTTTTTATTTAAATAGTTTTTTTGGCGCCGTATCTTTTTTTTTACCCGACGCAACTTTATTGTCCCGTCGCAATCCACAAAGCCCGACGTAACGTAATTTCGCGCTATGCACGTCGGGAAAATGAAGTCACGAGCATGCGCAGTACGGCCGGCGCGGGAGCGCGCCTTATTTAAATGGTAATTGCCCCCTGGAGAAGAGGAATGCCTTGCGCCGGCCCGATTTAAGTTAAACCGCTTACTAGGTAAGTGCTTTGTGGATCGGGCACTTAGTTAGAGATTTTGCGGCGGTGTAACTTAAATGGAAAAAGTTACGTTGCGCCGGGTTTTTGAGGATTAGGCCCACGTAGTGTATTTTGACCCACAAAATGTTTAGCATGTTTAGCATTTTAAAGTGACTATCACTATGCGATTTTCTGACTTAAAGCAGAAACACACTCTCCTAATCAACATTAAAGTCGTTATAAAGGCAGAAGGTTTTTTACTTTCATGCCTTCTATGCATGAAGGAAAATAACCTTTGGTGTGATGCTCCCCCCACAGCCACCCCCAATACTTACCTAAACCCGATCTCAATCCAGCGTTGTGCATGGGAGCCTCGTCTCTTCCAGGTATCCCTCTTCTCATTGGCTGAGACAGCAGCAGGAGGCAGTGACTTCCGCTGCTGTTAATCACTGCCAGTGAGGAGGGAGTGGGGGTGGGGATGGGGCCGAGCTACACTCTGTGTGCCTTATAGCAGGGGGGAGAAGCCAGGAGCGCTGGCAGGGGACCTGAGAAGAGGAGGATTGGGGCTTCTATGTGCAAAACCATTGCACAGAGCAGGTAAGTATAACATGTTTGTTATTTTTAAAACAAAAAATGTGAAGCTTGAGTGTCACTTTAATTATGTCTAATTCTTATGATGCTAGCCTTAGTAAATTAATAAGAAGGTACATTATATTTACTTGCTTTAAACTTTTTTTTGTACACTTCTTTAATTGCTTCTGGGTATTAGCCTAGGTATTGCCTGGGTATTAGCCTAGGCCAGGGATCTTCAAACTACGGCCCTCCAGCTATTGCGGAACTACACGTCTCATGAGTCATTGTAAGACTCTGACATTCACAGGCATGATTAGGAATGATGGGAAATATAGTTCCTGAACAACTGAAGGGCCGTAGTTTGGGGACACCCAGGCCTAAAATTAAGTCATAAATATAAAGGAATCTTCATATTTTTTTCATTGACCTAGAGGAGGGAAGGAGGGACATTCTCAGCTAAGCACACCCTCCTGCCTGTGTGTTTGAACTAAGGGCAGATGGATTTCAAGAAATAAATGCTACATGAATCATCTGCCCTTACTCAAGATGGCAACAGCTAGAAATGCTAGGGGATGTTTTTAAAGTGATTTCTCAACAAAATAGAGCATGGAGACATAAATGGATGGGTGAGTTTACTTTTAATATTACGAATACTTTACAAAGCAGTTTGTGGTGCTCATATACATTTAACTTCTGCTTTAAGTAAAGCAAAATATTAAAAGAAGATAATGTGTACTTATCTTTCCAACTATCCATGTCATAAACCTCTGCCAGGTTGCAGATCTCCATCCACCTCTTCCACTGTTCCTAGTGGTTTCTCTCTGAGGCTGTCATAGCCTGTAGTGATGTAGGAGCCAGCAAAAAAAATCACACCGGTGCAGCAAATAATTGACACCAAGATGTGTCAGATACCTGCTGTGACCACTGATCTGCACAGTGACCTTTTAAGGCCACAAGTTAAAGCGGAGGTCTGACGATTTTTTTTTTTTAAAGTCAGCAGCTGCTGACTTTTAAAATAAGCACACTTACCTGTCCAGCGCGCCCGTGATGTTGGCACCCGAAGCCGATCTGCCCCCTGGCTCTCGGATTCTGCCGCCGCCATCTTCGGTAAGGGAATCAGGAAGTCTTAGACAGGTATCTGCTCCCCCCTGAAAGTTGCCAAATGTGACACCGGACAGGAATCCGGACAGCAGAGGTTCAATTTTTGTGTGGACCTCCGCTTTAAGCTAATATATCATTCTCTTTTACAAGCTGGCTTTACTTTACTTTGGACCCCATAGTGATATGGTTGCTTTAAAAAGATGAAAGATAAAAAAGACAATCAGCCCCTTTCAGAAAAATGTTAGCTACCTAGACTTTAGATAGCGTTCAATCTGACCAATATCTAGGCCTACATACCTTGTTTTTATTTGATTTTGCCACAAACTCCAAATAAATCCTATAAAATACAAGCATTTCAAATTGCTAAAACCTGTTTAAACAGTGTATCAAAGAAAAAGAAGCTGGATGTTTTGACAGCAGGGGATGTGTAATTTCCTTAGTTATTTTCCCTTTGCAGAGTGAGGATGTTCATTATCACTCAAGCACCTACACATATCCTGGTCTACATTCCCATATGCCGTGCCAAATGGATTAGCAGAGAAAACCACAGATTTTGTTTGACCAATTTTATTTTTTTATTTTTTTAGGAGATGACTGAATTTTATTGTAAACATTCACAGTTTTTATATCTTGCTTAATAGTTCAGGCTAAAAAAAAAGTATTATATATATTCTTACATATTAGAAATACCAGCAGAACGATAAGCAAAATTCATGAAGCTTTAGAGAAGTGAAGACATTTTATTAATATTTTTTTTCTTATATATGATATATAGAGGACTGTCACTTTTTGCAAATAGGGATCCTTATCCTGGTGGTTTATTGTTGTGAATTGAGCCTACAGTAGAAAAAAAAACACACTAAGGCCCAATGTGTGCAAGGTGTGAATCATTTATCTTGCACTATTTTTTAAATTATGCATATTAATGGCAATGTATTACCTTTGTATATTACAAAGGTACAAATGTTCTAAAATGTGGTATCTGCTGAACCTATTGTGATAAAGACGTAATGATAATATATTGATACATTTGGGTTTTGATTTGATTGCAAAGGAACTTGTGATAATGTTTGAAATATCAATAAGATTCTTTTAGATATATAAAATACAAAAGATCTATCTATCTATCTATCTATCTATCTATCTATCTATCTATCTATCTATCTATCTAATCTACCTACTTTTATGTATAATTATCTATTGTGACATTACTTTCCCAATTTTTCCTTCAGAATTATTGGATTCTTTCTAACAATGCGTATTGCTCTTGTTATTAAAGGTTTTTAAATCAGCAATAGATAATGATGTCTTTTATTTTTTCTAGCCTCAAGGATACAGACACTGGCAATGGAATCCGATTGTTTGTACCAGATATTGGGATGTTTATTGCCAGCTTGGCCACTTGGCTGTTTTGCAAAAAACTTGTCCAGCAAACAGTGACTGAAGAGGACGCACAGTACAACTCTCAGTTTGTAAATGAAGAATTGGTAAGTATTAACTTACAGACAGTTAGGTCTCATGCACACAGAACATTTTTACAGCTGCTGTTAGGGACGTCTGACATTTTTTTTTTTTAACTGCCTCTAAACGCCCTTCCATGTTAGCCTATGTGTCCATGCACACATAAACTTTCAGAGGCTTTTGGAGGCATAAACGTTTAGGAGCAGTAGAAAAAAAACATGAGCAGAGGCTGTTGAGCTGTAAAAACGCTGCTAAATATGGCTAAACGCTACTAAACTCTGTAAGAGGTATTTAGCCGCATTTGGCATTTTGAGTGTTTTTACATTAAAAACACTAACACCAAAAAATGTGGATAAACGCCCATAAACGCCCATACACATTATTCAAAAGCACGGCTAACAGCGCATTTTTAACGCTGTTTTTTCCTGGTAGCAGCGCTGGCGTTTTTTAAACGTCCTGTGTGCACAAAGCTTTAAAGTTAAATAAAGTTTAGCATTTGCCTAATTTAAAGCTGATATTTATTCTGCCTATATTTTTCCTCCTCTGGTTTCTTCTTTGATAAGTGGGTATCAACATGCTATTAGAATTTTTAAATAAAACCTATCTGTTCTCATTACATAGCCTGTTTTAGACTCATTGGCATTGTCACTTGGTCTCTTTGCTTGTCATAAAATCCAAACAGATTTTGGCTAGTGGGAAGGACTGGCAGGGTAATGTATTTTGCTTCCTAGGGAAAATTATTCTACAGACTAGGGACAGAAAGTGCTACATTCATTTCTGTGTTTATATACTTAATATTTAATACCTAAAAATGAATATATAAAATAATAAGAAAAGAAAAAGTAAAAAAATAAAAAAATAAACTTTAACAGGAAGTTGAGTAATGGCAGAAAAATATTAGGATTTTATGGGTTATTATCACTTTAAACATATATCTAAAACTATCCCTAAACTATTCATTTCCGTAACCCTAGCATACAACCAGATAAACTTTACATACTGTACATTTACATCAGTCCCTGGCCATAAGGAGTTTTCAGTCTAGTTCCTACACCACATGAATACATACACATACTAGAGCTTATTTACATTGGAGCTAATTTACCTAGCAGCATGTCTTTGGAGTGTGGGAGAAAATCAGAGAACCTGGAGGATACCCACACAAGCATCGGGAAAACATGCAAACTCCATGCAGGTAGTGTCCTGGTTGGAATTCAGAGACCCCCATTTGTCCTGGTAACCATTTTCATTGAAAAAGAAAGTCATAGGAGATTTAACCTAAACCTTTCAAAGGGGACACCTGTCCCAATGGCAACTTTCTAAGGCCTCTTGCACATGGGATGGACTCCGCCAGAAACTGCCTGCTTAGTGGGGAATCTGTCCGCTGATCCGCACTGAGCAGGCAGATGGCTGGCCCGCTGTCCTCTATGGGTGGTCGGATGTAAACAGACTTAAATGGAGTATCTGATCTGGCCCGCCTAGAAAACTGACAGGTGATCCTGATGGGTCTGTCGTGTGAACGGGGCCAAAAAGGGGAATTGCACATACTGTGAGAGATTTCCTATAAAAGTTTTTGGGACTTCAGAACAAAAGGGAATTAAAGGGAAATCTCCCTCCAAATGGTACGCAGCAAAACCATCTCTTGAACCTTGGCCCAGATCATTGGCAGTGATTAGCCTGAGGCCTCGTACACACAGCCAAGTTTCTTGGCAAAAACCAGCAAGAAGCTTGCTGGGTTTTTTTTTTTGCAGAGGAAACTGGTCGTGTGTACACTTTTCGATGAGGAAACCGACGAGGATCTCGTCGGGCCAAAAAGAAAGCATGTCTTCTTTTTCCCCGACGGGAATGGGAAAATTTGGCTTGCCGAGATCCTCGGCGGCTTCACAAGGAACTCGACGAGCAAAACGATGTGTTTTGCCCGCCGAGTTTCTCGGCCGTGTGTACGAGGCCTCAGTCCTTTTGCCCATGGATAAATTAGGGCAAGAGGCTGTTTTGTGGAGCAAATTTGAATACTGTTTTTTTTTTAGCATTGTTGTGTTAAAATTTCATTCAGACAGGGGATCAAGAGGTTAAAAACAATATGCTTAATGTATTAGGCCAATTGACAGCATGCAGGAGAGTGGAATACAGCAATCTGGCAAATATCACCTGCAAGCTCTGTACCTGTAAACTGTATAATCTGTAGCCCAAGTGTTGAATTTAATCCATCACACAGACTAGTTCATTCATTCCGATAATTAGGGAGGAAGAGGAAGCCATGAAACATAAAGCGCACGTTTTCAACCGCTGTACTTTCCTGATGTACTAAAGCCTGTGTGGGGATATGAACCAATATTTGAGATTAGGAAAAAGTAACCATACATTTCCAAATAAATTTGAATCTTACTACGGTATATGTATTCTCGATGGAGTTTATAGAGTTTAATGAAATATCTCAGTTGCAGGGGCTTTTTTATTTTAGGCATATTAGCATGCAAAATTGGTGGCAAACTTGAATTTCAAACCGCTTTTTAAACGAAACTAAGGAGTCCATTCATAAAAAATAGAGAGAAAACATGAAACTAAAAAGAGAATTTATTACTCTATGCTTATTTTGTTATGTATGTTTGTATGTTGAGGTAAATATTAAATAGTTTAGTAGTTGAATGTATACCCACATGATTTACTCTTTCAATATGGGAATTTGAAGCTGAAAATCATCTAATAGATGCAGATATGTATACTAAATCAAAAAATCATGGCATATTGTTTATTTTTTTCAGCTAGTGTCAGTGTCTGGATGTGATTCAATCTATGAATTTGTGGTCCATGGGAGTCCGAGGGGTTTGGTCATGGAGGACTGCTTTATAGCCCCTGGGGCAGCTCGTGGTATGATATCCACAGAAAAAGAAAAGAGGGAGATGGAGGAGCCCTTATATTATAGTTAGCTTACTTAAATATGGTGATTCGCACAGAAAGTCTGACCAAAGGACAAAAAGAAAAAAGGCCTCAGTCACCATGTGGGGTAGAGACATGCAACCTTCCGTATGTGCAGGTGGAGAAAACTCTGCGGTTGATTTACTAAAGGGTTAAATACAGTGCAAAGTTTTTCTCCAGAGCTTAGTAAATGAGCAGAAACTCTGTGCAAGCAAAAAAATTCCTTGTACACGATTGGTTACTGTTTGCAAAGTGAAGCTTTGCCCCATTTACTAAGCTCTGGAGCAACTGTACTGGCAGAGGGCAACTAGTGTGCAGTCTATTTGAGTTTTCAGGCAGGTGTTGAACTTGTTGAGTAGGAAATGTCTAGAAAAAAACATCCCTGGTCCGATCGGCAGAGTTGCTTGGCAACATCCCTAAAGATATGTTGATCGGACCTATGATGGCTTTTTTTCTAGTCCTTTCCTACTCCACATGAATTTGACTTGGTATCAGCTTCCTGTACAGCGGCACTCAACCTGGAGTGGGAGGCCAGTATTTGCAGCCAGTATACTGCATGCACATGTGCTGACAAGGAACACTTTGACAGAAAAATAGAACAGAGTGAACAGAAGGATAAACTCATCAGTCTGCTTCTGCTACTTGACTATCCAGCAACAGACTGGGGGCAGGGGAGTGACCAACATATACTGTGCATGTTAACCAATCAACTTTTAACCTTAGCTTGTTCAGTTCAGCTTTGACAAAAAAAAACAGAAGCTGAATGGTTTCTATGCAGAGCTGCACCAGATTTTGCACTGTCCAGTTTTAGTAAATCAATCCCTAAGTTTTATTTATCAAATTGTCTGAAAGTTGAACAACTTTCCTGTGTGGACTGTGTTGTCTACTAATCAGCTTCTTGCTAATATTTTCCCATTTTATTTATTTGTTCTCTAATTGTTTGATCAAGACAATATGTGTAGTTACATGTTAAGCTTTAAACTACATGCACATTTTCAGGCAGAAAATACATCTAGCGTACAAAATGTAGCGTTTTGCAAAGAGGTAGGGATACTTCTGTGCGTCAATGTTTACTCGAATGTGCAGGTACAATGTATTTTCCCTTCTGCATTTGGGAAAATAGGTTGTAAGTGCACGCACAGAAGCATCACCATTTAGGCTTCATTTACACAAGCCATACTACAGTGTATGCCCCTTTTATGAGAGCCATGTTCGCCTGCATGGGGGTGCACAGGTGTTCCTTGCATCCCTGTACAGGCAATCACATTGATATCACTTGGGGCACTACAGTTGCATGGACACAATCTGACATCTGTGCGGGTTCCGGTGGCACGGCCCTGAATGGAGAAACACCTGTGCATGCCCGTGTGGGTAAACACAACACACCCATTGCACTGGCGTTCGCTATAGTACGCCTAGTACAGGGGCATACAGCCATTCACTTCTAAGTCCCTCTGTGTGCCCTACCTGCAGCTCACTGGGCACGGCAAAGTGCATATTTTATGCCTGAAAATGTCCATGTGCATGAACCCTTACTCAATAAAGCAGTACAAGCAGCAATGAAAATGTACAAAGTGCATTAACCTTATCACATTTCAGATTCCTGAGTTCAGGTTAGTGAAGTATGAATTGAGACTGAATGCTGTGGTTTATTTCACTTTGCACATTTCTCTTTGTTTTACTAAAAAAGTATCTTTGGCTATAAATGTACATGCTGGATGGAGTGCAAGTTCTAGATAGCAGATGAAATGTAGATTTGCCAATTCAGAGTCTTGTTTATCACGGAGTCAAATACCATATGTTTAACTACACACGTCAATTTTTTAACAAGAAACATTCTTCTATTATTACATACAAGACCATTTTACCCATTTACTATTATGTATTGTTTTACATGAATGGTATGTATGGAGTGGTTAATTTATTTCTAGCCAGGGATACCAGGCTGTGCTAGGGACAAGAGGGCTTATCTTCCCCGAATATTACCATTTAGGCTTTGTGTCGGGGGGGTGCCGAGGATTATTACTGCTGAGAAGATCCTTCATGCAGAAATGATGGCATTTCCTTGCTTTGGTGTTTATACTGTATCTGATGAGTTAAAAGCTGAATGTTAACAAAATAATCCAGTGATGACTAATAGCGTTTCTGGCCCCATTCTGATAGTGGCGGTAACAGCTGCTGTGCAGGCACTGCTCTTTTCCTGTCTTACATTTATTGCTGCTTTGACATTTACATGTAATATGCAATGAAGCCTCTTAGCTTTTTCATAGATAGACATAAACACTTTGTGCAAGCAGATGTGAGATCATCTCATCAATCTACTATTAAATGTAGGACTACACCATGGAAATATAGAGCAATGTTTTTTAAGCATATTTAACAACAAAGGAATATCAAATCACTAGGGATGTCATTATAAAGAATGTAAGAAACTATGTTCATGTCATCCCAAAAAAAAGAATATTGTGTGGTTGGCTTTCTGTAGTATTTTCAATGTGTTTTAACAAAGCAAAATAGATCAGGGTGATATACATAATTTATAATTCTATAATCTTCATACTACTGGGGGTGATTTACTAAAACTGGTGCACACAGTATCTGGTGAATCAGCTTCTAACTTCAGGTTGCTCAATTAAGCTTCAACAATAAAACCTAGAATCTGGTTAATTTCTATGCATAGCTACACCGGATTTTGTGTCCACCAGTTTTATTAAATCACCCCTATTGTGTTTATATATATGTGTATATATATGTTTATATATATATATATATATATATATATATATATATATATATATATATATATATATACATATATATATATATTATATATATATATATATATATATATATATATATATATATACTGAGCAAAATTATAAACACTTTTGTGTTTGCCCTTATTTATCTTGAGCTGAACTCAGACCTATAACTTTTTATACACAAAAGACCTATTTCTTTCAAACATTGTTCACAAATCTGTCTAAGGCTGGGTTCACACTACTACACTACTTTGATCCTACTTTGCTCTGCTACATTGGTCCTACACTGATCCTACATTGGTCCTACATTGATCCTACATTGGTCCTACATCCACCCTTCTTTCATGAACAGGATACTACTTTGATCCGACTTTGTGATAGTCTGACTTGTTCTTTGACCAATCAAAACAATCCCAGAGTGAGATAAATTCCTTTTACTGCTGCTGTAATCACAAGTCGGATGTCAAAAGTCGGATGGTTAGGACAAGGCTCCTACTTTGATCCTACTTTAATGATATTCAATGGGCTGATGTAGGATCAAAGTAGGACCAAAGTAGTACAGGGAGTAGTTTCAAAGTCGGACCGACTTGTGTCGGACCAGTTAAGACAGCTCTCATAGGGAAACATTGATTTTCACACGTCATGCTACATGAGCTCCCAATGTAGGACCGTTGTAGGACAAGTGTGAACCCAGCCTAAATCTGTGTTAGTGCACCTCACAGGTGTGGCATATCAAGATGCTGATTAGACAGCATGATTATTGCACAGGTGGGCCTTAGGCCACAATAAAAGGCCACTCTAAAATGTATAGTTTTAACACAGCACAAGGCCACAGATGTCACAAGTTTTGAAGGAGAGTGCAATTGGCATGCTGACTGCAGGAATGTCCACCAGAATGGTTCCCCTTGAATAGCATGTTGATTTCTCTACCATAAGCCGTCTCCAAAGGCGTTTCAGAGAATTTGGCAGTGCATCCAACCGGCCTCACAACCGCAGACCACGTGTAACCACACCAGCCCAGGACCTCCACATCCAGCATCTTCACCTCCAAGATCGTCTGAGACCAGCCACCTGGACAGCTGCTGCAACAATCGGTTTGCATAACCAAAGAATTTCTGCACAAACTGTCAGAAACCATTTCAGGGAAGCTCATCTGATGGACATTCCTGCAGTCAGCATGCCAATTGCACTCTCCTTCAAAACTTGTGACATCTGTGGCCTTGTGCTGTGTGATAAAACTGCACATTTTAGAGTGGCCTTTTATTGTGGCCTAAGGCACACCTGTGCAATCATCATGCTGTCTAATGCGCATCTTGATATGCCACACCTGTGAGGTGGATGGATTATCTCGGGCAAGGAGAAGTGCTCACTAACACAGATTTAGGCAGATTTGTGAAGAGTATTTTAGAGAAATAGGCCTTTTGTGTACATAAAAAAAGTCACAGATCTTTGAGTTCAGTTCATGCTGAATAGGGGCAAACACAAAAAGTGTTGCGTTTACAATTTTGCTCAGTGTATCATTTTAATTATATATGTACACAGACAGATACAGTCAGTGTTAAAATGTCCCCAATACATTGATGGTCTGTGGTGAAGTACTCCATTTACACTCATGGTCAGTGTAGAAGTTCCTCCTAACATTGGTGGTCATAAAATGGGCCATTATTTTCGTGGTCAGTGTAATGCCTCCTGACAATATTGGTCAGTGGTTATGTGCACCTTTGCATTGATAGTCAGTGTAGTGAGACTTATAATCTTGCTCAGTTGTGGAGTGTCCACTTACATTGATGGTCAGTGTTCAAGTGTCTCCTTATATTGGCGGTCAGTGATGAAGTGTACCTTTACATTGGTGGTTAGTAGTAATGTCAGTGGTTATATATCTGACAGAGTGCAGGCACAATTGGGTGAGATATCAATGCATGTAGCTCTAACTGACCAGGGTGGGTATCTCTTCAGCCCAGTCTCTATACCTCCTTATTGTCTGTGTGAGGCCCCGTACACACGACAGAGTTTCTCGGCAGAATTCAGCGAGAAACTCGGTCAGAGCCGGATTCTGCCGAGAAACTCTGTCGTGTGTACACTTTCGGCCCGATGGAGCCGCCGAGGAACTCGTCGAGAAAATAGAGAACATGTTCTCTATTTTCTCGTTGTTCTATGGGAGAACTCGGCCCGCCGAGCTCCTCTGCGGCTTCAGGGCTGAACTCGCCGAGGAACTCGATGTGTTTGGCACGTCGAGTTCCTCGGCCGTGTGTACGGGGCCTGAAGAGTAGGCCACTTGCAGGATTTTGCTCTTGGATTGCCACTGCCTGTCATTAGAGGCATATGGAGCTGAAAGGGTTGGTCTCTCTTATGAACATGCTTGTTGCCTGGCTATTATGCTATCTTGTTGGTTTAGTGCCTTATTAATCACTGGCCTTGAAAGGTTTGCAGATCAAGTTGGAGAAAAGTCAAAACTCCTGATCTTCATACTTGTCCCAAGTCAATGACTCAGAAAGTACTGAAGCCAGCAAGTTAGCATAATAGCCAAACAACCACATGTCATACAGTAAAAAAAAAAAAAACAGTGAAAGAACAGTCATGTTAAATGTGAAAGTGATATCAAACATTACTTTATGGTAAATAGGAAAATAACTAGAAAATGCATGTTTTCTGAAACTATACAATTGTCTGTCTTTCATATGGTATATTGTCTTGTAATTAGACAGAAGCAGGGAAGATAGACATGGACGATGCATTAATGTATGAAGAAGGTTTTGATGGAGAAGATGATGTGAATGAAGAGGCAGAAGAAAGCACTAGGTTAAAAATTCTTCGCAAAGTCGCCTCATTAGCCTCAAAGCTTAAAGAATTTATTGGCAACATTATAGCCACCGCTGGAAAAGTAGTAGTTACCATTTTACTTGGTATAACAGGTTGGTGCTGCACAGTAGACTTTTATTTACCTTGAAAGCATGTACGATTTAGTCATTGTTTAGAAAAGTTTCCTCGATGTGCACAGTCTGTTATTACTGTCTTAGCAGGGTTGTTGGGGAAGCCTATACTTGTTAATTTTAGGTACTTCTGCAACAGTATTTACAACAAAAATGTAGTTAAATTCGGTGAAAATGTAGATGTGCATATTAATCATTCTACTGAAATTTAGGTCTGCATTCAATATCAATTATAGGCAACAATTAATAACAATTAACGAGCTACTGATAACAAAAGGGACTGGGGTGAGCTAGTGCACTACAGCAGTGTCTGCTTAGGTAGACTCTTCTCCATGTATGAATCTCAAGGCATTTACTCTTAATGGAAGATCTGTGTGAATCAGGGATAGGTGAGTATGTAGCTTGTTAGGGATGCTGGAGGAGGGCATTGAGGCCTAGTAAAATGGAACTAAAGGCATAATTGTTTTGTTCCAATGGTTCGATGTCTGCAAAGTCCCTTCCTGGTGCTGACATCTTTTCCCCAGGTTCTTCAAGGGCTGGCACAGCATTGTAGCCATCCCGGCACACTGGGAGTGTGCCGGAATGTAAACTGAGCTGCAAATGAGCAGCTCAGTGTACATTCCATAGATGATTGTGAATAGACAAGTCTAAGGTAATTGCAAAAGCGACATTGCATGTCTTTTTTGCAATAAAAAGCTCACCTGTTTACAATTTTTAAAAATTTTGGGATTTAGTTGCTCTTTAAGGGTATATGCACTTTGTTCCTTCTTGTAATCTTAAAGTGGAAGTTCACCCAAAAAATCTATTTTTAACATTAGATTGGGCCTAATTACGGAAAGCAGAATCGGGTGTTTTGTTTAAAATCAATGCAGTACTTACCGTTTCAGAGATAGATCTTCTCCGTGGCTTACGGGTATGAGCTGCGGGACTGGGCGTTCCTATTTGATTGACAGCCTTCCGACCGTCGCATACAGCGCGTCACCAGTTTCCGAAAGTAGCCGAACGTCGGTGCGCAGGCGCCGTATAGAGCCGCACCAACGTTCGGCAACTCGTGACGCGCTGAATGCGACCGTCGGAAGGCTGTCAATCAAATTGGAACGCCCAGTCCCGAAGACCATACCCGGAAACGGCGGAGAAGATCTATCTCTAAAACGGTAAGTACTGCATCGATTTTAAACAAAACACCCGATTCTGCTTCCCGTAATTAGGCCCAATCTAATGTTAAAAAAAATTTGGGTGAACTCCCGCTTTAAGTAGGTGGGTTAGTTCTAATGATCACAAGTGGTCAAGGCATAAACCTAGTTTTATCACAAAAAGTCTTAATATTTTAAGGGCTAAGGTCTGGGATTATATTGGTAAGCCTGTTTTAAACTTTCAAGGTTGATGAGTACATTTTTTGGTGTGAAAAGGTAACTATTTTAATGTTCCTGTGTCCATATACAGTATTTAATACCTAGTTCATATTTAGATCCCAAATGTTATTGTTCGGATTTTACTGGTATAAATGGGACAGACAACTCAATGAATATACTTTTTTTTTACAAAATGTTATATGATTAAAATGACATATTTTAAAGAAAACCCACAAGTATTTATGGTCCCCTATGTTTTGGAAGACCAGTCTTGTACTTATATATGACTCAATTATTGTGTTAAACCCCAAAAATAATCAATCAAGAGAAGAGAGGTCGATGCACTTCGCTATTGTTGCTTCCTCAGGACCCTTTGCTCTTGAATGTAGGGGTGAGAGGTTTAAAATATGTACACAGTCAATACAACATAATGTTTTTAACAATTAAAAGCAAAACAATCAAATCAGTATATCATTACTACAAAATTGCACATACAAGGCGTGACTTACATAATTGCCCTAGTAATTCTGGGATCGGTATAGAACCAGCAGAGGATGATGGTGAATCCCAAAGGGGGTGGTGGAGACACATTAGTTGCTCCAAGACCCACTAGGTGTAATGTCTTCAAAGAGAACTAGCGATGTCCAAGTAGGTAGGATGGATGTGGATGTGGTAAATTTTTAAGCAGCCGATTTTTTATAATCTACCTAGTTCATATTGTTTAAAAAACAGCTGTGCACTATAAGAGTCTCATGATCTGATTTTGGTTAGTTACATTTAGTTTTGGTTTTTCGCTGTTATGTAACTCCACTAAGTATTAATGTAGTCTCTGACATTTCTCTTTTTTTTTTCTTACAGGCATGATGTTGCCTTCTTTAACCTCAGCTGTGTATTTCTTTGTATTTTTGGGGTTATGCACATGGTGGTCCTGTTGCCGAGTATTTGATCCGCTGATATTCAGCTGTCTATGTGTATTAATGGCCATATTCAGTGCAGGTCACTTGGTTGGACTGTATCTTTACCAGTTGCAGTTTTTTCAGGAGATAATTCCACCTAATGATTTTTATGCCAGGTAAGTTAAACACATTATTGAGTATTGTTGTGTTTTGATGTTGCACTATACAGACTCCATTCTGGTATCAATTACCAAACAGATCATGAATCTTAAACACTTGTAAAATGTGTGATTAATTTAACTGCATACTTTGCTGCACTGCTAATTTTATTAGTTGAATAAAGATAGCTGCTGAGAAACCCAGCTAGGAAATTAGAAAATAAATAACATTTTGAACAAATAGGCAGAAGAGGGTCCATAGGTAACCTAATGTAGGATTGTTATTTTTTTAGAGTACACCTGATGCAAATCTTGCCTAAACATGATTATATATATATATATATATATATATATATATATATATATATATATATATATATATATATATATATATATAGAAAGGTTTTCTCTCCTATAAAAATATCCTCTGCTCAAGAATGGATGTACATTGCTGGATTTTTATTTTTTTTAATAAAGGACTTTTTTTTGTGAAATGGTAGGGGTACAATGTACCCTGTTACCAATTCACATAAGGAGGCCTGCCAGGTTACATGCTTGGATAAGGCTCTGGTATGGCTTTTTGGGGGGACCCCACGCCATTTTTTTTATTTTGGCGCAAGGTTCCCCCTAAAATCCATATCAGACCTGAAGGGTCTGTTATGGATTTTGAGGGGGACCCCTATGCCATTTTTTTTTAATTTGGCACAGGGTTTTCCCTAATATCCATACCAGACCTGAAGGGCCTGGTATGGAATTTGGGGGGGACCTCCACGCAATTTTTTTTTACATTTTTGTTCGGGTGTTCTCCTTAATATTCATACCAGCCCCGAAGGGCCTGGTAATGGACTGGGGGTGGGAACCAATGCCGTTTCTAATGACTTTTATCTGTATTCCCGGGACCTGACAATTCATTATAGCCATGAGTAGTTTTAAATGACTTTTTCCTTTAGAAATGTCACTTTGTGCAGGGACTGTTCTAAACACGAGAAAAATGTGCCACTTTATAGGCATACTATAGACACCCCCCAGGTACGAAATTTAAAGGAATATTTCACTTTTATTGTTTCACTTTAAGCATTATAAAAATCACTGCTCCCGAAAAAAACTTCAGTTTTAAAACTTTGTTTGCATTGATACATGTCCCCTGGGGCAGGACCCATGTCCTCAAACACTTTTTATGACAATACCATGCATATAAACCTTTAAATTTAGCACTTTTGATTTCTCCAATCGAATTTTAAAGGGTGTTTCGCGGCTTTCGAATTTGCCGCGAACACCCCAAATTGTTTAATTATTCGGCGAACAGGCGAACACCCGATGTTCAAGTCAAACTTATGTTTGACACGAATATCGGGCTCATCTTTACTGGTGGTGTTCTCAGCCCCACACAAGAATGACAGCAGTTAAAATGATGGATGTCAGGAGAGGTGGTGTGCATGCGTTTCCAGGGACTTCCCCCGTTTTTCAAATGCATGGACAGTGAAGGGGAAGGATGGGCTTATGATGCCAAAAGGACAGGAAGGGGAGGGATATGGGAGGAGAAACCCAAACTGCTGCATAGAGCCAGAAGGGCAGAAGAGGGAGGAAAGTGAGAGGGGGAAGAAAAGCACATAAGACATAGCTGAGCAGTTAACCTTCAGCCAGTAACAGGGAATTCAATGTTACTACTGGAGACAGGGAGTGAGACAAGAAAATACAAATCAGATAAAGCAAAATAGCTGCACTGTAAATATAAGGACCAAGTATTACATCAGGACAACGACTTGAATATACATGGAAAAAATATTACACCGAAATAAAATTAAAAAAGGAATTGTCTGTAGACCTCCAAGACGGGATTGTATTGAGACACAGATCTGGGAAAGGGTACAGAAACATTTCTGCAGCATTGAAGGTCCCAATGAGCACAGTGGCCATAAATGGAAGATGTTTAGAACCACTAGGAACCCAGTGGTCACTCTGACAGAGCTCCAGCTTTTCTCTGTGGAGAGAGAACTTTTCAGAAGAACAACCATCTCTGCAGCACTCCATTAATCAGGCCTGTATGGTAGAGTGGCCAGACGGAAGCCACCCCTTAGTAAAAGACACATGACATCCCACCTGGAGTTTTCCAAAAGGCACCTGAAGGACTCTCAGACCATGAGAAACAGAATTCTCTGGTCTGATTAAACATAGATTGAACTCTTTGGCCTGAATGGCAAGCGTCATGTCTGGAGGAAACCAGGCACCACTCATCACCAGGCCAATACTTTCCCTACAATAAAGCATGGTGGTGTTTTTCAGCTGCAAGAACTGGAAAACTAGTCAGGATTGAGGGAAAGATGAATTCAGGAATGTAAACAGACATCCTTGATGAAAACCTGCTCCAGAGCGCTCTGGACCTTAGACTGGGTTGAAGGTTCATCTTCCAACAGGACAACAACCCTAAGCACACCGCCAAGATATCAAAGTAGTGGCTATTGGACAACTCTGTGAATGTCCTTGAGTGGCCCAGCCAGAGCCCAGACTTGAACCCATATCTCTGGAGAGATCTGAAAATGGCTGTGCACTGACGCTCCCCAACCGACCTGATGGAGCTTTGAGAGGTTCTGCAAGAAAGGAATGGGAGAAAATTCCCAAAAATAGGTGTGCCAAGCTTGTAGCATCATATTCAGAAAGACTTGAGGCTGTAATTGATGCCAAAGGTGCGTCAACAAAGTATTGAGCAAAGGCTGTGAATACTTATGTACATGTGATTTCTTTTCATTTTTTATTTTTAATAAATTTACAAAGATTTCAAACAAACTTCTTTCAGGATGTCATTATGGGATATTGTTTGTAGAATTTTGAGGAAAATAATGAATTTAATCCATTTTGGGTTAAGGCTGTAACATAACAAAATGTGGAAAAAGTGAAGCGCTGTGAATACTTTCCGAATGCACTGTACATGATAACAGAAGCTGGGATTTTTTTTACCAAAATTGAAAAATGTATAAGAACAGAGAGGAAACTGGGTGCTCACTACAAAATAGTATGCACCTCGAGTTCCCCATTAAGACCTCCTGGTGACAGAGTATTAAGATGATAAATCCAAAAATGGTCACAGGGGGGAATTTGTTCCATACGCCAAACCTGATGGCCATTGGTGGAGCAATCATGAGTGTATTTGAAATGGCGGGGAACACTTTGATCAGTGCTGCCTTCCTCAATTAGTCTTCCGTGTTCACCAAAACGTACCCAGACTGTACTAATAGTCCTGCTTACGTAGCAGATACCGCAGGGACATAAGAGGCAGTATACAACAAAATCCGTGGAACAGGAGAAGAAGGAACTGATGGAATACGTTTTTCCTTTGTTATCAGTAAAACTCTTTTTACAGTGATCAACAAATTTACACATCTTGCATTTTCATTTTTTACATTGAAACATCCCTACTGTGTTGAAGAAGGTAGCTAAAGGATGGGAGGAGGGCTTATTGCTGAATGGGAATTTGATAGGGCCAATCTTGTTTTTGACATTGGAAGCCCTTCTATACACAAATTTAGATCTGTTTGGTAGAAATGGCCCCAACTTTGGTTCATTCAAAAGGATCCCCCAATGTCGTGCAATGACATTCTCCATCTGTTTGAAACAAGAGTGAAACTGGATTATAAATTTGATGTCGGAACCAAGGTGGTTTAACGGCCCTAATATGGCTAGTGGTACATTTTTTATAGAATTGTTCAACTAAGATGGGGTCAAAACCATTTTCCATAAATCTGTCTTTGAAGATCTGACCTTGAGAAAAATAATCCTGATCAAGTGTACAGTTCCTATGAAGATGACTAAACTGTTCTTTAGGTATGTTAACCCACCTTGGGTGATGACAACTATGGGAATGAAGATAAGAGTTGCCTGAGGTGGGTTTGAAAAATGTCTAAGCCCAGGTTCACACTGGGCTGCGGGAGTGAAGCCGTGCAAGTTCAGCTGAACTCGCACAATTTCGCTCCCGCAGTCCGGATTTTGGCTGTGATTTCAGAGACATCTGTGCAGGTTTCTGCACAGATGTCAATGTAAATCGCGGCCCGAAATCGCAAAAAGTAGTACATGAACTACTTTTTGAAATCGGTCGCACCGATTAGGACGATGCCATTGCCGACAATTGCTGGCAAATTTGACATCTCAAATCGCATCTCAAATCGTACCAGTGTGAACCAGGCCTTAGACATAATTTGCCCATTGGTATGGCCTAGTTTAAGGGCAAGGAAAAACAAAGTTGATGGATCACAAACATGAGTAAACGACAGGCAGGTGGTATTGTCATTGTAATATTGAACAAATGGTACAACCGAGGAGGGGAACTGCCCCAGATTACCAAAATATTGTTAATATATCGTCTGTAAAGGATGATATTGGCAGCAAGTAGATTGTGTCTCCAGATACTGTACTCCCTGTATCTAGAGGGAAAAAAATCACGTTTGAAAGAAAAATAATTGTGCTCCAAACAATAGCAAGTACCCTCCAAAATGAACCAGGCCTGCGCAGGATGCAGATAAGACTTCTTGGTGAGAAAGAAACTAAGGGCTGTGAGGCCAACTTCATGTGGGATGAAAGTATATAAAGGTTGGACATTGTGGGGAAGCCAAATGTAAGAGGGTTCCCAATGATAATTACTCAAAATGTCTAATAACTGTAACAAGTTCTTGGCGTAAGAAGGCAAAGATTGCATCATGAGCTGTAAGAAATATAACATCTGAATATGATAGTAACACTTTACATGGGAACAGCCATTCCCCTAAAGAGGAGACCCGCCACCCTATGTGACTTATCATTTTTAGAAATCAAAGTTTTTAACATGTTTCAATTTTGCAATGTCAGATACCTGCAAGTGTGCAAGTTGAAGGCATAGGCATACCAAAAAAAAAAAAAATTTAGTTTATTATTGGGTTATGTTATGTGGGCATTTCATTTTCAAGTAGCATCTAGTTGTCATTAAAACATATCCAATAAAACATTTCTTCATCGGTTTAGGGCAATATGTATTCTGCTACATATTTTTGGTAAAAACAATCCCAATAAGCGTATATAGATTGGTTTGCGCAAATGTTATAGCCTCTACAAACTATGGGATATTTTTATGGACTTTTTTTTTTAATTCAATAGATTTTTATTAAAGATTAAAGACTAAATAACATTAGTCGGGATACAAGTGATATTTCATTACAGAAAACAATGTTTACATCCCAGTAAAGAAAATAAATTACCAAAAAAAAAAGGGGGGTTGGGCATAATCAATATAATCAAGTAGAGGAGGAGAAAAAAAATATATAAATGATATACAATAAGTCTAAAATATCAAGATGGAATTCATGCCTATTTATCTAAATCATCTCAATAATCAGATCTAGGGATCATGGAGTTTGGAGGTATTTAATCCATGGGGACCATACCTTGTTTAATCTTGTTTGTTCGTCATTAAGGATGCTAGTCAATTTTTCATTGACCATAATCCAAGATAGTTTACTTTTCAACACCTTAAGACTGATTATTGAAGTCTTCAATGCTCGTGTTATCGTAATTTTGGCTGCATAAAAAATAAAAAATATAAGAGTCTAAAGAGGTCTAGGGGTCCCGTCCATTAAGTCCACAAATAGCGCTGTTTTAGGATTATTAGGTATATTATGTCCAGTCACTGAGTGGATCAATGCAAAAACTCTAACGCAAAAGCGTTGGACTTTGGGACAGGTCCACCAGATATGAAACATAGTACCCTCTTGTCCGCATCCTCTGAAGCAAAGGGGTGAAGCATCGGGGTATATTTTTGCTAATTTTGCCAGAACTAAATACCATCTGGATAGCACCTTAAAATGTGCTTCCACTAGGGAAGTATTAAAGGGGAGTTCCACCCACAATTTCACTTTTTAAATATAAATACCCCTATAATACACAAGCTTAATGTATTCTAGTAAAGTTAGTCTGTAAACGAAGGTCCGTTCTGTTAGGTTGTTAGAGCATTTAGATAGTTTATAATCTAGAAATAGACCGTGGCCATCTTAAGCGTGGGCATCATGAAGCCAGACTGTATGACTTCCTGGATTTCAGCTTTGCATATCTCGCACATGCTCAGTGCACAAGCAATGTAATAGGTTTCAGTCAGGTTTGCAAGGACTACTGGGAAACATGATGCCTATCCCAGAAACCCTTGCAAATAGCCTAGGCAAATAAGGAGGAGGAAGTAATGAAGGACTACAAAATAAAGGTATTTACAAGCAACAAATTAAATACAAATTGTCCATTCTGAACACTATGAGATTAGAGCATGCAGCACAGACAAACATAAAAAAATGGTGGAACTCCACTTTAAGTATTCCCCTGTGCACTATGGTCGACCAGCGCTCCCAGATCTCTTCCTCTATAGTTTCACCCAGGTCCGATTCCCATGCTAATTGGTAAGAAGGTTTGGTCTGTTTATTATTGAAGAGATTATATAGATCTGAAATTCCTCCTCATGATTCAGGTCTATTTAGGCATTTATATTCAAATATGGTCTTAGAGGTTATATCTGTTAGATCTGTATCTAACAATTTTATGAAGTGAGTAATCTGATGTAGATGAAATGATTCTATCTGCGGCATCTGCAATTTTTCCTGGATTTTGCAGAGGTTTAATCCCTTTATGGTCTATGAACTGTGCTATCCTGTAAAGGCCTTTGTTAACCCACAATGAAAATTGTTGGGGATTTTGTCCTGGAGGAAAGTGTGGGTTATTAAGTATAGGGGCTACAGGGGAATGGGAAGATTTTAGCGAGTATAATTTACATGTCGTGTCCCATAGATGGACTTTTTAATTAATTCATTTATTTATTTGTTACTAGTAACGGCAGTGATCAGTGATTTTTAGTGGGACTGCAACATTGCGGCGGACAAATCGGACACCTAACTGACACTTTTGACACTTTTTTGGGGACCAGTGACACTAATACAGTGATCAGTGCTAAATAATATGCACTGTAACTGTACTAATGACACTGGCAGAGAAGGGCGTTAACATCAGGGGTGATCAAAGGGTTGTGTGCTCCTAGGGAGGGCTTTCTAACTGTAGGGGGAATGCTGTGACTGGAGGAAAAGAGAGATCTGTATTTTTGCTTAACAGAAACACAAGATCTTCATCTCCCTCCCTAACAGAATGGCGGTCTGCCTTGTTTACATAGGCAGACTGCCGTTCTGCCTCTCCTGCGAATGATCAGCGGGTCCCAGGAGCTGTTACGACCGCCAGACCCGCTGATTGGCCTCCGCTGTATCCAACTACAGTGGGAGCAGGTCGCCAGCAGTGCGCGCAAGCTCCAGACCCACTGCACAAAATCACGTACCGGTACAGGATTTTGTGCAGGAGGGCCACCCTACCGCAGTATATCTGCATGGGGCAGTCCTTAAAGTGGATGTAAACCCACTCTCATCCTTTCTAAACTACTGACATAGTGGTTATTAATAAGGATATACATGCCTCCTGCATGTATCCTTAACTGTCAAATATCTCCCCACTGTCTGATATGAGACCCGAAAAACTGCAGATTCTGTGGGTGGATCTGTTGTCTGGAGCTCAGTGGGTGGAGTTGTGATGTCAGTAGACTCCCTGCCCACCTCTACACTCCCCTTGTCAACATGAATTTTCTCCTGTGTATTTCGTACACTGAACTTCTGCTATGATCACTAACATCCAGTCAAAACCCAGAAAGGTCACCACATGACTTCAGCATGCCCAATCATGCTAAGGTGGGAAGCAACCAATCCTGGGAGAGCTGGAGAAGAAAGGAGGAGGCTCCTGCATGAGATATGTAAATTACCTGTCACTCACAGCAAGGGGGAAGAACTGACTCCTATTTCTCTGTGTGCCAATTTTTATCTCACTAAAAAAAGATAAGCGGACTGCTCAGAGCTGGATTAGCACTTTGTGGCAAAACTGGGCACAGATGACATGAAATCCTATACTGTACAAGGTGCAAGCTTAAATTTAAAAAAATAAAATTTGGGTTTACATCCACTTTAAGTGGTTAATTGGCTATTCATCATTATCTTGCTATTTTTGTCTGGAGTTCTGCTTTACTCATCTTAAAAATAAGAATGGTGATTGTTGAACACATGCTCCTCGAGTCCTCACACAGTAAATCTCTGCCACTCACGGCCTTGGTATAATTATCAGGATCAGTAAGTTCATGTCATTCGTACATCCGCTCCTTGTAATTCAGAATAATTTTAACAGACCAACATGCCGCATGTCTCTACTACAATGTCACTAATTAGCAGGGTCATTTTTAATTTAGAACTTCTTTCCCGGTCTGAGGAGTCTAGGACAGAACAGTATTCTGCTACAGGAGCCGGTTTGCTGATGAGGAGATTTTAATTAACGTGTGGTTTCATTTAGTTTTTGCTAAATTGAGTGAGCAAGCTTCATTCATCCTGTGATTTCACTTTCCACCAGCCACTAGTAATTTTAGAGGCTTAGAGCTTCCTGGCTGTTGCTACTGTAATTCTTTGAAGCATGGATATTAATCACAAGAGAGTCTTTCATCCACCAGTGTTTTTGCATGTGTTTTTTAGAATGTCAATACATACGCTTGAAATGTATACACTCTAGCCCTTTAAAACACGTACAGCTGACTGTTGGACTTCTTCTCCATTGATTTACAATAGAGACGGACTGTGCACACCAGACAATCAATAAATTACTCTCTTAAGGAAGGCGCATTAACTTTCATTCTTTATGTAGTTATTTTCAAGCAAGAGCTTAGACTTCTTTCCTAAGTAGGTTTAGGCCATCTAGCACAATTCACTCTTATAATATGTGTCTGTCATTGACCTTATGTGTGCTTTTAAACATGAAAATGCAATGCTTGCGTGAATTGAGAGTGTCCCCTGCTGGGTCTGCTTTAAAAATACAACAGAAGTAGGTAATGAAGATCTGACAGACGGGGACACAAAACCTACCAAAGAGCTCTGCTGTTTTTTCAGTCTTCTGAGAATTTTCCCTCATATAAACATTTTTGGCTTTATATTTTCATCAGTTGTGGGTGCATTATGTTAGAAATAATTGTATCCGATAAACTTCGGAGTACTAACCTACTGCCCCTTTTCCCTACCCTTCTGTCACCTTTACGTACATAAGGTTAAGGTTATCTTAACGGTAGCGCCACCATATGTTCATGCCATATATGTTGAGATTCGTTTTCTACAACTTTGTTATTAGTGGACTACAGGTTAATTAATAATTCAGTTGTTATGCTCATTTTACCATGCCTATATTTTATCGTATTTACGCGATACTTGTTCTATTGTTATTTTTACAATATCACTGTATGCTTGTACATCCGTTGGATTTTGGTTGATACTCCCTCTGTATTGTTTAACCACTTGAGGACCATATGCCGCAGTTATACTGCGGCAGGTTGGTTCCTCTGGGGGAGCCGTCGTAGCTGTACATCAGCTGCTTTAAGAGCACTAGGGGGCACACAATGGAGCTGGCTGCGATGTCCGAAAGGCAAGGCACCCGCGATCACTTCTAAGAGAGACAAAACAAAGGTCTGTCAATGTAAACAGACTGATCTCCATTCTGTCAGGGGTGAGGAGACTGATCTGTTGTTCCTACTGCTTAGGAACAACGATTGGTCTCCTTCCCCAGTCAGTCCCACCCCCACCACTGTTAGAATCACTCCCTAGGATGCACCCCCTAGTGTTAACCTCTTCCCTGCCAATGACATTTATACAGTAAACAGTGGCTATTTTTAGCTCTAATCGCTGTAATAAATGTCAATGGTCCCAAAATTGTCCGGATCTGTCCACCGCAATGTTGCAGTCCCGATAAAAATCGCAGATCATCACCATTAATAATTAAAAAAATAATAATAATAAAAATGCCATAAATTTATGCACTATTTTGTAGATAAATTTTTGCGCAAACCAATCAATATATGCTTATTGCATTTTTTTTCCAGAAATATGTACAAGAATACATATCTGCTTATACTGAGAAAAAATTGGGGGGGGGGATATTTATTATAGCAAAAAGTAAAAAATATTGTTTTTTTTCAAGCTTTATTTGAGGGAAAAAAATTACGTAAATTTTGTTTGGGCACAACGTCGCATGACCGCACAATTGTCAGTTAAAGCGACGCAGTGCCGTATCACAAAAAGTGGCCCAATCATTAAGGGGGCAAATCTTCCGGTCCTTAAAAACCTGATTGTCCTTTCTTAAAGTAGATGTAAATCCACCCACTAAAATCTCATATAAATCTTATCATGTTAAGATAATTAAAGTGATACTGAAATACAATGTTTAATTGCCATTAAACCTTCTATTTATGTATAAAGATCACACCACTGTATTTAATCACTTAACCTCTGGAAAATTTACTCCCCTTCATGTATGAATAGAAAGTGCCGTGCTTAAACATATGTGAATACACAGTAATATTTTCATAAACCATATATCATATGGTGATAAAGTGCAAAGTACCAAGTATCAAAAAATTGAAAAAAAAAAGGAACTAGCGCTAGATTGCCTGTCAAACTATCACTGTCTCTGCCAGTATAGTGCCAGTAAAGTGTCACAGCTGCGTAAATTCCAGTAGATATATACCATAGTTTGTAGACGCTATACCTTTCACACAAACTATTTAATATAAATATATATACCATAGTTCGTAGACCCAATACCTTTCACACAAACCAATTAATATACACTTTTTGGGATTTTTTTTACCAAAGACATGTAGCAGAATAAATTTTGGCTTAAATTTATGAAGAAATTCGATTTTTTTTCTTTTTTTATTGGATATGTTTTATAACACAGTAACAGTTTTTCTCTTTAAAATTTCCAGTCTTTTTTCTTTTTTTATTGCAAAAAATAAAAAACCCAGCTCTATGTAAAGCATTTCATTTGCAACAGTTTTGCTTGACCGCGCAATTGCCGGTTAAAGTAGGGCAGTGCTGAATGGCAAAAAATGCTGTGGTCATGAAGGGGGTAAAATCTTCCGGAGGTCAAGTAATTAACACAAAAAGTGGGGCAGACTCGATGGGCCACTTGGTCCCCCTCATAATATTTCCCTCTATGGTCAAATGTTCATAACCTATAGTGTTAGGCTATTTTCTCTTTGATCAATTTACCAACATGGTACATTTACCCAGTGAAAGGCAATAAATAGAAACAGACATTACACACATTTTACAAAAATGATAAGTATTATTTGTGACTTTTTCACGAATGATGAGACATTTTTAAAGCATTTTGTTCATACCTAGACCCCAAAGTCTCACTAATGGCAGAACTGCTACCGGCCACTTGTCTTTACATGCCTCTACGGGAACAAAATATTTTAAACTAACATTTTAACAAACAATACCTTCTTGTTTTCGGGAATATATTCTGACATTGATCACCCTTACGTTACTTTTTGACCTGAATAAAGAATGTCTTGGAACAACAGTAGGATAAAAAACAAGCTGATAACCATTTCATTTCCCATCAGTGAGTCAGATTTTGGCTTAATTTATGCAGTATTTAATTTATAGCATCTGTTTAGAGATTGAAAAAGTGGTTCATCTGGACTTTTTAGAATGTGTTTCAAGTAACCAGGGGACTGAGTTTTTGTAACGTTTTAGGTGTACAATATGTCTTGAAAACATACTGAACTGAATTAGCATGGGAGATACCTTGATGATCTAAATGCTACAGATCCACAATCAGCTAATTAACTAAAGATGTTGTATTATAGCTCCCGTGAAATGAGTCACCATTAAATTGTATTACTGTATGTAACAGTATATGTATAAATAGTTATATGGTTCAAAGAATTTTCTTGCTGAATTAGGAGGATTTATTCAAATCGCTGCAAAAAAATAAAAATAAATCAAAAATTGGAATTGCAGCTAATACTTGAATATGTATATACAGTATAATTAAATTGCCTCCATTCTAATAGTTGTTAATACCATTTTACCAATAGTACATGTCTTAGGCAGCCATACACAGTGAAAATTTATTTCCTGCAACTCGTGGAATTCGCACGATTCCCCCATCAACACAGACAGTGCTGACAAGGGAATTCCTCCTCTCAAGTCAATGTCTGCTCCGGGGGGCAGGGGCAGGCAGGGGAAGCTGTCCTTGCTGGGAGAAGAGACTGATCACTAGCGGTTATAGCAGCCACTAGCGATAATCATAAGAGAATATGGCAGGCTGGTTGTACCCAGGAGTTGATCGATTAAATTAGTGCATGCAGCCTGCCCATTAAAGCAGAGTTCCACCGAAAAAAATAAATTAAAAGTCAGCATCTACAAATACTGGAGCTGCTGACTTTTAATATTAGGACACTTACCTGTACGGGGTGCCCACAATGTCATCACCTGTAGCCGATCTGTTCCTCGGCTCCCGGGTGGAGGCGCCGGCATCTTCAGTAAGGGAATCAGGAAGTGAAGCCTTGCAGCTTCACAGCATGGTTCCCTACTGCACGTGTGCGAGTCAAGATGCACGTCCTCACTGGCCCCTACTGTCTTCTGGGACCTGTGTGTGACAGAGGAGGGGCCGGACATGGCGTAGATCGCCACGGAATCTGCAGCGATCTATCCTGGGAAGTGGGAGCAAATACATGTATTAGACAGGCTTCTGCTCCCCCCTCCCCATGAAAGGTGCCAAATGTGACACCGAAGAGGAACCGGAAAAGCAGAAGTTCCATTTTTGGGTGGAACCCCAGTTTAACGGTTCAAATCTCCACTGGTTTCTGCTGAACCAGCCAAGATTCAAACCATGTATGGCCAGCCTTAGTCATGACTACATTTTCCTTTAAAAGGTGGAAATTCTGTAAGGTGAACTTACACTGGACCCCTTACACTGGATCCCTCCCCCCCCCCGGTCCGGCTGTACCTGAAGCCAGCGATTACCCACTAGGAGACATCGGGTCGCAGCTTCACCAGTCAGGGGATTTGAAATCCCTGTGGCTTAATCACCTAAACGTACCTCATAAAGGTACATATAAGAGGCATTCTAATTGGTCGATGCAGTCACATGGATGGCGTCGACCAAGCAAAACCTGCCTAGCCTGTACTGTCAGCGCTGGAGAAGAAGAGAGAAAGCTGCAGGGATTTCAAATCCCCAGACCGGTGAAGCGGCAACCCAATGTCTCCTAGCTGGCAATCACCGGTTTCAGTTACAGCGGGACCATGTGCGATGGGGAGGGGGTCCAGTGTAAGTATACTTTACAGATTTTCTGTAAATGTGAACTTACAATTTAAAGAGAACCTGTAGATGTATGTACTAATCTGAATCACCTCCAGTGATTTCCATCCTTTGTTTAGCCTCACTCCAATCCTGATAACAAGCTGTTAATTGACAATTGCTCACGTAAAGGAAAGCTAAAGGCCTAAATAATTGACAGCTTAGCCGCTCTTTTAGCAACCCAGAAAGAAGGCTGTTGTCAAGTCTAGCAGAAAAGAAGGAAGCTTCAAAAGCTGAAAAATGTAATGGAAGCTGAAGCTTCGGAATAAATTGAAGATAGGTGACACAGCCTCTGGAGAAGTGGATATAATAATTCTCCTAATGCAGGGATCTTGCATTAGGATTTTTTTACTCAAATATCAGGATGGTGCATAACAAACTGGTCTTCACAAATCCATATACAGTGGAACCTTGGATTACAAGCATAATCCGTTCCAGGAGAATGCTTGTGATCCAAAGCACTCGCATACCAAAGTGAGTTTCCCCATAGAAGTCAATGAAACCAAGATAATTGGTTTGACTTCTATTGCATGCAATACCACATATGACCAGAGGTGGGGGGTGCCGGAGAGCATCGGAAATACTCAGGGACAGCTCGACTGAACTCACCCCTCCCCCCTCGCACCTCTGGCCAAATGCAGTGCTGCACACCCCATTGGCTTGAATCCTGCTCGTGTTGCAGGGCAACACTCGCAAACTGAGTCAGGATTATTTTTAAAAAGTTGTTCGTCATTCAAATCACTTGTTAACCTTGTTACTTATTAACCAAGGTTCCACTGTACTTCAGAAATCTTCCATAAAGCCAAAATGAAAATCAATGAGGTTTGGGATTCTCGATTTGGCTTAAAACACATGAGTAAATATATTTCAATTTTTAAGACATGCAGTAAGTGAAGCAATGCAGTTTATTTGCATAAGACATCAAACTTTATTTAAAAGCCACAAAACTATATGTTATATCTTTATATATATATGTGTGAATATTATACATTATATATTTGTACAAATGTGTATAATCTTTACTGTTTAAATAATGAAGCCTTATTTGTATGCATATTATTTTTTATTATACACAGGTTATTTGGTATTACTTCATTAGTTCAAACTGATTGTTCAAGCACATGGAAATTCTTTGCAACTCCCCAACGAAATTGGTACCACTTTACGAATCCTGTTGTCCTTTTAGGACTGTATTACACACTGGCAACACTCATACGTCTTTGGCTGCAGGAGCCTGTTGTAAGTGTAATATTTTATTAATTATTTATTTTTATTGATCCTTGAATTGGATTGGATGTTGTTACTCCGATGAAAACACATTAAAGAATCCACTTAAATATGACTGTATAAACCTCTTTAATGGACCTATTTGTTTTCAGACTAGTACTGTACTGTAAGAAGGTTAGCATTTTCACTTTGCCATCGATCTGTATTGATCACTGAGCTTCTCTGCCCTTGTATAATATAATTGTTGTTTCCTGTGTGTTTGAGTGTCTTGTCCATCGAAATTTGTTAACAAGCATAATACCTTTCTAGGATGTGCATACTGTTATGTGATGACCATGCCAGTTAGGTTCATATAGTTCAGGAGTAAACTAAAAAGACATGGGTATATGATATGCAAAGTTAATCAATCCCACTGTGATCTTCCCCCTTTGGGGACCATTATATTGCTGATCAGTATGGTTGTCACTATATTTTTAAATTGTTCATGCCTTGTATGTTTTATTGATTTTGTATTAATAAAAATCTTTACTAATTTTTTTTTTTTATATATATGTGTTCTCACACGTGACTCTAATTGGTTACCTGAACCGTGATAGTCCTACTGCCCATGCCCCTTGTCTTTTTGGTCTGGGGACCAAATACTAGACATTTCTATAGTCAAACTTTTAGGATGATGGTACAACCCAGGGCCAATCCGCCCTATAGGCTCACTATGCAAGCCGCTTAGGGCCCAGCAAAGCTGCGAAGGGCCCCCCAAATTACTAGAGGCCCCGCCTGGTGAGAACTCATTTTCGCCCCCTCACCCCGCTTCTCAACTCGCTGGCTGCATGGGAGAAGAGGTAAGAAGTCAGCACCCCCTGCTTCTCAATTTAATGTAAGATGTAATTTCCGACAGCAGAACACCCCCTCCCCCCGCTTCTCAAATTTCTTTAATGTGACATGTCAGCACCCCCCGCTTCTCATTTTTAATGTGCCATGTCATTTTGCTTAGGGCCCTAGGGAGGTCAGGATCGGCACTGGTACAACCAACTACAATTTATCACATTTCTGTAGAGGCTCTACTTTAATTTCATATGCAAAATTAAATAGAAATAAATAGCCAGATTCACATACATCGGCGTATGTTTAAGCTGGCGTAGCGCAGCCCATTTGCACTACGCCGATGTAAAATAGAGGCAAGGCCAGTATTCGCAAAGCACTTGCTCCCTAAGTTACGTCGGCGTAGCGCAAATGGCCCGGCGTAACCCCGCCTAATTCAAAATAGGCAGGTAGTTGGGGGGCGTGCTCCATGTAAAGTACCCGTGACCCCATGTAAATGAGGGCCGTTGGTACGGCGCATGCGCGCGCATGCTCAGAATCACGTCGCAAATACTCATTGCTTTCGACGTGAACGTCACCTACGCCCAGCCCCATTCACGTACGCTTATGCAAACAACGTAAAATACGACGGCTGTTCCGTCGTCCATACCTTGCATGGGCTGAATTTTTGGTGGTTTATCTTTACGCCAGCGTATGTCTTATGTAAACAGCATATCTTACTGCGACGGGCGTACGTACGTTCGTGAATCGGAGTATCTTGCTCATTTACATATTCAACACGTAAATTCACATACACGCCCCTAGCGGCCAGCGTAAATATGCACGGAAGATACAACGGCGTAGGAGACTTACGTTGGTCGTATCTTAGCAACAGTGAAGCGTATCTCAGTTTGAGAATACGCTTAAATATACAACGGCGCTCAATCGAACTTACGACGGCGTATCTACTGATACGCCGTCGTAAGTCTCTATGAATCCGGCTAAAAGTTTTTTTTTAGAAGAGGGAAGATTTTCAAAACCCAACTCCACTGAAATTTTTAAATGGAGCAGTGAAGGGTTAAAGCTTATTTTTTTTAAAGTTCTTGTTAAAGTTTTTTTTTTAATATCAATCTCTGTCCCTATTAGCTCCCATTCACACTTGTCCTGCAAATTGGGACTGCAAAGTCGCATGACAAGTCGTTCCCCATGATTTCCAATGATAACCATTTATATATGTGCGACTTCAAGTCGTGCCTGTACTACTTTGGTCCAACTTTAATGCAAGTTGAGGTCCATGGACCTCAAGTTTACACAGGCATACCCTGAAATCGGGTCAAAATCGCAGCAAAATCTCAGCGGTGTGAAAGGGGCCTTAGTCAATCCCCTATTACTTCCTTTAAAGGCCAAAGGGGGCATGTACAAAAATTAAAATACATTTCTAGTAGAGTGAGGAAACGTTGAAACGTTTGACAATGTTTTTATTGGTGCCCATGCCTTTCTCCCCATGACAATCGCATCTTCCATTTCCTGTAATGGGGACAGTAAGTGAGAAATAATCTCCCCAATGGGATAACAGAGAGGATTAAAATCTGACATTTATTTTAACTGGTCCTCGCTCAAAACTAAAAGGTGGCTTGTGTTAGGCTTTCAAGTTACATTACATAGATTATATATTTATCTGTTATTAAAGATGTGTACTTAGTAGTACTTAGTACTTCCTAGAAAATTTCACGTGGAGGGTTGCAAAGTCAATATACCCAAAAATTGTACCTAATAGACATAACTTTTGTCAAATCTGGGTTTTCTTGTTCTAGATAAGCTATGAAGACAATAAAGAAGATGAAGAAGGGGAAAAGGAAGGAGAGTACAGCCCAGCCCCTCTAACTGCAGAAAGAAGACGCAGTCTGTGGTATGCCACCCACTATCCCACAGATGAAAGAAAAGTAAGAATCAATAGAAAAAAATGTTTATCCTCCTCTAATTATTTTGGATCATAATCTTTTCAATCATGGATCATACCATGCCTTAAATGTTTCTGTTCAAGATATTTAGCAGTAATTGGAAATAAATGCACTACCTTTCATCATACTTAAATTGTAAGCTGAAAGTGTAGTCAAGCAGCTAAATAGACAGTTTGAAGCAGTTGCAAGCTCCAGTCACAGTGCTGTAGTACTTATTTATCCTAGTCTAAATGCTGATGTACAGGTTGACTTTTAGTACCACAGACGTGATTTTTTTTTTTAAATACCGTACATAAATACATAACGGAATTAAATAGTTTTTATTTCTCTAATCTGCCTAGTCGCACACTTTCAACAATTGTTAGAAAAATAACATTTAAAATTTAAAACAAGCATTATTGTTTCTATATAGACACCATGTTTATTATGTTTTAGTCTTCAAAATAACGCATTTGATGTATTTAAATGCTATTGACATCATAACAAACCTGATTTCGCATTAATCACTACAATTCATTAATTTTACCAATTGCTTATCAGCTAACTTAAAGCGGAGGTTCACCCGTACAATATACTTTTTCCCCTTAGCTTCATGCTCGTTTTGTCTAGGGGAATCGGCTAGTTGTTTTAAAATATGTGCTGTACTTACGGTTTACGAGATGCATCCTCTCCGTCGCTTCCGGGTATGGGCTGCGGGACTGGGCGTTCCTATTTTGATTGACAGTCTTCCGAGAGGCTTCCGACGGTCGCATCCATCGCGTCACGATTTTCTGAAAGAAGCCGAACGTCGGTGCGCAGGCGCAGTATAGAGCCACACCGACGTTCGGCTTCTTTCGGCTACTAGTGACGCGATGGATGCGACCGTCGGAAGCCTCTCGGAAGACTGTCAATCAAGAAGGAACGCCCGCTCCCGAAGACCCATACCCGGAAGCGACGGAGAGGATGCATCTCGTAAACCGTAAGTACAGCTCATATTTTAAAACAACTAGCCGATTCCCCTAGACAAAACGAGAATGAAGCTAAGGGGAATGTTTAAAAAAATAGATTAATGGGTGAACTCCCGCTTTAAAGAGAAAGGAAACCACGTAAAATGTTCATATTTAAAAAAAAAACAGTAAAGTAAAAGCATAATGTACTAGTATGCACCACATACTAGCACATTATGAAATACCTACCTTGCACCACCGTGCTGTGAGCTCTGACAAACGCTTCCATCTTCACCCAGTCTTCTTTCTAGGTTTGCGTCCTCTGGCCATCCTCTGGCCGCGCCGTGATGACATCACTCCTGCACATGCACACAGGAGTCACAGACCACGCACAGAGCTCTGACGGGATGGAAAGGGTATACCGCCCCTTCAGAGCGCATGCGCCGGTGACATCACTGGTTGCATGAAGTGTGAATATCTCCTAAACCAGATTTAGGAGATATTCATAGTGCCTATAGGTAAGCCTTATTATAGGCTTACCTGTAGGTACAAGCCTGCAGAATTAGTTTATATCCACTTTAATGGACTTGATCATTGCGTTTATGCTTTTACTAATTGTCTAAAATAGGAAGAGTGCTCAAGTTGAGATTTTACCTAGTTAACTAGTGAAATGATGGCTTTTCTTTTTATGCTATCCTAGAACAATGTTAGATAGTGTCAGACAGGACCCGACTCATTCAGAACCCATTCTTCCAAGTAATGTTTTATGCAATATACAGTGTGATATTTTTGTAGAGTGCTTTGTTTAAAAAATCATATAATGTGAAGCCTGCTTTTCCACTGGATATGGGGAACCCTAAAGTTATTTGTGTAAACAACTCTTTAAAATTACTGTACGTGGTATCATGGTAAGCACCACATATACATTTAATTCTGTATAAAGGGCTTTCTGCATCAGATACGATACATTTTGGACCTCTGTTTTTAACTCCTACAGAAGCAACCTCACACTGATGCCTGAATTTTCACCCTATTTTTGTGAACTGCTGAAGGAAGATAGTGTTATAAAATAGAAAAGTCAAGTTTCTATTACTCCTGAAAACTGTTTGTGATTTAAGGTCATCAAAGTTCGGCACATTCAGTTTTTGGCTTGGTAACTGTGGCACGGTCAATGTTTGTGTAGGAATCGTTTATTGGAATAAAAAGTAACAGACCATCTTAGTGTTGCAGGTTCATACTGCTTGATTTCTTACATAAATCCATCAATTAGGCAGCACTTTAAATTATTGGGTTCAGTACTCCAGGGAAGGGTACTGGTAATGGTACAACATACAAAGACATTTCACAATTGTGTCCTCTCAACCTTGTGGCAACAGTTTGGGGAAGGCTATTTTCTCTTGTAGCATTACTGTGCCCTGTGCACAAATCCAGGTCTATAATTTGATGAGTGTGTGTTGAGAATCTTGAGTGGCCTTCACAGGGCCATGATCTCAACCCGATTGAACACCTTTGGGATGAATTCTTTTGCCCAGGTTCACACTGTGCTGTGGGAGTGAGGCCGTGCAAGTTCAGCTGAACTCGCATGATTTCACTCCCGCTGGCAGTCCCGATTTCGGCCGCGATTTCAGAGACATCTGTGCAGGTTTCTGCACAGATGTCAATGTAAATCGTGGGCCGAAATCGCAAAAAGTAGTACAGAAACTACTTTTTGAAATCGGTGCAGCGCCACAGATGGTGTATCGCACCGGACGGTGCCATTGCCGGAAATTTGCGGCAAATATCGCCGTTTTGACATGCGATTTGACATGCCAAATCGCATATCAAAACGCACCAGTGTGAACCAGGCAACATCAGTACCTGACCCCACAATCACTCTTTTGGCTTAACAAGCATAAAAATACCCCAGACAGACTTTAAGAAAGACTTTAAGAAAAAAAAGGCCTTTACAAAGCTGTGGAGGTTGCCAGAGACACAAAGAGGTTGATTTATTAAAGGCAAATAGACTGCAAGTACAGTTGCTCCAGAGCTTAGTAAATGAGGTAAAACTTCACATCACAAAGAATACTCAATCATGTGCAAGGAAAAGAAACTGAATTTTTGCTTGCAGATGATTGGTTGATGGAAGTCAGCAGAGCTTCTGCTCATTTACAAAGCTCTGGAGCAACTGCTATGGCAGAGTGCAGCTTCACATTGCAAAGTGTACAGTCTATTTGCCTTTAGTAATATCAACCTCGAAGGGATGGGGGGGGGGGGGGGGGACTCCGTATTCATGCCTACAATTTTTTAATGGGATGTCCAGCAAGTTAATATAGATGTGATGATCAGGTGTCCACACACTTTTGGTAATATATTGCACATATGCAAAAAAAGGGAAATATTTATTTATTGTGAGAAAAGAGAGAGAGAGATGTTATTTCAGATGGCAGATGACCTGTAAAATTAATTGTATCTATCTATCATCTGTCATTGCTACTGACTGTGTGTTCACCATTGTTTTTCTGTTACTGTATGTTCCAATAAATTATACTTCTTTTTTATATGCAGATATACAGTATTAAAGAATAAACTGTAGCTAAAATACCTGTTTTTAAAAGTAAAATTGGAAAGAATAGGCTACAATGAGAGAAAAAAAAATTGCACATTTTTAAATTTTGATTATTTTTCCTAATGAGTGAGGGTACAAAAGTCAAGATACCTACTTAGTCTGATGTCATGAAGTTGTCAAGTATGCATAAAAGACTCTTGATTACTTTATTGATTTTATGAAGAAGGGAAAATAATCACATTAATACACACACACACGGTTCCACGTAATTCAATTTGTATTGCAGGGTTACATTTGTGCAACTATGACACTGAAATTGACTATATTAACACCTTCACGCCTAAAACTAAAACAAATTTAAATGCCTAAGCACAGTTTTGCAACTTTGACATGTGTTAGTAAAACTGTACATATCGTCACAATGCCTTAGTGCAGGGGTAGGCAACCTCGGTCCTCCAGCTGTTTTGAAACTACAAGTCCCATGAGACATTGCAAGACCCTAACAATCACAGGCATGACTCCTAGAGGCAGAGGCATGATGAGATTTGTAGTTTCACCACAGCTGGAGGGCCGAGGTTATACCTTGTTTTTTTCCGGACAAATTGGCCTAAAACACACTGACACTAAGTGACACCGATACCAATTATAAAAAATATTTTTTTATTCTATTCAAAATATGCTGATCATGACCTTTGACCCTGACCTTGTCCTTTGCCACCCTAACACTAACACTGAAAACAATTTATGTTGTTATTTTTTTTCTTTAATTTTTCTTTATTTTTTATAATTCTGATTTCATTTATTTTTTTACACACTTTTTTTTATTTACAATGTTTCTTTCCTTTCATTCAAGAAAGGAAGTAAACACAGGGGTATGCTCTCAGTTACCGATCACTGTTATAGCCAATCAGAGGCTATCACATCGATCAGGTGGCCCGAAACCGACAGTCACGGGACCTAACTAAAATGTTAATATAGAGCTATGACTACTGTCTTGCTTGAATATATAAATAACAGTTTTTAGAAGGGCTGAAATGCTACTTCAGGTTCCTATTAGTTTTAGACACTGGTAGACATTGGCTAGGCCCTCATTCACATGATCTCTGCTTAAAGGGGTTGTAAAGGTTTGTCTTTTATTTTCTAAATCGGTTCCTTTAAGCTAGTGCATTGTTGGTTCACTTACCTTTTCTTTCGATTTTCCCTTCTAAATGTTTTTTTTCTTTGTTTGAAATTCTCACTTCGTGTTTCTCCTCAGTAAGCTTTCCACCATCATCGGAGCGGTGGAAAGTCATTTAGAACAGCTTACTGAGGAGAAACCGGAAGTGAGAAATTCAGACAAAGAAAGCAAAGAAAAAAAACATTTAGAAGGGTAATTGAAGGAAAAGGTAAGTGAAACAACAATGCACTAGCTTAAAGGAACCTATTGAAAAAATAAAAAACAAACCTTTACAACCCCTTTAAGGGAATATTAGTCAATCTGAACTTTGAAACACACACACACAAACCTTTGGTAGATATTATGTGATCAAGAGCTTTATGTGTCTTGCATTGAAGGAAAAATGGAACAACTTTTTTTTTTACAGAAAAAGTTTCATCCCCTCTAATACTCTGTCTCAGAAAACATGGTTATCATCGCTTTATGTTAATTTTTGTGTATAACACTACTTTAACAGCATTTGGTATTTTAGCTATTGGTTTACCTTTAATGAGAAAGAGCGTGTGTTTTATTTTGCTTTACATCTTTGCTGTGCAATTTAAAAAAATATTTAGTAACATTTTGTAATCCACAGCGATGTTGTATTGGTGGCTATTATTAATTTACTCTGCTTTGCTTTTTGCAGCTTCTTTCCATGACCCAAGATGAATTCAAGTCATCTGATGTTAGTATACACCAAAATTCATTCCACATTTGCTTTTCACTCTGCCTGTATACATGTGCAGAAGTGATAAATATTTTGTATATATTAATATATTATGCAGAGGTGATATATACACACACACACACACACACACACACACATATATATATATATATATATATATATATATATATTATTGAACAGAGAAGCATACTGTATAAGGACATCTTGATTCTGAGTATAGGTTTGTGTAATTTTACCAGTCTACATTTGACAAGCATACATTTTATCAGGTCATTTTTCTTTTACACTCTTTAAATCCACCCAAAGCAATGGTATATTGATAAAAAGAAAAACAAATGAGCCTTACTATACAGTAGTGAAGGTGTCAAATTCAAAAATAAAATAAAAGTGTGCAAAGTCTTACAATTAGTGTTTTTTAGAAAGTAGCTACTGAGTAGTGGTCTCTTTTCAGAGATTCAACATGCCCCCTGCTAAATTAGATCTGTGGCAATCTTAAAAGCTTATGTTTTCTGCTGAATAAAGAGTGCCAGCTCTGACTCAATGGAAGCCATGTCAGACCTTTGCAGAGAGACCGCAGCTTCCACAAAAAGTGTCCTTTTTTGCAGCATGCTGAAAAGGTTCTGTCTTTTCTGCTCAGGCTATGGCTGCTTTCTAAAGAAAACAAACGTTTGTATGTTGTTTGTTTGATGTACTTAGAACAGTGTTGTCTTGTGGCGCACCAAAAAGATCAACAAAAAAATTACGGCACGCCTATAAAGATTTAAAAAAAAAAATTATGGTGAAGAACTTATTTATTTTTACATATATATTACATTTTAAATGTAATGTGAAGGATGTGCTTTCGAGAGAAAAATCAGACTGAAGCGATTGTAATCTTCTTTATACTTTCGCTTGCTTCCTTGCTTTTCATTTAACAGTTTCTCTTTCAGAGTTCCCGACATGATTAAGTATTTCTCTATCGCTAAACAATGAACAAACTTTATTTATAAGCATCAAAGTTGAAATAGAAGGGCCTCTATTATTATAATATAATTAGAGCGATCTAGTTTTCTCGAGATCTCGCACAAGTCTTGCGCTACGAAAGGAACCAATGAATGACAAATTGACAGACATCGCATTTTTATATATGTTACTTTTTTAACTTTTGCAACATTGATTTACCATTAAATTTTTCGATATGTTCAAGGTTTCAAAACTCTAGCAATTTTGAAAAGACTTTTCAAACTCCTACGGCACACAGTTTGAGAAATAGAAAGTTCAATTGAGCATTAAATAATGTAAAAGATTTTTATAATAGCAGTGAAGATAATGAGATAATGAATTGTTGTAATAAATAAAATGCAGTTAAATCCTAAAAACACAGATGAAGAAAACCAGACTCATTTGATGACATGGCTGTATGTCATTTGACTTTAAATAGTTTGGATCAAGCTGGTTCAAAAAATTATTTACTTCACTAACAGTTGCAGAGGCTGTGTGCACTGTATAATCTGTTCTTAGCCTCAGTGTCATATAGTAATATAGTATACAGAACTGTGTACGGGGAGTGTCACAAGAAATTCCTGTCCAACTTCCAGAACAAAATCGAGTCAGCCTTTCACAGGGAGTTTTGTATTTGATGAATGAATACAAAACTTCCTCTGATTGTTGGGGCCTGGGAGCTGTATACGGAAGTTAACCACTTAAGGACCGGGCCTATTTTTCAGACTCGGTGTTTACAAGTTAAAATCTTTTTTTTTTGCTCGAAAATTACTTAGAACATTATAAATATTTTTTTCTAACACCCTAGAGAATAAAATGGCAGTCGTTGCAATACTTTCCGTCACACGGTATTTGCGCAGTGATCTTTCAAGAGCACTATTTTTGGAAAATAATACACTTTTTTGAATACAAAAATTAGCCCAATTTTTTTTATATTGTGAAAGATAATGTTACGCCAAGTAAATTGATACCCAACATGTCACGCTTCAAAATTGTGCCCGCTCGTGGAATAGCGACAAACTTTTACCCTTAAAAATCTCCATAGGCGACGTTTAAAAATTTCTACAGGTTACCAGTTTTGAGTTTCAGAGAACCCTACCTAAATACTTACTTAACAATCTTGTTTCACAGAAGCAGAGGCTCTCTCGGCCTGCTCTCTCGTTTTTCAGACAAAGCAGTCAATGGCTTGTGCTGTTGTCAATCACAGCCAGTGAGGAGGGAGTGGGGGGCAGGGCCGAGCTACAGTCTGTGTGTCTTATGTACGCACAGAGCTGGCTTGGAAGTCAACACATACAAGGGCCCCCATACTAAGCAACTTGCTATGGGGTGGTGCCTTGCAGCAGGGAGGGGCTAGGAGCAATGGCTTGGGACCCGCGAAGAGGAGGATCCGGGCTGCTCAGTGCAAAACCATTTCACAGAGCAGGTAAGTATACATTTTTTATTTATTTTTTGCTGTTTTTTTTCTCTTTAGACTTTAGACGCCTGTAAAGCGGCTAAAATGCGCCTCTTAAGCCTCCCCAGTGTGAAAGCCCAAGTGCTTTCACACTGGGGCGGTGAGCTTGCAGGACGGGAAAAAAAGTCCTGCAAGCAGCATCTTTGGGGCATTGAAATTATTGCACACGCTGCTGAAGCGCCTGCGTAGCACTTTAGCAGCGTTGCAACATGGGCGTTTTTAACCCTTTCTTTAACCTCTAGCGAGGGTTAAGAGCGCCCTGCTAGTGGCCGGAAAGCACCGCTAAAACAATGGAAAATTGCTGCTAAAACTAGTGCCGCTTTACCGTTAATCCGGTGCAGCCCACTGTGAAAGGGGTCTTAATAAAATGTTATCCCTTACAAGTACGTTATGAAACTATAAAATGTATATATACTGTACATGCTGAACTGCCTCTCATACATATTTCATTGCTGCTATAAGTATGCGTCATGAATTATGGAGCTTGTACTAAAAGAGAAGAGGGCTTACATTCTGTTTAATGGTCTAGCACAGCTGGAGGGCCGTCATTTGGAGATCCCTCCAAACGACGGCCCTCCAGCTGTGCTAGACCATAAAACAGTCTAGCAGACTTTATCTGCAGAGTTTGAAACCAGGCTTTACCTGCATTTAGGTGTTTAAAATGATCTTTACTTAGGTTGTATGTAGTTGCCATTACTTGGGCTGATGTAGTGGATAAGTGCTATGCTTATAACTTACATTGTACTGAAAAGCAGTATGTTTGCAATATGTTCTATTATGTTTCGCCATTAATAATTCTTAACTAACTACTACTTAACAGGTATTACTTGTAACAGTTAATGGGACTCCAGTTGATTACCATACGATAAATACATCACTTCCTATAGAAAATGGACCAACTAAAATAGATATGTACTCCACACCACAATACAAGTGGGAGCACAATGATGAAATCTCAGGTAACAGCTTTTTTCCAGCTCATTGTGTAATGACTTGTGTTGATGTAAGTTTCATATAAAGAAAAGTGCTAAATCATCTGTTATTTTGTGCTGTTAAACAGAATTTCTTTTAGTCCTTGTTAAAGAAAAAGACCTCATAAAACTATTTTTTAAAGTAATCCTGTACTATGTTTTACAATAGGCAAATCTAATACAAGACATCTTACTTTCCTAACACTACACACCTTCCCAATGCTCTGCTAAAGTCAGCCAAAAATCTCATGCAGATACTGCCTCCTATGTGACAGTGATCAGGCCTGGCAATAGGTCATTTAGGCAAAGAGCACTATATTGTGGAGGGTGGAGAGTTGTGTGCATCTGTTCCCCATAACCAAAGTTTGAGTTCTATTGGGGATCCAATTGAGAAGGTGCTGTTAATGTAGAATGTACCCCCATTTTAAAGTCCCCTGTATAAGTGTTGTGTTATCTTTTAAGATATTGGTACAGTGTCCCTTTACCTAATTGATTCCCAAATAATTGCACCCTCTTTCTTCCTCTGGACAAGAATGCTTAATTTTGTAGTTGTGTTGGTTTAGCACCTATTAATTTGCTCATAACACTAAAATAATTTTCAATTTGGGTTTGTGAGGATAGGATCTTGTAGGCTACCCCATTTTTATAGGTCTGTGATTGCAAAGCTGCTGAATAACATTTGCCTCTAGGATGAGTGATTGGTGTTTACACAAGTGGGCTAACTTAAAGGAGTCTTATGCTCTCTTATTTTAGTTAATAATGTAAATTAATATAAGTTTCAATATACAATCATCTACAAGAGAAAGGAAAAAAAATAGGATTTGGATGATCAAAGGAAACTTAGCTTGAACACTTACTTTGTAAAGTACCTCTTTACCACTTTAGTAAATCAACTCCAGAAAATTCAAATATCAGTCTCAGAGCCCAGCAGGTATGTTAGAGTAGGTAAGTGGTATTTATGTATTTACTGTGCCATATTGGATAAGCCTCCACAAGCCCCTTTATTAACCTTATCTTATGCTTTGTCTTGCTGATCAAGTTTATAACAATAAAAATGTATGTAGTACTCAGCATGTGTACTATGAAGAAGAATTAGTAACATGTGTTCCATTAGAAAAGAAAGAAGAGGAAGAAGAAGAAGAGATGGAGGTGGATGTTTCTGAAAAAAAAGAAAATACCAAGGTTCACGTCATGGTTGTTGCATTACAGTTCATCATGAAGCAAAGCTATATATGTGCTCTTATTTCTATGATGGTAAGCTGTAATAACACAAACTTTAATGCGTAATGCCATGTAGCTATAATAAACAAAGCTCTCTAACTCTGACCTTCTTAGAAGATTTGATGCGCTTATCTTTGTATTATATTTCACAGACAACAATATGTGTTTTTATATTATATGAAATAAAGAAACATTTTTATACAAACTTTATGATATTGCACGGTAAGTGTGCACGCCATGGTATATTTAAAGTCCCAAAATGCTCTCTGCCCTTTTGCTATAATAAACTAAGGTTGATTTCATATAGAACAACTGGATTTTTTCCATTTTTAATTGAGTGCGAGAGCTTTACAGTTTTTTGCCTTGGCTAAATGTTGTTTGTGATAAAGTGTTGCATCAGCCAAATAAAAGGTTCAGCTTTGGTGCCCTGGAACTAGTATATTTCTGAGAAGACAGCAAATGGTTTCCTCTTTTAGAAACTATCACTTATATACTTTCCATAACAACATCTTATCGTAAGACTCCATGCACACTGGGCTTAAAAAAACATCTATTCTCTCAAGAGTAAAAAAACGCTCATATAGAGCATTTTTTGTACAAAGTTTAGACGAGTCTAGGAGAGTTTTAATTTTTTTCTGCCTCCAAGCTCCAACCAGAAATGCGAATGAGAAGGGTTTTTTTTCTGCCTCTTAAAGTTGATCTCAAAATATGCCTGTAAACGTCATAATGTGCATGAACACATAGGATAACATTGAGTTGCTTCTACAGGCAGAACACAAAACTCCTGTAGAAGCAAAATGTTTTATGCCAGTGTGCATGGAGCCTAAAAGAGCAAATTCAGCTTTATAACATTTTCTGTGTATAACATACGCTGTGTTTATTGTATATTTTCTGGTATATTTATTTACCGTTTTTAATAAACAGACACTTACCTGCCCCACGGTCCAGCGATGCGGCCACCCGGAGCGTCGCTCCTCTATCCCTCCTCTCCACCGGTGCCATCATAGCCACTGTGGGCACCTGGCCATGACAGCATTCGGCTTCACGGCCGGGCACACACTGTGCATGCGTGAGTAGCGCTGCGCTCTCCCAGTGGACAGGCAATCTTCTGGGACCTGTCACATGTCCCAGAAGATTGCAGAGAGGGAGGGGCCACCTAGGGGGAGAGGAGGAGTTGCCTAGGCGGCCCATAGGCGGAAGAAGGAAGTGGAAAAGGAAATCCCACTCAAAAGAAAGTACCCAGTCCCCCCCCCCCCCCCAAAATATTACATGCCAAATGTGGCATGTAAGGAGGCGAGGAGTGCTTAAAGCAGAAAGTTTCACTTTGGCTATAACTGATATAGAAAAGCACAGTGCTACTCTCTAAACCCAAATAGAGAAGCAGAACATATGATTTTATTTTTTTAATACACCCACTTACATAATAACTGGATCAGTGGTAGTACAATTTATTAATGAAGACACAAATGATAGTTCTTACTAAGCTTCAGGCAAAAAAAAAAGGCAAATGAATGCATTTTTGCATTCATTAAAAAAATAAATTAAACACCTACATTTGTATTGATTTTGAGGAGAAGAAATTTGACTTTACACTGTTGTCAGCAACCACCTCCCTGCTAGATTTTCAGAGACTTTTAAAAAACCAAAAGGGTGTGTCATATTCTGTAGAACTCAAGCAAAACATGTTATTGATCTCCAACCCTAGATTCTATATAGTAGTTATTATTTATGTGTTTAATTTATAAATTCCATTATAAATAACATTTTTATATTCTTGGTCCTCGTTTAAAATGCTTAGTAAATTTTGTATTTTAATTGATTGGAATGCAATATGTTTACAAGGTCTGAAAACTATCTTGTCTCCTTTTAGGCATGGAGCATCACGTACCACAGTTGGTTAACCTTTGTGTTGCTTATTTGGTCATGTGCCCTCTGGATGATTCGCGATAGGAGGAAATATGCCATGATTAGTTCACCCTTCATGGTCATCTATGGCAATTTATTATTAACTTTACAGTATATATGGAGCATAGAGTTGGATCCAGAACTAAGTGAAGTTTCAGGTCTTCTTGAAAGAAAAAAACCAGAAGAGCTTGCATCAAAGGTGAGCTTTAGCACATAAAATATATCGGTAGAAAAGGGCCAAGTAGAAAAAGCTTGGTTCGAGATTCTTTTTTACAAATTATATTTTTATGCATAAGTATCTTACATTGGTAATTTAACAAATACTGTATATTACTATTCATTGTCATTACATACAGTGCCTTGAAAAAGTATTCATACCCCTTGAAATGTTCCACATTTTGTCATGTTACAACCAAAAACGTAAATGTATTTTATTGGGATTTTATGTGATAGACCAACACAAAGTGGCACATAATTGTGAAGTGGAAGGAATTGATAAATGGGTTTAAATTTTTTTTACAAATAAATATCTGAAAGTTTTGTTGTGCATTTATATTCAGCCCCCTTGAGTCAATACTTTGTAGAACCACCTTTCGCTGCAATTACAGCTGCAAGTCTTTTTCGGGATGTCTCTACCAGCTTTGCATTCTTCTTTGCAAAATAGCTCAAGCTCTATCAGATTATAAGAAGAGCGTCTGTAAACAACAATTTTCAAGTCTTGCCACAGATTCTCAATTGAATTTAGGTCTAGATTTTGACTGGGCCATTCTAAGACATGAATATTCTTTGATCTAAACAATTCCATTGTAGCTCTGGCTGTATGTTTAGGGTCATTGTCCTGCTGGAAGGTGATTGTCCGCCCCAGTCTCAAGTCTTTTGCAGACTCTAACAGGTTTTCTTCTAAAATTGCCCTGTATTTGGCCCCATCCATCTTCACATCAACTCTGACCAGCTTCCCTGTCCCTGCTGAAGAAAAGCATCCTCACAACATGATGCTGCCACCAACATGTTTCACAGTGGGAATGGTGTGTTCAGGGTAATGTGCAATGTTAATTTTCTGCCACACATAGCGTTTTGCTTTTAGGCCAAAAAGCAAAATTTTGGTCTCTTCAGACCAGAGCACCTTCTTTTACATGTTTGCTGTGTCCCCCATATGGCTTCTCGCAAACTGCAAATGGGACTTCTTATGGCTTTCTTTCAACAATGGCTTTCTTCATGCCAGTCTTCCATGAAGGCCAGATTTGTGGAGTGCACAGCTAATAGCTGTCCTGTGGAAAGATTCTGTGGATCTCTGCAGTTCCTCCAGAGTTACCATGGGCCTTTTGGCTGCTTCTCTGATTAATGTTCTCCTTGCCCGGCCTGTCAGTTTAGGTGGACGCCCATGTCTTGGTAGGTTTGCAGTTGTGCCATTCTCTTTCCATTTTCGGATGATAGATTGAACAGTGCTCCCTGGGATGTTCAAAGCTTGGATTTTTTTTTATAACCTAACCCTGCTTTTAACCTCTCCACAACTTTATCCCTGACCTGTCTGGTGTACTCCTTGGCCTTCATGATGCTGTTTGTTCACTAAGGTTCTCTAGCAAACCACTGAGGGCTTCACAGAACAGCTGTATGTATACTGAGACTAAATTACACACAGGTGGACTCTATTTACTAATTAGTTGACTTCTGAAGGCAATGTGTTCCACTCAATTTTAGTTAGAGGTATCAGAGTAATAGAGAGAGAAAATGATAAGGTGAAAATCAGCAATGATGCTTCTCTTCCTTTTAGCTTTTCAAAAGTACAGGTTACAAACACACATCCACAACTGTCATCAAACTGGTGGGAAATGGGAGCACATGTGCACCCTTTTTTAAGTGTCAGGAAAGGGGTACTGGCACAAATAAGCTATTAATTTTTCAAGGAAATTTCACTTAGCTTAGTAAGTGAAATGAATCTCTGCTGACTTCCATCTTCTAATCATCTTCTAATCATGTGCAAGCATTTAGTTTTCCTTGCACGTGTTTGGGTATTCCTTGAAAAGGGAATTTTCACCATATTCTATAAACTAAGAGAAAGTTCCTTTGCAAATAAAAAATTCTCTTGCAAAGTGAACAGCTATTTGCCTATAGTAAAACAACCCCCTTGTCTGCAGGACTGCCAGTATGACAAGGGCTGCATCAGTGAGGTTTCTTGTTTGAGAGAAAATGGTGCAGCGCTATACATCCAAATAATAATACAATGTATACCATGCATAAAAAAATTATGAGTATAGAAAGTCCCAAGTGCATTAGTCTCTATGCCTCTTAATTTATATCACAGACTTAATATACATCAATGAGTGGTATGCTATTATTTGGTAACATCTAAAACAGTAATGAAAAACTTATTTTGATTAAGTGCAGAAATTATGACAGAACAGTGTAACGAAACTTATTCCTGCATAATACCAGTGTGATTGATTAAACTTTTTTTTCTTTCTTTGATCTAGATCCTTTTTAATGTTACATTCTGGCTTTTGCTCAGACAACACCTTACTGAGCAAAATCAGTTAAAGGAAAAGGAAGCGACTTTATCAGAAATCAAAGTTGGAAGCCAAGAAAAAGGTATGAAAACACTGGCATTCATTTAGGTAAATATTACATTTTTAATGCTTCAGGAATAATTGAATATTGTACCCATGCTATCTTAGAAGATGAAGTCCAAAAAAGTGAAGAAGAAGAAGTAGATGATCAAAATGATATCATGAAGGTGCTAGGAAACATGGTGATGGCAATGTTTGTTAAGTACTGGATTTACGTTTGTGGAGGAATGTTCTTCTTTGTGAGTTTTGAAGGAAAAATTGTCATGTACAAAATCATCTACATGATGCTCTTCCTTTTCTGTGTGGCATTGTATCAGGTATGTATACCACACTTGTTCATTCTTGCCCTTTCTTAAGACTTTACTACAATATGATGGATTTTTTCTAAAATTAGCATCAGACAGGAAGATTTCCCCACCTTCCCCACTTCTATGGAGAAGAGTGAAGGTTAATTTTTTTTTTAAGTATGCATTGTTTAAGAGCTTCGAGTTATGCCCCGTACACACGATCTGGCTTTTGCCCGGCCAAATCACATCGGAATTCCAAAGGAACATGTTCTATATCTAAAGTCCGATGGAATTCATCAGAATGAAAAAACTCAGATGGGGCTACACACGATCGGAAAATCCGATGGAAAAAGTTCATCTGACTTTTTCCATCGGAAATTCCGATCGTGTGTACGGGGCATAAGACTTGTGTTGGGCCCATCCCTTAATGGGAAGATATATCCTTACCTGCTGTTTGCTGTTCTTGGGGATGTACTTGCTCATCAGAGCAGGAAGAGAATAACCTTACGCTGGCATTTATAACAAAAATTAAAAACACTAGCTAAAGGTTTTGGCTAAAGCAGTCACCATACTGCAAAATATGTTTTTTTTCCTAAAGTGGAACTCCAGGTAAACAGCTAAATACCCAGTTAAAATGCAAATATGTTTAACCTGCGCAAGGATTTGTAATTTTTCCTCAGCTGGTACCGGTACAGCGCCACCTTTAACGACACAGAGATGCACAGGTGATGCATGCATCCCCATGTTGATAGTCCCATAGATGTCTAATGGAACATGCAGCTGCACGGGTACAGTCAGTTGCTATTTTCTTAAAGATTGGTTGTCCAGGAATTTGTCTTAGGCCCTATTTACATTTGTCGATTTGGGATCGTGGGCAGAATCATTGCAATTCTGCCATTAATCCAAATCGTGATGCAATAGTGGCAAAACTCACCACTTGTGTTTGAGTGCCATTCATTTTTAAGGGCACCTCAAACATGGTACGGTTTTGCCATGATTATCATGCAATAAATGGCTCGGCAATTGAGGCATCGCATGGAGCTTGTCACCCAAAAGAAGCTCCTGCTCATAGTAGAAGGCTAACAGACCAGAGATAACATATTTGATGCTCAACATGTGAATTAGACACAAGTAGCAGCATTATACAGCACTACTACAGTTCTAATCCAAGAACCAAGGGTATATAAGCTCAGAGTAACAGAAGAAAACAACGGGGGAAAAAATATTAGGATGAGTATAAAGAACTAGAGTACATGCATGGTAACAGAGGAAGTCTTCTCCCATGTCAGTTAAAAATCGACCAATACCTAAAAGGATCCTATGCAAACCTTTGGTTGTGTAGGCTTCCCAATAGACCCAGTGTTTATAGAATATTTTGCAGATTAGCATTCATTATAGGCATTATATTTCTTGTATACTGTGCATGTGTTAAGTCTATATGTCTTTTTGCTTCTACAATATTTGGGGCTTCCTAGGATTTAAATTTCTGAGCCACCATCGCTCACGCTGCGAATAACACATGCATGAGTATGGGTAAGATTCATTAAAACTTGAGCACTCAGAATCTGGAACAGCTGTGCATGGTAGCCAATCAGCTTCTAACTTCAGCTTGTTCAGTTAAGCTTTGACAAAAAATCCTGGAAGCTTGATTTCTATGCAGAGCTACACCAGATCCAGAATGGTCCAGTGTTAGTAAATCAACCCCTATAAGTCTGAAAAATGTTGGATATGTCTCTATTCCCACACTGAGAACAGCCAATTCAGGGCTCGCTTTCTAAAGAACACCCGTTAAATTTAAAATTAGGGAGGGATTTTTTGGGACATTTCCCCCAAAATATGCAGCTTGAGTGTGAGTAGTTACTAATAATGGTTCTCTGTCCTTGCTGCTCCGTAAGGGGTGCGGGAAGTTTATTTTCCCATATAAGCAGTGGAGTGGACTTAGTGAATATAAGTTTTGAATGCAGCAAATTGTAAATATGGGAGATTCCTTTGCCTTTACTAGCAGGGAAATTCCAAAAGCACCAGACATTATCAGGAAGTTTTAATCAAGGTATAGGGTTGCAAATGAGATAAAATGCCAGTTTAGTATAAGCTAGAAATTCCTGAGGGGGAATAGAGAAAGACAAGGACAGTTTGTCAAAGGGGATCAATTTCCCGCTTTCAATGATCTCAGTCATAATAAGAGTGTCTTTAGCTACACAACATTTTAAATAAATACCAGAAATTAGAAATTTAAAACTTTCTACTTAATCTTTGTGAAATAAACTTATAAATGCTTAAAATAAAGAATTTGAAAAAAAAATCCAATGATAGCGGAACATAGTTTTAGTATGAATGGGGCTACTTTGTTATTATAATCCCAGGCCCGAAGGACCATGCTTATGATTGGGTGGTTGATACTACAATGAGTATGTAAAACTGTGTTAAATATTAGCAAGGAGCAGAGGCTGCCTGTTGGAAAAAAAACATTGCTCTAGATTGCTCCAATGTTTTAAAGAAAATGGTAGATCCATAAGTAATTTTACATTTTTTTCCTGATAATTGTTATTAATGCTTATTTTTGCCCTGTAATCCTAGCCACATATTTCAGCTTAAATAAATGGTACTAATATATACCTATGCTAAAATGTGTAAATAGTCGATTTTCTCATTTATAACCTTAGGTTCACTACGAATGGTGGAGGCGGATTTTGAAATACTTCTGGATGTCTGTGGTAGTTTACACCATGTTGGTGCTTATCTTAATTTATACATACCAGTTTAAAGCCTTCCCACCCATTTGGATGAACATGACAGGATTAAATAAAGAGAAGTATGTATGGCATTTGGATATAGGTTTGCACTTTTTACTATACACATTTGAAAAATATATACAGTAAAACCTTGGATTGAAAGCAACTTGGTCTGAGAGTGTTTTGCAAGACAAGCTATGTTTTTTTATAAATTTTAACTTCATTAAAAACGAGAGATGTCTTGATATAAAAGTAGCGTCACTTCACAACTGAGTATAAAAGAGAAGAGAGGTGCCTCTTAGGCCCCGTACACACGACCAGTTTCCTCGGCAGAATTCAGCTTCCGACCGAGTTTCTGGCTGAATTCTGCCGAGAAACCCGGCCGTGTGTACACTTTCGGCCGAGGAAGCCGACGAGGACCTCGGCGAGGAAATAGAGAACATGTTCTCTATTTCCTCGTTGTTCTATGGGAGAACTCGGCCCGCAGAGGTCCTCGGCGGCTCCAGGACTGAACTGGCCGAGGAACTCGATGTGTTTGGCACGTCGAGTTCCTCGGCCGTGTGTACGAGGCCTAAGTGTTGAAATATTGTTGCATTTAATGAAGGTACAACATTTAGCAACTTACATGCTTGATGATTAAGACAGGCACATTTAAGTATGCAGGCATCCGGGGTAAAGCTGTCCACATAGACCATTCTCCGCACAGCCATCAGAATCATCCCTTTTCACGCTGCACTCCACAAGCACTTCAAGTCTCGCTTTTAGATCACTCTACTGCAGAGTAGTCCTCCTGGTCGTGATTACAGACTGACAACGGTGAGAGCCGGCGGTGCAGAGGATGGTCTGTGTCAGCTTTACCCCGGTTGCCTGCATACTTAGATGTGCCTCTTTTAATCATCAACCATGTGAGTTTCTAAATGTTGTATCTTCATTAAATGTAACCATATTGCTACACTTAGAGGCTCTACTCTCTTCTATTTTATACTCTGTAGCTCCAGCTAGATGTTGCATCTAATCCCCTTGTGGAGGCTTCCATTTGTGTATGGACATTTTATGGTTATAATCTTTTTATATGGACTATAAACTGAATGACTTATGAATAAATAGTTGTGGAATGAATCATCTGAGTTTCCATAATTTCTTATGGGGAAATTCGCTTTGATATACGAGTGCTTTGGATTACAAGCATGTTTCCAGAACAAATTATGCTTGAAATCCAAGGTTTTACTGTATATAACTACAAAACAAAAGAATTTGTGCAAGATCTACTTTTAAAGAAATTAATTTAGATTGTCTACATTGATAGAATATGATCTAACAAAGACATATTTAAATGGTTGTGCTCAAAAGTTTGCATACCCTGTCAGAAATCGTGATATTTTGGCATTGATATTGAAAATATGACAGATCATGACAAAATTTTTTTTTATTTAAGGGTTGTGATCATTTAAAGCCATTTATTACCACATAGTGTTTGGCTCATTTCATTTTAATCATAATGAAAACATAAAACACCCAAATGGTCCTGATCAAAAGTTAATAACACAAAATTCTCCTGTGCTCTGGTGTTTTCGCTAAAGGGTAGTGTAGTCCAATCTTAAGGCAAAGTCTAGAGTCTTGTAGCCCTCCTCAGAACCATGGGTATTCATGCAACTACAGAAAAGAAAAGAAAGAAAAAGGAGGGCACACCGACCTAGTGCATTACCACATAAAAAGGTTTTATTAAATAAAATAAAAGCAATAGTCTTACTCACAAAAAGAGCTTGAATCTCCTGGTCTCTTGGCACCTGCCAGCAGGACCTGATGATAATGAGGATCAGATGATACCCCAACGGCGAAATATCTGACGCATTTCTGGGGTGTACCCCTTTCTTCAGAGCCTAGGTGGTCCGTTAAAGTCATCAGGTCCTGCTGGCAGGTGCCAAGAGACCAGTCTGATTGCTAGATAAGCATTCATTCAAGCTCCTTTTGTGAGTAAGACTATTGCTTTTATTTTTTTTGATAAAACCTTTTTATATGGTAATGCACTAGGTAGGTGTTCCCCTACTTTTTCTTTCTTTTCTTTCCTGATCAAAAGTTTACATACCTTGGAAGGTTTGGCCTTGGTACAGACACACAGGGTGACACACAGGTTAAAATGTCAATTAAAAGTTAATTTCCCACATCTGTGTTTTTTCAACTTGCAATTAGTGTCTGTGTATAAATAGTCAATGAGTTTGTTAGCTCTAATGTGGATGCACTGATCAGGCTAGATACTGATCCATGGGGAGCAGAAAAGAAATGTCAAAATACCTGTGTAACTAGGTGATGGAACTTTAGAAAGATGAAAGGGATATAAATAGATATCCAAAGCCTTGAATATGCCAGTTGGTACTGTTCAATTACTTATTAAGAAGTGGAAAAGTCAGGGATCTCTTGATACCAAGCCAAGGTCATTTAGACCAAGCCACAACTGCCAGAAAAATAGTCCGGGATTCAAATAAAACCCCACAGGTAACCTCAAGAGATATTCAGGCTGCTCTGGGAAAAGAGTGGTTGTTTCGAAGGAGCACAATACAATGATACTTGAACAAAAATGAGCTGCACGGTCGAGTTGACAGAATAAAGCCTTTACTGCGCTAATTCCACACAAAAAAGACCACTGAAGTATGTCAAGGTGTTGTTGGGCATTTTGTAACCAGGCTTTTTTTCCTTTCCTTTCATTTATTAGGTTTCAATTATTTCAATCATGGAGGTTCATCATCACATGGGGGTGTTACCATAGCTACCTGTTTTTAGGAAGCTATGTACAGCACCTTGTTGGCCCCTCCCACCAGCCATGATCTGCCTGTGTTGCATAGAGAAACAGATACCTAGTAATGATGTCACTGGGTCTAACATTTCGTATGTAATAAAAACAGAAAAACGTCATTAGCATATTAATGACAGGAAAAAGAGGAATCAACATTAATTATATCTTTCATTTAAATATATTATTATCTTATAACATTTATTCTAACCTGTTTTTAATTTTGTTTTGCAGGCTGGCAGATCTTGGTTTAGAAACATTTACTTTGGGTGACCTGTTTACTCGTATATTTATCCCAACCTCTTTTTTGTTGGTGTGCATTTTACACCTCCATTACTTTCATGACCATTTCCTACAACTTACAGACCTTAAGGCTGTAACCAGCAAACAGGACAACACAATTTACAGGTATAAAAACAGGAATACTGGTTGTTGCCTTTGTCATCTTACAGCACTTAACTTTTAATATTTGTCTAAGGTGTTTTTTTCTTAACCTTACCGGCAGTCAACTTTTTCAGTAATTTGGGGATCAACTTACTTGACATGCTTGGCTAAATACATATATTTATTATATTAAGTTTTAAGTAGCAGGACATTAACCTGCCTGGCGGTCTTCCCGAGTCTGACACGGGGTTAGATTTTCCTGCTGCGAGCGGAAACCCCGAGTCAGACTCGGGCTTGCCTCGCTAGATCCACAGGCACAAGTTACTTACCTTGTCCCTGGATCCAGCGATGCCACCGCGCTGTGTGAGCGAGTGGGTCCTCGCTCGATTCACACAGTGCCTCGGTGTGACGCCGATCTCCGTTCCCTGCGACGTTACGACGCACGGGGACGGAGAACGGCGCCAAATTCAAAAAAGTAAACAAACACCTTACATACAGTATACTGTAATCTTATAGATTACAGTACTGTATGTAAAAAAAACACACCCCCCCTGTCCCTAGTGGTCTGTCCTGTGTCATGCATGTCATTTTATATAATAAAAACGTTTCTTTCTCCCTGCAAACTGTAGATTGTCCATAGCAACCAAAAGTGTCCCTTTATGTCAAAAATAGTTTTAGATCAGCTAAAAAACAGCGATAATAAATTATAATCACTTGCAGAATTGTGCGATAGCGATTTGTGGGGAAATTCGTCATAAAAAAAAAAAAATAATGACAGCAACAATTCTGCAACTGAGCAAATTTCAGTGATTTTGATTTGATTACATTATTGAATAATTTTTATTATAATTATATTATTATTTGTTATAATTATTTATAATTATTTATTATATTATAATTTATAATTTTGTTTTTAAAAAAATGTCATACCCGGGATGCCTATTAGAAGCTTGTTTGGTCAGATTTAAGTGAGTTATTTCTAAAAATTACAGACCTACAATATAAAACGCCAAATTTCCTTGCAAATAATGGTACCGCTTTTAGCATGTTTTTTCTGACAGAATCATACCGCCAGGGAGGTTAATATAATGTCTGACATATTTCCTCTGGTTAATATGTTTTCCTGAGTCTAGTAAAATAAAATAGTAAAATAAGATCCTTATTCAGATAAATCCTGTACCTCTGGACAGTTATGGAAATGTTAAGTCTGTTTTTTTACAGAACATCTTTTTTTCTGAATCTTTATTAAGTAAATTTATGTCTGTCTGACTATCATGCTGATCCTTTAGGCTCTGTTCACACTAGTGCTATTTCAGATGTGACTTGAGTTTCACACAATCATATGACAATAGAAATCTAACCGTAGTAGTAATAGAATGAAAAACCACAAAAGTGGTAGAAATAATAATTATACCGGAGAAGGGTTTGAGAATTTCAGAGTTTTAAGAAAAGTGGTATCTTCATACATGAGATTATAATTTTAGTAGGAATCCCACAGGGTCCCGCAACCTTTATATGTGGGTGATAGAGTTTCACCATCCGCAAATCCTAATGCAATGGTCCTGGACTTTAAAAAACACACTGTTCTTCCTCCTCTGTCCCTAGGGACAGATCATAGCAGTTCTGAATGGTCAGTGGTGGCACATGATAGTGCTGGCTAATCAGAACTGCTCTAATACATCCTAGCATGGTTTTCACACCCCAGGATCACTGCACCAGTAAAGTGAGAATGAAATGGGGGGGGGGTAGGTGAAGTGGGGAGGGTGTAGGGTGTTAATTCACCTTTTTGTCTCTTCAAGGTGACCTAACCTTGTAACTTCAGTGCTTTCTGAGAAACTGACCTGGAACGCGTATGCAATTTAGAAGTTTTGCTCCATTCTGATTTATTTGGCTACATTATAGCTCTGTGTCAGTACCCCAGAAAGCTATACAGTCAAATAACTAGACTGGCAGGCAGGCAACTAGCATTTTTAAGGATAGATAATTAAAGGGGTTGTAAGGGTTCGTCTTTTATTTTCTAAATTGGTTCCTTTAAGCTAGTGCATTGTTGGGTCACTTACCTTTTCCTTCAATTTCCCTTCTAAATTGTTTTCTTTTGTTTGAATTTCTCACTTCCTGTTTCTCCTCAGTAAGCTTTCCACCATCATCCAGGCGGTGGAAAGTCATTTAGAACAGCTTACTGAACAGCTTTCTGAGGAGGAACAGGAAGTGAGAAATTCAGACAAAGAAAACAAAGAAAAAAGCATTTAGAAGGGAAATGGAAGGAAAAGGTAAGTGAACCAACAATGCACTAGCTTAAAGGAACCTATTTAGAAAATAAAAGACGAACCTTTACAACCCCTTTAATGGCAACTTATTTATTTATCCTATTTTCTCCAACAAACAATTTGTTGTGATTTATAAAAAACTAATCACACAGCTCAAGTTTAAGTAGTAATTTTATAAGATAGATATTGACAGCTCTATCTGCTCTGATGCCGAGTACACACGAGTCGAATGTCGGGAAATGGAAAACCAGCAGCTGACCGACTCCCACTTGTGAATTTGACTTGCAAAATCTTCCAAATTAATTTTATGGTGATCCCCCTTTACTATTGGCAAATGAAGACTATTGTACCCTAGGACACTCTAATATTAAGTTAAAGTGTTTATACTGTAAAGCCACAACTGCCAGGTTTTTAATTTGAAATTTGTGTTCCCTTGACTTCTTGTCCCAAACACACAGTAGAAATGGGAGGAGCTCTCTCAAAAGCAAAAGGGTAACTCCTCTTGGACAGTTGTCAGCAGAAGTGAATTACCTATTGGAATGTTTCTCTCCTGCTCTGGTGACAACTCTTAGTTTTCCTATACTGGAGACAATGGTCACCAGGATAAATTGAAAGAGTGAATCTTCCCAGCGGGGACATGGGCAGCAAGAAAAACCTGGCAGAGGTTCTAACCATTTCCATTTGACCATTTCATTTTCCTTCTAAATCCAAAGCAACATTTTAGCTTTACATACACTTAACAAGCTCATGCATATAACTCAATCTATCTATATAGCATACATTTCTTACAACTACCTATAGAAGTCAATGGAGGTGATTTACTGAAGGGAACTAGGCTGTTTACTTTGCAATGGAATTTGCCCCAGAGCTTGGTAAATGAAGTGAAGCTCTGTTGACTTTCCGTCATCCAATCATATGCAAGCAATGCTGTTCTTTTTTTCCCTTGTACATGTTTGGGTGTTCTTTGCAAAGTGAAACGTCATCACATTCCCTTACCTCGGGCAATTTTTTTGCAAAATGAACAACCTATTTGCCTTTAGAAAATCAGTAAAGTACAGGCATACCCCACTTTTAAGTACGCAATGGGGTTTATTTACTATAGATGGAGAGCGCAAAATCAGGCTCACTTCTGCACAGAAACCAATGAGCTTCCAGGTTTTATTGTATATGCAAGTATCAGAGTAAATACACATATGCATATACAGTACCGGGACAGGTCCATCCACTGCACAGGGCAAGGATGCGGTACGGCGCCCCTCCCCTACTACTAATGCATGTTGTAGAATGGGTGTACGCCCATACATTCATTCTCTGCTCCCTTGTTTTGCTGTGCCCAGGGCAGCTGTCCCTCTTACCCACTACTTTTCTTTGCCATGTGCACATAGGTGTACAACTTTGGACACAGAAACATGCTCTTAGAGTTGTACGCTTGTACGCATATGAGTGTTCACCCAGGTACATATGTACGCACACACATATAGCCACGTACAGCCATTGACTTCTATAGCTGGCTTTATATAACACTGTGGGCTCATTTGTGGATAAATAAGCTGGGATTTGTGCTATAAAGCCACATACACCTGTGTCCATTTTTCCTATGTGAACTCAAACTTCACCATGGTGGAAACCATTTAGTATAGCTCCCCAATCTGTTATTGAGCGTGGTATCTGTAAATGTACATTCTTCCCTGAAAGTACTTCCTGAAAGTAAAACACGACAACCTGATCTCCCAGATATAAATAATTATTGAGTGCTTTCATACTGTGAAGATTCTCTTTTAACCCTTTGTTCACAACACAAATATATACATAGTTAATTAATGAAATTGAACAATGGTGGGGCCATTTTTAAGCCACCAAGTGGCCACCAGCAAGAGTCATGTTTTAGTTTAACATGAAGGAGCACCTTAAGAAAAATTTCCAGGGTTAGTGAGTAATTATTTTCAATTTTTTTATGTATCATGTTCATGTACATTGTTCACTTGTATGCTATCATTGCTTCATCGCCATTGGATTGCCTAGTATCACTGAGACTTGAATCTTGACAAATTCTTTTTCATCCTATTTAACATCTTTCCTTCTCTCTCTTAACTCATGTTTTCATTGCATGCATTCTTGTGCCTCCATCTCTCAACTCGTAGTCATGCCAAAGTTAATGGCCGTGTTTACCTAATAATAAATAGGTGGGTATCTGGATGTTTATTTACTGACCATTGAGTCATGGTCGAAAAAAAAAAATACATGAATATTAAGAGTTATAACTAAATCATACTTGTGCCACACCTGATTTTGCATGTGCTTGAAAATAATGTTAAATTGGCAATTAAATGTAAGTTACTACAACACAGATTTTCATTTATGAAGGATATATATATAATATATATACATAATGATAAAGTAGATATAGATTCTTCTGAAAGTAGAAACTTATCATGTCTTGTAGAAACACGCTATTGATGTTACAGCTCAGTAAACAACGTATGTGTGTTATATCTATTGCATCTTTGAGATATAGTTTTTAAGGTCTGTGGCCATTAAAGTCCTTATATGATGTAGCTCTCTCAGGCCGGGTTCACATATATCTTCCCGAGGTTCCCAGCATGGGGTCCGGTGCACTTCTGGTCACTGGTTGAGGTGCAAATCAGGTCGCAATGTTTGCCTGAATTCACACCTGAACCAGACCCATACAAGCACAGGACCTTTTCGGAATGCGGATCGAATAGAAGAGGTATCCCCATTGGTATATTTTACCTATATTCCTGTTTCAACTGTCAACTGTAAAATGATAGATTGGCCATCCCTTTTTGTCTTGATGACAGTGGTCTCCCCCAAGGGACATAGACAGCAAATTAGAAAATACAAGAAAAAACACCTGACAAAGGCTCGAACTCTACCCTACATTTTATACATTTAAAAAAAAAATCTCTTTAGATGTTCTCTAAACATCATGTATAATATTGTTTTTCATGAAACAAATGTTTTAAATCCATTACAGAAATGATGTTAATAATGCAATAGTCAAAATCATTATTAACATTTTCTGATTGTTACATAATTTTTGGACCAAAATTCAGTAAATACAGAGAAAATAGTTACAGAATTACCACTGTGTACAACATAGCTATAATTTAATTTAGAAAATTTAGAATATTGACCTCAGATTTTGTCTGGAAGGCACCTTCTTTCTAATATGAACCAATATGTTTATGCCCACAAACTGCTGTTGAAACACTGTAAGCATTACATTTTTACAGCTTTTTTCAAATGAATTATTTCTCATAGTTTGAAAATAGATACACCTAGCTTATAAAAAATTACAAGAAACATGTAATTTACTAAATATATTCTGAGAGCTGCTAAGATATGTTTAGTTTATCCACTGCAATTAAAATATGCTAATGATTAAATAATATTAAATTGTACTGGAATGAAGAAGGACACATATATTAATACTGTAGCTATTACTAGTAATTATTCTTGTGCATGATAAATTATATGAACTGTTGTAAACTGATGTAGTTTAATCCTAATAATAGTTTATATTTTTTTAAATTACAATTCATATAGATTCATTGTTCTATATGATCAATACACTATATTACCAAAACTAAGTGCCTTTACACGCATATGAACTTTAATGGCATCCCAGTCTTAGTCTGTAAGGTTCAATGTTGAGTTAGCCCACCCTTTGCAGCTGTAACAGCTTCAACTCTTCTGGGAAGGCTGTCCATAAGGAGTGTGGGAACGTTTGACCATTCTTCCAGAAGCGCATTTGTGAGGTTAGGCACTGATGTGGGCGAGAAAGTGTGACTCGCAGTGTCCGTTCTAATTCATCCCAAAGGTGTTCCCAGAAGAGTCTAAGGCCCCGTACACACGACCGAGTTTCTCGGCAGAATTCAGCCAGAAACTCGGTTCAGAGCTGAATTCTGCCGAGAAACCCGGCAGTGTGTACACTTTCGGCCGAGGAAGCCGACGAGGACCTCGGCGAGGAAATAGAGAACATGTTCTCTATTTCCTCATTGTTCTATGGGAGAACTCGGCCCGCCGAGCTCCTCGGCGGCTCCAGGACTGAACACGCCGAGGAACTCGATGTGTTTGGCACGTCAAGTTCCTCGGCCGTGTGTACGGGGCCTAAGCTGTTATAGATGTAAACTCAATATTGAATCCTACGGACAAAGACAGGGATGCCATTAAAGTTCATGTGCATCTAAAGGCAGGTGTCCCGATACTTTTGGTAATATAGTGTATATGCATATATAAATGGATTCAAATAAGCATGCAGTGTTTTCAGGGCCGGATTTACACCTCTTTCTTCCCCAGGCCAGCCAATTTTGTGTCACCCCCCCCCCCAACATCTGCTTTGGGTAATGCCCCCCCCAACATGTGCACATGGAAACACTTACTGCTCCATAGAAACATGAAGAATTTATACACAAATTATATTTGACATTTCTTAACTAGATTGAAAAAATAGAGTTATAAACGCAAACGTCTTCAGAGAGACACAATCATTGTCACACTGACACAACCAGGAGCATAACCACAGAGATGCTATGGGGTTGATTTACTAAAACTGAAGAAATCTGGTGCAGCTCTGCATAGAAATCAATCAGCTTCCACTTTTTTTGGAAAAGCATAATTGAACAAACTGAAGTTATAAACTGATTGGCTATGATGCACAGCTGCATCAGATTATGCACTCTCCAGTTTTTAGTAAATCAACACCAATGAGTGTCATATGAATACAACTAGGAATGTGTCCACAGGAACGCAGTCAGTACCATATTAACTTACCCAGAAACATGTCCGCAGGGACACAATCAGTATCATAGTGACACAACCAGGAACATGTTCACAGAGTCACAATTAGTACTATAATGAAACAAAACATGGACAAAACTGGTACCATAACACACAATCAGAAATATGTTTTGATCTTCTTTCTTTAGTTTGGCTTTTGTTTAAATAAATATGTAGGGCAAAGACATAGATTGAGGTTTGTCTGAAAGATTTTGTAAATCAATAAAGTAACCGGCATTAAAGTAACCTGGCCTTGCCTTTTTGGCTGTGGCACCCTAGACCATGGCTTGTGTGGCCTGGTGAGAAATCTGAACCTGAGTGTTATACACTTTTGATATTCCTTTCTTGACCAGACACAAAGAACTAGTACTATTGACTGTAATTAAAAAATGCATGCTTCAGTATATTGTTCCAATGAGGAACCTTCTTTTAAAGCTGTAATGCTGCATGCCCTACACTTTATAAAACCATCACTTTACTTCTTCAACTCTCATATTCCTTTTCTCTTTCTGTTTTAATTACTCTTGAGCAGCATCAAGCAAAAAATCCCAATTCACCAAAATGAGTAAGTGCCATGAAGCCATGAAATGTTCTTTATGCTATGCAGACATTTCATGCTTCTACCTCTTAAACATTGACTATTTTCTCCTGTGGGGAAAATATCAAGTTTAAGTGTCGATACTACCTCAAGTCACTTGTGAAAAACATGCCCTCTTGGGCCATAGTTTTCCTTGTTTTTCCATAACATACTTTGAATGCCGTCACATATGCTGAAATAATTAAAGTATTTATTTTATTTTATTTGAATAACATTATTTCTCTGTGTGGGTGTACAACAGGCGTCTGATTTATGTATTTAACCAACAGATTGGTACACCCAGAGGGAAGTTTGCCTGATATAACCATGATGAACTTAAATACAGAGTCTGAAATGCTAGACAAGGAAGAGAAACAGGTGGACATATACGCACAACAGAAAACACATGATCAGGATTCAGGGGATGAGTGGGAGAAAGAAGATAATAAAGGGCGAGGAGAAGGAGGAGGAGATACTGAGGAGGAGGAGCCAGAGACAGAAGAATCTGAAGAAGAGGAGGAAACAACAACAGGTATACACCACATTTTATGTTTTTGTCAATCAACTATGGATCTTACATTGGATTATTTTTATATAATATTAATAGAGATCTTGTTTTGAACTGTTGTTTGTTTTATCTTCAATAATCCTTAAAGTTAACATAGACATTTGTGTCATCAGGTTATATGAAATTTGATAGATGAATATTCCATTTCATACATGCTGGTATCACCCAGACATGCATGTTAATATCTGTGGCAAGGAAATGATGGCAGCCCCACTTTGACGTGTGATCCCACTGCACACTTTAATGTGCTACTTGTCCATGTACAACCATACTGGACTGCTCTCTCTAACACATTCCACTCACAAAAATGTAAAGCTCAATGTTGTTTTACTGTTGATTGCCAACTAAATACATTGTCAAACAGGGCAATTTAAAAAGAAGTTTAGCCAAAGTCACAGTAGTACACTTTCTTTCTTCTGTGTTCCGGAGTCAGGGGACAGGGCCATGCCAGGCTCTGGGAGGATCCCACCAATATTGTTGCCATTCACCCCACCACCTGACTGACAGCTGGCTCCATCTTTAAAGGGAATGGCTGAGCTGGAGCCAGACACTCCTACCCCTCCCCAGAATGGCATGCCAGTGAGCACTGGAGAAGTAGAGCAGAGAGCAGTGGCTGACAGTCAGAAAAAAAACTGAGCGATCAGCAGTCATATGATTGCTCAGTTCTTGGTATCATTGCTGGTGCATCTTGACACTAATGCTACAGCATGGAGGTGTGTATTAAGGTTTTTTTTTCCATATCCCATACTGCTCCTTTAAAGGTGCTCATAAACCAGCATACTTTTGGTTTTGGTAAATGTGAAGGAACCTGTTGTTTGGTTCCCTAGCATAAGTTCTGTATTGCAAATGTGGCATCAGGTACGGGGCTTTTTTTGCAGCTGGAACTTGGTGAAACTCAGTTTCACCACCTCAGGCTCAGGCCCTCTGCTCCCTGCTCACCACTATCACTTGTAAACACAGAAGTCCGGCTTCTGTGTTTACAAGTGACAACTTGACTCTCAACAGCTCCCATAGATCTGATCTCCTGAATGGCTCCCACTAAGTACAGGATTGGGGAGAGGCGGAGCCACCTACAGTGTGTGGGGAGGTACTAGAGCCGGCTGAGTGCTTCAACTTAATACAGCAACAAAAGTAAGGTGGAAGACGGTAGAGCTTTTAAGGAAGGGGGGAGAATATGGGGGCAGTAGAGGGGTTGCATGCAGAGGTCACAGCTGAAGAGGGGTGAAAGTGAGATGTGGATAGGGAATGCAGAGGTTAGCAGCTGTGGAAGAAGGCAAAATCATTCACTCTGTGTGTAGCGCACCCCTGAAATCTGCACTTTGTATGCGCAACCTTGAACTCTATACTCTGTGTTACCCCCCCCCCCCAACTCTGCACGTAATGCACTACTGGTATTTAATGCCCCTTTCCCCTTTAAGACCCTCCCACTGTTAATGAAATTTGACCACACCCACTATTTGATGCAGTTTGGAGGGTGTGTGTGTGGAGGGAGTGGCTCGTGGTTGAGTTCCTGCGCCTGTTTTCTGAGAAAAAAAGCCCCGATCAGGTATATATATATTGGCAAATAATGTACATTGACAGATGCAGTGATACAACGCACATTAATAGATGCATCTAGAACACTAGTTGACTAGTGTCTGACTATTCCGAATTTTAATTGGTTGACTACTTCCATCTTATGTATAGGGTGATTGGTGGCAGGCTAGATCTACTGCAGAGTGACAGTCTGTTCTCTTTTTTAACAGATTCCAGAAATAAATGGCACTTGGTTATCGACCGTTTAACAGTTCTTTTCCTAAAGTTTTTGGAATATTTCCATAAAATGCAAGTCTTTGCTTGGTGGGTCCTGGAACTTCACATAATAAAAATAGTTTCTTCGTACATCATATGGGTGACTGTAAGAGAGGTATGTCATTCTGTTTGATTAGCAAGTGTTAAACAAATCAAATACTTTTTGTGTTTACTTTACATATATGTCAGAGAAGCACTGAAAGATAATGGCAGAAAAAAAGGCCAAATGTTTTTTTTTTATTTATGTTTTTCTTTTTTCCTTTTTTTTCTTTTGCTCTTTGTAAGTCCTAAGAATGTTTAAATTCACAGTCGACTGACTCATTACCTTTGCATCAACGACTGCACTGAAATATATGTACAATTAAATATTAAACAGCTGTGTCATTCAGAACAAACCCAATATAAACATGAAATACTTTCTTTCAACACTCTTAAGCCTCATACACACGATCAGACTTCAAACAAACTTTTCCGTGGATTTTTGTTCGAAGGGCGTTGGCCGTGAACTTGGTATGCATACACACGGCAGGACTTTTTCAGCCAACAAACATGAACGTAGTGACGTAATTGACGTATTACGTGTTTTTTCTGCTCTTAAGTGCCACCCTTTGGGCAACTTCTGCTATTGCTGGTTGATCTTTTGCATTGGTTCTGAGAATGCGTGTTTGTACTTTGGACTTAAGTCCGATGGATTTCTGTACACACGATCAGACTTTGCTCCATCGGACTTTTGTTGCCGGAAAGTTTGCAGAGCGAATATATGTCCGATGAAAACCGAAAACGTTTTTCCGATGCAGCGAACATACGGTCGGATTTTCTGAAAAAACTGATCATTTTTGAAGTCCGATCATGTGCCTTAAGCCCTGCTATACAGTGGATATCAACTGTACAACTCATTTGAGCAACAAACTGAAATATTTTAGGTAGAGGGAAGTAAAAATAAAAAATAAAAATAATATGGTTGCAAAGGGGAAACACCCCTAAACTCATGCCGCGTACACACGATCATTTTTCAGCATGAAAAAAAACTTTGTTTTTCCGCATGTCCAAAAAAAAACGTTTTCCCAACTTCATCATTAAAACGATGTTGCCTACACACCATCGTTTTAAAAAACTTATCTAGCAAAGCACGGTGACAGACAACACGTACGACGGCACTATAAAGGGGAAGTTCCATTTGCCTTTTGGCTGCTTTAGCTGATTCCGTGTTAGTAAAAGACGATTTGCGCCTTTCTGTCTGTTACAGAGTGATGAATGTGCTTACTCCATTATGAACGGTAGTTTTACCAGAATGAGCGCTCCCGTCTCATAGCTTGCTTCTGAGCATGCGCAGGTTTTTTACGTAGTTTTAGCCCACACACAATCATTTTTTACAACCCCGAAAAACAACATCGTTTAAAACAACGTAAAAAAAAAGGCAGCATGTTTGAAAAAAAAAATGTAGTTTTTCATAACCTGAAAAATTATGTGTAGCCCACACACGATCATTTTAAATTACGTTTTTGAAAAACTACATTTTTTCATGCCAACAAATTATCGTGTGTACGCGGCATAATACTTTGTTGAAGAACCTTTTGATTTTAGTACAGCACTCAATCTTTTTGGGTATGAGTCTATGGTGATATTTGCCCACTCCTCTTTGCAAAAACACCCCAAATCTGTCAGATTGGGAGGGCATCTCCTGTGCACAGCCCTCTTCAGATCTCTTCAGATCCCCCCACATATTTTTATTTGGATTCAGGTCTGGGCTCTTGGGCCATTCCAAAACGTTAATCTTCTTCTGGTGAAGCCATTTCTTTTTGATTTAGATGTATGCTTTGGGTTGTTGTTATGCCGAAAGATGAAGTTTATTTTCATGCTCAGCTTTCTAGCAGTAGCCTGAAGGTTTTGTGTCAATATTGACTGATATTTGAAACTGTTCATAATTCCCTCTACCTTCACTAAGGCCCCTGTTCCAGCTGAAGAAAAACAGTCCAAAGCATGATGCTGCCACCACCATGCTTCACAGTGGGTATGGTGTTCTTTTGGTGATGTGCAGTGTTGTTTTTGCACCAAACATATCTTTTGGAATCATGGCCAAAAAGGTCAACCTTGGTTTCATCAATAACATATTTTCCCACATGCTTTTGGGAGACTTCAGATGTGTTATTGCTTGGATGTTTTTCTTTGTAAGAAAAGGCTTATGTTTTGCCACTCTACCCCATAGCTTAGACATATGAAGAATATGGGAGATTGTTGTCACATGTACCACCCAGCCACTATTTGCCAGATATTCCTGCAGCTCCTTCATTGTTGCTGTAGGCCTCTTGTCAGCCTCCCTGACCAGTTTTGTTCTCCTCTTTTCATCAATTTTGGAGGGACATCAAAGTTCTTGGTAATGTCACTGTTTTGCAATATTTTCTCCACTTTATAATGTGTTCCATGGTATATCTAATGCCTTGGAAATTATTTTGTACCCTTCTCCTGACTGACACCCTTTAACAATGAGATCCCTCTGATGCTTTGGAAGCTCTCTGCTGACCATGGCTTTTACTGTAGGATGAGAAAGTGTCAGGAAAGACCTACTAGAACAGCTGAACTTTATTTGGGGTCAATCAGAGGCACTTTAAATGATGATAGGTGTGTACTGACTGCTATTTAACATGAGTTTAAATTTGATTGCCTAATTCTGAACACAGCTACATCCCCAGTTATAAGAGGTGTGCAGCACACTTATGCAACCACATTTATGAAACCTCCCAAGATTTCAGTTTGTTTTTCAATTTAGTTGTACAGTTTATAGGTCACATTAAAGGGGTATACTTTTTATAGACTTTTTATATCCATTGTACATGTGTGTGTCCCTGAATTCACACTGCTTGCATTGGGGGACAAGCACCCGCACCCATATGTGTCATATTGGGAGCAGTAGCTGTGTCCCAATTGACATCAATGGGACTGCCTGCACAGGGATGCATGGAACACCTGTGCATCCCCATGTTGGTAAACATGGTCCTGCATGGGTGTATGGTATAGTGAATGGCGTATGTGTGTATCATTTGTTTAATATTATTGTTAGCACATCTGCAAGTCTGCAGTTTGGTTTCTGTTATTTAAATATAAAATGCATACATAAATGCCTTTAAAAAAGATATGAACTGAATTCATAGCTCATTCTACTATTGTTTTTTTCAATTTAGGTTTCCCTTCTCAATTATGTATTTTTAGCTGCTTGGGCCTTTGCCTTGCCCTATTCCCAGTTTCGGCCATTAGCATCCAGTGTTTGTACTGTTTGGACGTGTGTCATCATTGTATGTAAAATGTTGTATCAGCTTTCAACTATAGATCCAAAGACCTTCTCTAGCAACTGCGAAAAGGTGAGTTTTATTATATCTAAGTAAGTTAAAGTTAAAGCTCTTTAATGGCAATAAATATATTTAATCTGAATGCAGATTATAAAGGTAAACAAATTTACCAGCAAAAATACATAATAAAATATGTATAAAGGGTCAGATAAACTATACATGGTGCAGTTCCCTATATACTTGTACGTGCAACTAAGTGGACAGTGCCTCTAATAAACAGAGGTGCCTCAGAGACCAATTATTAGGTGCATATTGAACATATTGCAAATCCTCTTAAACATAGGGAATTACTAAAGCTGGGACACTCACAATAAGGTGACAGCCAATCAAATTGTAATTTCAACTTGTTCAATAAAGCACTCTCCAGCTTTAGTAAATAACCCCCATTGTGTTGTTTATGTGGTGCACGCTAAGTGGCCATCACACGTCCACCAAAAAATGCCAGAAGAACCATCGTTTATACGGCCTAAATTATGTAAAATATGCTTTTGTCTTCTCTTACTAAGCAAGATAACATTAGAAAAGTAGATTTGAAAAACTGAGAATGTGTCAATACATTGACGAAATATTGTGGTTCATTATTTTAGTAAAATATAGTAAGCACATTAATTTACCTTTCTATTTTAGCCTTTAGACAATCAGACAAATATTGTTAACAAGACCGAACTTCAGCTCTCACTTCTGTACAGTGGTCCAATTGATCCATCCGGTTGGGTTGGATTAACAAAGTCAAATCTACTTCTTGTCTATTTACGGGTAATTATTATTTTCCATTTAAAATATACCTGTATTTAGAGTGTATAATAAATTCATAGTATATGTGATATACTTTTTACTGGAAAATTGCATTTCTTTAGGCTGCATTTTAAGAATTTAGTTTAACCATTTTTAGTCAAAAAAACTATATATGCATAATGTAGCATTCAATAGTATTAAATCCAGCCTTGGAAACATACATAAGAATGTAAATTACTGAATAAAAAATTGTGTTTCATTTTTTTTTCCCTACAGAATAATTTACTGATGTTATTTATATTGGCCTTTGAAGTAACTATATACAGACATCAAGAGTATTACAGGTGTCGAAACAAGCTGACTGCACCAGTCACAAAAACTATTTTTCACGATATAACAAGGCACCATCTGGATGATGGAATAATTAATTGTGCCAAGTATTTCATAAATTACTTTTTCTATAAGTTTGGGATGGAGGTAAGATTTGTAAATTATTTGTAAAAGTTCTAAACACATTTGCCCCTTTTCACTTTGTTTTACAGGGCATGGTCACTAAAAGGACCTAATTCATTTAACCGGTTAAGACCCGGACCATTATGCAAGTGAAGGACCTTGCCCCTTTATGTGATTCGGCACTGCGTCGCTTTTACTGACAATTGCGCGATCGTGCGACGTGACTCCCAAACAAAATTGGCTTTCTATTGGTAATGTTTGATCACCTCTGCAGTTTTTATTTTTTGCGTTATAAACAATAATAGAGTGTCAATTTTGAAAAAAAAACAATATTTTTAACTTTTTGCTATAATAAATATCCCCAAGATTAGGCCGATACGTATTCTTCTACATATTTTTGGTAAAAAAAATCGCAATCAGCATTTATCGATTGGTTTGCGCAAAATTTATAGCGTTTACAAAATAGGGTATAGTTTATGGCATTTTTATCAATAAAGTTTTTTCACCACTAATCGCGGCGATCAGCGTTTTTTTCTGTGACTGCGACATTATGGCGGACACATCGGACACTTTTGACACATTTTTGGGACCATTGTCATTTTCACAACGAAAAGTGCTATAAAAATGCACTGATTACTGTGAAAATGACAACGGCAGTGAAGGGGTTAACCACCAGAGGGTGCTGTAGGGGTTAAGTGTGACCTTGCGTGTGTCTCTTACTGTAGGGGGGCGGGGCTGGACGTGTGACGATCACTGACACTGTCACAGAGAAGAACAGGGAAGGTGTGTTTACACTCACTTCTCCCCGTTCTTTAGCTCCTGTGACCCGATCGCGGGACACCTGCGGCGATCGGGTCTGCGGGTCCCGAGGGCGTGGTCACGGAGCTTTGGACCGGATCGCGACCGCGCCGATGGCGGTGCGCTCACGACCCATGGCTGGGCTCTTAAACAGGACGTATATATACGTCCATGTGCCCACCATCAACTTTGAGAAGGCTTACCGGAACGTATGGACTCAGAAAGGCATACTCCCAATGAGTCGCCAAGGCTTGTGGTGTATCTCCCCTAATGAGATGGAATATCCACGTCTCTTACGCCTGGCCAGAATGGGAGATGATCCCTCCATCCGTTGGATAGCTCAGTGTAGTAAAACCAATCAGGGCTGGCAGCCTCAAACAAAGGTCAAGTGTTCCTTATACACTCATACGGTATAACCAGAGAGGAAACAAAGGATCAACTATAGTGTAAAACTATATTATGAATGACTGTGATTACCCACATTTTTTTAAAATTACCCACATTTTTTTAAATTTCACTTACCACACCCAGGCCTGATTACTGCCAGATCTGTTGAGTCAAGAAATCACTTAAATAGAAGCTGTCTGCCAAAGTGAAGCAGGCTAAAGGATCTCAAATAGCAACACATCTAAAGAAATTCAAGAACAGATGAGAAACAAAGTAATTGACATGTATGAGTCTGGAAAGGGTTATAAAGCCATTTCTAAAGCCTTGGGACCCCAGTGAATTACTTAGAAACCCCAAACATTATATATTTTTTTTAGCAGAGACCCTAGAGAATAAAATGGTGATTGTTGCAATGTTTTATGTCACACGGTATTTGCGCAGCGTTCTTTTAAATGCAATTTTTTGGGGAAAAAATACACTTTCATGAATTGAAAAAAAACACAGTAAAGTTAGCCCAATTTTTTGAATAATGTCATAGATGATGTTATGCAAAGTAAATAGGTATCTAACATGTCATGCTTTGAAATTGCGCACACTCGTGGAATGGCAACAAACTACGGTACTTAGTTAAAAACCTCCATAGGAAACAATTAAAAAATGTCTACAGGTTACCAGTTTAGAGTTACAAAGAAGGTCTTGCACTTCAATTATTGCCCTAACTCTAATGATCGTGGTGATACCTCACATGTGTGGTTTGAACACCGTTTACATATGCGGGCACGACTTACATATGCATTCGCTTCTTTACTCAAGCACGGAGGGACGGGGCGCTTTAAATGTATTTTTTTTTCATATTTTTTTTTTTTTTTACACTGTCTCTTTAAAAAAATTCTAATCATTTTTATCACTGTCACAAAGAATGTAAACATCCCTTGTGACAGTAATAGGCAGTGACAGGTAGTCTTATTTGAGGGATCTGGGGTCTATAAGACCCCAAATCCCTCCTTTGCACTTAAAGCATTCAAAATGCCAAGTTTGGCTGTTTTCAATACAGATTTTTTTTAAATTTGCCCCCATTTAAGTCTTCAGTAAACCAGAAGTGATGTCATGACGGCTTCATTCTGGTCTCTGGCCAGCCGGTGGACATGCCGGCTGGTCGTTCGGGCCTCCCGGTGGGACGGGAGAGCCGTGTAAGGCGGCGAGGGTGGGGGGACATTCCCGTTCCTTGGGATAACAGCCGAGTGGCTTTTATTGGTTGATTGGTTGGGATTGGTTGGTTGAGATTGGTTGTTATCCCAAAAAAGCCAATCGCCGGCTCTAAAAAATGGTACCAGGATGATGCGCACAGCTACATGCATCACCCCGGTACAACCCCTCCAATCTGAGGCCGCATATTTGCCTACGGTCGGTGTGAAGGTGTTAAGGTCAGAGTTCATGATTCAACAATAAGAAAGTGACTGGGCAAAAATGGCATCCATGGGAGCATTCCAAGCGAAAGCCACTGCTGACTAAAAAGAACACAAAGGCTTGTCTCATATTTGCCAAAAAACATCTTACTTATCCCCAAGACTTTTGGGAAAATAGTTTGTGGACTGATGAGACAATAGTTGAGCTTTTTGGAAAGTGTGCATCCCATTACATCTGCAATAAAACTAACACAGCATTTCACAAAAAGAACATCATACAGTCAAACATGGCGGTGTTAGTGCAGCTTCAGGACTTGCCATAATTGATGGAACCATGAATTTTGCATTCTACTAGAAAACCCTGAAGGAGAATGTCCGTCCATCCGTTTGTGACCTCAAGCGCACTTGGGTTATGCAGCAGGACAATGATCCTAAACACAACAGCAAGTGTACCTCTGAATGTCTAAAAAAACAACTAAATTTAGGTTTAAGGAATGGCCTAGTCAAAGTTATATTAAAGTTCTATGAATAAGAAAATAACAAAAATAAATATCAATAAATATCAACTGCTTAACCACTTAAGGACCGCCGCACGACGATATACGTTGACAGAATGGCACGGCTGGGCACATGGAAGTGTACTGTATATACGTCCTCTTTAAGAGCCCAGCCATGGGCGCGATTGTGACCCGGTCCGAAGCTCCGTGACCGCCGCCGCGAAACATGCAGACCTGATCGCCGCGGGTGTCATGCGATCGGGTCACAGGAACTAAAGAACGGGGAGAGGTGAGTTTAAACAAACCTTCCCTGTTCTTCTCTGTGTCAGTGTCAGTGATCGCCTGTTCCCTGATATAGGGAATGACGATCACTGACATCACACGTCCAGCCACGCCCCCTTCAGTAAGAAACACATATTAGGTCACACCTAACCCCTACAGCGCCTCTTCACTGCCCGTGTCATTTTCACAGTAATCAGTGCATTTTTATAGCACTTTTCGCTGTGAAAATGACAATGGTGCCAAAAACGTGTCAAAAGTGTCTAATGTGTCCGCCATAATGTAGCAGTCATGAAAAAAATCACTGATCGCCGCCATTATTTTTTTTTTTTTTTTTTTTTTAGTTTTTAACTTTAATACTTTTTTTATTTTATATTTCTTTCTTTCTTTACAAAATGTGATATGTTACAAACAAACAAGAGTATTATAACTTATGCATAATACCTACATTCAGAGTGACTTTATCCTGCTGCCTATATATATAATAACATTACCACCCCACCCCCCTTCCCTACCCTCCCTTCCCTTCCCCGCCCTCCCTTCCCCCCCCCCCTCAGGTCGCCCCCGTGTCTTTCAAACCAAAGGAATCAGGTAGGAGAAAGAGAAGGAAGGGGGCCGCCATTAGTAGTAAAAAAAAATATTAATAAAAATGCCATAAAACGATCCCCTATTTTCTAAACGCTAAAAATGTTGCGCAAACCAATCGATAAACGCTTATTGCAATTTTTTTTACCAAAAATATGTAGAAGAATACGTTTTGGCCTAAACTAAGGAAAATAACGTTTTTTTTACATTTTTTGGGGGATATTTATTATAGCAAAAAGTTAAAAATATAGCATTTTTTTCAAAATTGACGCTCTATTTTTGTTTATAGCGCAAAAAATAAAAACCGCAGAGGTGATCAAATATCACCAAAAGAAAGCTCTATTTGTGGGAAAAAAAGGACGCCAATCTTGTTTGGAAGCCAGGTCGCACAACCGCGCAATTGTCAGTTAAAGCGACGCAGTGCCGAATCGCAAAAAGGGGCAAGGTCCTTAACCTGCATAATAGTCCGGTTCTTAACCGGTTAATAAATGCTCTACATTTTAACCTGTTACACAGGAGTAAGACATGAGTGGAGGCTGTGGGTAAAGCAAAAGCTCATTATTTTTTTAACTTAATATACTGGGATTGATTTACTAAAGGGTTATAGACTGTTCATTTCACAGTGAATATTCACTAGGCACCTGGAACGAAACATTAGTAAATACGCCAAAGTTGTGTTTGCTTCAATTAACTAATTATGCGCTAGATTTTTTTTTAATGTTTTTTACACATTATTTTGTATTTCAAATAAACACAGGTTTACTTTGTTGACTATCATTACCTTTCCAAAGTGAACATACACTTTTTTACGTAAACAGCCTTTGTGTGCATTTATCTGGTGAGGTGAACCTTTTTGCTGAAAAACCAATAATCTCAGTTCAAAAAAAGAGAATATCATAATGAATCCAGTCTGGGAACAATGTCAAAGTAAGGCTTTAGTTTAACTAGCACAGCATTAAAACATATGGTGCCAAAAAAATCAAGTGACTGTAATAATGCTCTAAATTGTAATCTTAACTGCTTCAGACTATATTTTTTCTTCTCCCTTTGCAGACCTGCTTCCTACTGTCTGTTAATGTAGTTGGCCAAAGGATGGATTTTTTTGCCATGGTCCATGCACTTTGGCTAATAACCATACTGTTTAAACGAAGAAGAAAAGCAATTGCTGAAATCTGGCACCGATATTGCTGTTTTCTTGCTTGTATGATTACACTCCAGTATTTCTTATGTATTGGCATTCCTCCTGCTCCATGTAAAGGTAAAATATCATCTTTCATCTTTTGAAGAAAAAAAAAATTATAGTGCTTAAGATTTTTGGTTTGCCAGCTTTGTGCAGATGTATGCTTTTCTTAATACCGCTTTTTCAATTTTTGCAGACTATCCTTGGAGACACTATGGAGCCAAATTTAACTCCAACATTATAAAATGGCTCTACTTTCCCGACTTTATTGTGAGACCAAACTCTTCATTTCTTGTCTGTAAGTATAGTTGCTTGAAAAAGAATGTATGCTAAAAGCTTAGACTCTCAATTCATGAAGGAAAATATATGTTTTCTCACTTACAGAGGAACTATAGGCAAAATAAAAAAATTACATATATTCTACAGCCTAACACTAGCATTCATTTTGAAGTTTTTGTTTTTATTATTCCCCCGGATCATTGCTTTTTATCTTTTGATCCTGTCAGTAGTATTGTTCATTTCTTTTTTTCATATTTAACCTTTTTTTTTATTTTCTTGTAGTCAAGGTCACAGAGTAATAACACAGCATAAATCATAAATACATAGACATATAAGAATCAACTGTACATTCTAATAGAGAATCAGCTTGAAAGCAAACCAGAAACAACCTAGACAGATAGTGGGAAACCAGAGCTATAACCGTCCCGGTTCCCTTACTCTGTTCTTGTTTTAACTATCTTTTTGTCTCTGCCATGCCTAACACTAGCATTCATTTTGAAGTTTTTGTTTTTATTATTCCCCCGGATCATTGCTTTTTATCTTTTGATCCTGTCAGTAGTATTGTTCATTTCTTTTAACGGGGGGCAACACTGTCCATTCTAGAGTGAAATCATGCAGATAGCTTTCTAACCCTGTGGCCAGGATGGTCTTCAATAAGCATGAGATTTCAAAAAGACTATAATTAAAATACAAACCAATTAAAGTGACTGGATAGCAATTTTTGCTGTTTATATACCATTGGGGAAAATCCTCTTCAGTTCCTGTTCCACAAATGCAGTAGGAAGTTAGATGAAATCTCCCAAAATGTGGCTAATCACTTTCTCACTTTCTATTAGGGCCAGTTAGGCCCCTTTCACATGGGGCAGATCAGTAATGATCCGCCTCCGTATGTCTTTAAGCTCAGCTGGGATCACTCCGTATATCCCTCTTGAGCCGGGGATGACAGGGCGGTCTCCGCACACTGTGCAGGGACCGCCCTGTCTTTTCTCCACTCTCCCCTTTTGGGGGAGCGGATGAACACGGACCGTATGTCCGTGTTCATCCGATCCGCTCTGCAGACGTAAGAAAAAATAGGATTTTCTTCCGTCTGAAAAATTGGATGTTTGCGGAGGCGGACGATTACGGGTGTCAGCGGACACCCGAAATCACATAGGGAACAATGTATGTCCCTTTTTTATCCGCAAACTGATGGATGAAAAAGCGGACATACGGTCCGCACGTGTGAAAGGGGCCTAATGGAAACCAAAAAGTAGTATGGGACTTTGATTGTATGTTCTGGGGTGCAATAGACACAAACAAAAAAAATATTTTACAATATAACAGTTTTATTGAATATCACAAAGATTAACAGGTTAGTTTTAAAAACATATTCACAAATTGAGCATCCATATATAGATATATATTGGCCTTGGGATTCGGTTGATTAGCCAACGCGTTTTTTATGGGAGAACCCACTTCATCAGGGCCTCAGATCCTCTAAAAAGTACTGCAAGGAGAGTGTATGTAGTGCTGATAATAGATAGCCTGCCAGGCCTGTGGGGAACAACACCTGGTCCTCCGACGCTGACTCAAAAGGGGTAACAAAAAGTGAAAAACACAACGTTAAAGATTTTTGGGTAGCACAGTTGGAAGAATGTTCGTATTCCATAGAAAAGAGGAATAGTTCAGACCCAAAACGAGTTGTATTGCTGTAAAGGGTGTTTCCCCAACAGGCTATGGCTAGGTGAGTGGATAACAGGTGTCCTATCCTAGCACCTAGGATTGTACACCCAGCATGGCATGTGTTTGTAATGGCGGCCACGGGCCTGACAGGCTATCTATCATCAGCACTACATATGCTCTCCTTGCAGAAAAGCAAAGCGGCACCCAGGATAAAAAAATGTGTGTTGGCATGCTTATGCATTTCAACCCCCTGTGGGGACCACTCAATAATAAACCTGGCAGAACCTGGTATAACATGATGAACCCATATATAACCAACTCCTATTTTAAAGTTTCATTGTTCAAATTGCAGAATCAAAGCCTGCAGAGAAAATAGTCACTGCTTAGCTTTTCTGCTGCGCAGGGTGCTGATCTCTGTTGTCTTTATGATCTGCGCTTAATTAAACAAACATATTACACATCCACAATACTCCTGGGAGTGTCAGGCTCCCAGTCATCAATTGGACTCTGTGGCTCCTTTCTCTAACCCTGTGATTTAATGAAGTTAAACTTTACTAAAGATATTCAAAAAATAGTCAAAACATATTTTTGTAAGCCTGGAATCTTGCTTTAATTCAGCAACGTTTAATACTTTAATTGCTCAGAATTCATATGCTGACAACAATTACATAATACTCACTATATTTCATAACAAGGGCTCAAATCAAAGCAAGGCCTCATGTTGACCTAATGTGATGACATCTTGTGAGCATTCAAGTAATGTCATATGAGGGCACAATTGATAGGCCATGCCTAATTATCTAGTCTCTGGTGCTTCTTGGAAAAATAGCTTAATTGTCTTCATCCAGTGAAGCAAGATAACATGACATAAGAAATGCCATGGACTTGATTACTACGTCCAAAGAAATGTGGTTTGAAGAAACAAAACAGCAAATGTCTCATGAGTCAATATCCTTACCCCCTGGCCATGTGAATACCATGGAAAGCAGATCTCTTTGTATTTAATCATTATAGATTGCTGAATGGCCTGGAAAACATCCTTGGGTCACCACTGTTAAATATGATTTCAGAAATCTATTAGAACGCCTGTCAGGATTTTTGGGAAGCATGCAGCTGCAAATACTACTACTACTGCTACTAATAATAATAATAGAATTTTTGTTCTGCTGAAGTTAACATAATTGTATGAATATTTAGTAGTAGTTATTCAGTTTCAACTGGACACGTTCTGTATGTTGAAGACATTTTGCTACTTATCCAAGTAGTTGCCAGGGTTCCAATGTGTGTAAGAAACATGGGAACTGAGGAAGCTACTTGGATGAGTACTAACACATCTTAAACATTAAAAAACGTGTTTGAATAAGGGACACTGAACGAATTTCTAGAATATAATGAACCCATGTATTTGACATTTTTTGTCTTTGGTAGAGCAGAAAATGGGTAAAGGGCTAAAAGGGCTAAAATTATACTTAATATAGTTGTTATAAGCAGTATATATTAACCCCCGTGGCGGTATTCCCGAGTCTGACTCGGGGTTACATTTCTGTGCTGCGATCGGTAACCCCGAGTCAGACTCGGGCTCGCCTCGCTGAATCCACAGGCATGGTTTACTTACCTTGTCCCTGGAACCAGCGATGCCACCGCGCTGTGTGAGCGAGCGTGTTCTTGCTCGATTCACACAGTGCCTCTGTGTGCCGCCGATCTCTGTTCCCTGCGACGTTATGACGAACGGGGCAGAGAACGACGCCAAATTAAAAAAGGTAAACAAACACCTTACATACATTATACTGTAATCTTATAGATTACAGTACTATATGTAAAAAATACACACCCCCCTTGTCCCTAGTGGTCTGCCCAGTGCCCTACATGTTCTTTTATATAATAAAAACTGTTCTTTCTGCCTGCAAACTATAGATTGTCCATAGCAACCAAAAGTGTCCCTTTATGTCAAAAATGGTTTTAGAGCAGCTAGAAAACAGCGATAATAAATTATAATCACTTGCAGAATTGTGCGATAGCGATTTGTGGGGAAATTCGTCATAAAAAAATAAAAGTAATGACATTGACTATTCTGGAACTGAGCAAATTTCAGTGTTTTTGAGTTGATTACATTATTGAATAATTTTTATTAGAATTATATTATTATTTGTTATAATTATTTATTATATTATAATTTATAATTTTTGATTTTTTTTTTAATTCATACCCGGGATGCCTACTAGACTCTTGTTTGGTCAGATTTAACCTCCCTGGCGGTATGATTCTTTCTGAAAAAACATGCTGAAAGCGGTACAATTATTTGCAAGGAAATTTGGTGTTTTATACTGTAGGCCTGTAATTTTTAAGAATAACTCACTTAAATCTGACCAAACAAGAATCTAATAGGCATCCCGGGTATGACATTTTTTTAAAAACAACATTTTAAATTATAATATAATAAATAATTATAAATAATTATAGCAAGTAATAATATAATAAAAATAAAAATTATTCAATAATGTAATCAACTCAAAATCACTGAAATTTGCTCAGTTGCAGAATTGTTGCTGTCATAATTTTTTTTTTTTATGACGAATTTCCCCGCAAATCGCTATCGCACAATTCTGCAAGTGATTATAATTTATTATCGCTGTTTTCTAGCTGATCTAAAACCATTTTTGACATAAAAAGACACTTTTGGTTGCTATGGACAATCTACAGTTTGCAGGCAGAAAAAAAGGTTTTTATTATATAAAATGACATGTAGGACACTGGGCAGACCACTAGGGACAATGGGTGTGTGTTTTTTTTACATACAGTACTGTAATCTATAAGATTACAGTATACTGTATGTATAGTGTTTGTTTACTTTTTTGAATTTGGCGCCGATCTCCGCTCCCGTGCGTCGTAACGTCGCAGGGAACGGAGATCGGCGGCACAGGAGGACGCTGTGTGAATCGAGCGAGGTCCCACTCGCTCACACAGCGTGGTGACATCGCTGGATCCAGGAGAAGGTAAGCCAGCGCACGCTGCAGGCTCTGCATATCTACCCCGAGCGTGACTCGGGGTTACCGATTTTGGTAGAAAAAATCATCCCCGAGTCACGCTCGGGGATACCGCCAGGAGGGTTAAGTGAGTTATTCCTAAAAATTACAGGCCTACATTATAAAACGCCAAATTTCCTTGCAAATAATGGTACCGCTTTCAGCACCTAAAATCTGAAATAATCATACCGCCAGGGAGGTTAATCAACCATAATCAACCATAATCATCATAATCATAATCAACCATAACATTATGATCACTGACAGGTAAAGTGAATAATGTTGATTATCTCTTTACAATGGCACCTAAAAGTTGGTGGGATATATCAGGCAGAAAGTGTGTTGTTCCAGAACTTCATGTGTTGAAAGCAGAAATGGGCATGCAAAAGAATTTGAGCAACTTTGACTAGGACATAATTGTAATGGCTAGGCAACTGGGTCAGAGCAACTCCACAATTTCAGCTCTTGTGGGATGTTCCTGGTCTGCAGTGGTCAGGACCTACCAAAAGTGTACCAAGAAAGGAAAACTGGTGAACTGCTGGTTCCGATAGAAAGGTGTCAGAACACACAGTACATTGCAGTTTGTTGCATATAGGACCATGTAGCTGCAGATCAGTCAGGGTGCCCACAACCAAAAACACCTATAATGGACATGTGAGCACCAGAACTGGACCACAGAGCAATGGAAGAAGGTGGCCTGGTCTGGTGAATCACGTTTTCTTTTACATGATATGGGGATGGCTGGGTGCGCCTTAATTTCTTACCTGGGGAAGAGGTGGTACCAGGATGCAGAATTCACAGAAGGCAAACTGGCGAAAAGCAATGTGATGCTTTGGGCAATGTTCTGCTGGTAAACCTTGGGTCCTGCTATTCATCTGGATGTTACTTTGACTAGTACCATCTACCTAATTATTGTTGCTGACTAAGCACACCCCTTTCATGGAAGTGGTATTCCGTGAAGGCAGTGGCCTCTTTCAGCAAAATCATGTCCCTTGCCACACTGCAAAAATGGTTTAAGGTTTGAGGAATAGTTTGAAGAACACAACGAGTTTGGGGTGTTGAATTGGCCCTAGTTTTAATTTTTTGTATTTTTCCTTCATTTTAACCTAGTGATCCAACCAGTCAGTCTGTTATTTTTCAACTTACGTTAACAAACTAAACTTCCTGGACAAAGTAGCAGTTTAGAGGGATGAGACAAACCATTTAACACTGACAGGGGTGCTTACAATTGTTGACTTGTATTTGTTTGTGTAAATCATCCCCAATGGAAAAACAACTGTTGCTGTGGCTGCCTATAAAGTGTTAGCAGGAGTTCAGCTTCAATTTGTTAGTCAAGTCTATTGAAGTCTATTTAAATCTGTTAGTCTAACCCTACCCTCCTCCCAGACTGACAATGCTGCTGTCCAAGGGTGTTTGCTTTACTATTTCATCCAGAATGCAAACTGGATGGATCACCAAGTGAAATAAAGGGAATACAGAAAAGAAAAGTAATGCAACCACCACATCTAATGATTGGTGAGCTGCAATATATGACATTTTTGTTTTTGGATTTAATACTGCTTTCATTTTGTAGCGGGGTTGCTTCGAAATATAATTATAAATGTAATAAAACCATTGAATCCGTCTTTTTTTAGCAGGAACATTAGCATTTTTAGAAGGCAGGGTAAGCAATGATGGCCTGCGTCTTTTTATGGGTTTTATATTAAATTCAAATTTTCATGAACACTATCCTTAATCTGACTTGTTACAATCTTTTCTCTTCTTTTCTAGATGATTTTATGCTGTTGCTTTGTGCATCTCTTCAACGGCAAGTGTTTGAAGATGAAAATAAGGCAGCAGTTCGAATTATGGCAGGGGACAATGTGGAAATCTGCATGAATCTTGACGCTGCATCCTTTAGCCAACATAATCCTGTTCCTGATTTCCTCCACTGCAGGTACTATGATTTACATCCTGGTTTTTTGTTGGCAAATGGGCAGTGAAATTCAGCTGTGTAATACATTCACAAAATTATTTGGAATTGTAAGATTTTAAGTTGGAGTTTTATCCTACAGCAAACCATTGCGCCTTGGTACACGTTCCCATGTTTTCTTAAGTATACTTATGTACAGTAGAGCAGTTTGCTTGCACAGTATTAGTTAATAATAGTAAAGACAGTAAAAAGGACGGCCAAAAATTATCGTTAAAGATACCCTTTTGTTATTCATCAGATGAAAAAATGCTATTTTCATGTCCAGTGGGAGTGGTGACACAGTGAGGCCTCGTACACAGGACCGAGGAACTCGTCGTAAATGAAATATCGTTTTCCTCGACGAGTTCCTTGTCAGGCTTGTCGAGAAACTTGACAGGCTTTCTTTGCGTACACACTGTCAAGACCAAATCTCGTTGTTCTCAAACGCGGTGATGTACAACACATACAACGGAAGGGGAAGTTCGATTCCACTGGCACAACCCTTGGGGCTGCTTTTGCTTATCTCATGTTACTGCGTGTTAAGTAAAAGTTTGGCAAGAGACAATTTGCACTTTTCAGTCTGTTACAGCGCGACAAATGTGCTATCTCCATTACAAACGCTACTTTTACCGAAGGTGCGCTCCCGTCTCATACTTTATTCTGAGCATGCGCGGGTTTCTTAGCATACACACAAATGTGTTTCTCGTCGAAAACCAGCCCAACGAGGAACACAACGAGGAAATTGAGACTACCATTGAGGAAAAAGAGAACCTGTTCTCTTTTTTTCTCGTCGAGTTCCTCGACAGTTTCCTCGGCAGTTTCCTCGATGCAAAACATAAACACAACCGTTTTCCTCAGCAAAAAAGCTCTGCCACCATGTTTCTTGATGGATTCTGTCGAGGAAAACGGTCATGTGTACAAGGCCTAACAATTTTGAGCAGCAAGTTTGTTTAGGTACAAAAAGATTTGTAGGTTGTAAAGTACATCACCAGGATTTGTAAATCTTTAGCTACACATCCTGATGAATGCTTCCTTAGACCCCTTTCACACTGCAGCATTTTTCAGGCCCTTTTGGGCTAAAAATAGCGCCTGTAAAGCGCCTAAATAACGGCTCCCCTGCAGTCTCAGTGTGAAAGCCCGAGTGCTTTCACACTGAGGTGATGCGCTGACAGGACGTGCACACTGCTCCTCCACCGCTCCTGTCCATTGAAGTCAATGGGCAGCATGGCCGAACCGCCGGCAAAGCGTCGTTACAGCAGCGCTTTGCGGGTGGTTTTACCCTTTTTCCGGCCGATAGCAGGGGCTAAAATCGTCCCGCTAGCGGCTGAAAATCTCTGCAAAAACAGTGGTAAAGCCAAGAGAAACACAGCACAGAAACGTATGGCAATCCAATTGGCAGAGAATTGAACATAGGTTTGTTCAACTGGCAATTGTGTAAAAACATGATAAATAAAATGTGGCATTTATGTTTAACGCTTGAATAATTATGCATTAGGAGAAGTTACAATAGATAACCCAAAGACATTAAAGTTGGGTAAAAAGATGATTAAAGAGTATCTAAACCTAGGATTCCAGGTTACCAGTCCTTAGGTGTTGTGGCAGTGTTAGTTTTAATTTTTTAGGCTTTCTTATTTGGTGATCCTCCAAGCAACATTTTCTGTACAGGAGTGAAGGAGCATTGCTGTCACACTAGCCTGCTGGGTCTTGATTGGAACGGTTGAACATCCCCCCTCTCCTCATCTCTGTAACACAGATGGGAAGAGTTCTGTAGTTCAGAGGTAACCTGGGCAGGACTGATGAGATGTCTTTGGATTTCAGTGCAGCAGAGGCACTGTAATGTCAGCTCAATAAGGGAGGTAGATAGTGAAAGTGGTTAAGAATAAAGTTGGGGAACCTACACTTGTAGATACAGTAAAGTATGCTATTTTCACAATTAGGTAGAAATCAATAATCATATGCTCTAAATAATGGTACCCTATTACAGGGTGTATGAAAGTATCGCTAAGCACACACAATACCAACACTACTTTGATCCAGTAAAGTTACATTTATGAATTATAATACATGGTTTTAAAAAAAAAAAATTGCCTTGTTCCTTCTTTACAGATCCTATTTGGATATGACCAAAGTGATCATGTTCAGTTATCTCTTCTGGTTTGTTCTCACCATTATATTCATTACGGGAACAACCCGAATCAGTATATTCTGCATGGGCTATTTAGTGGCATGTTTCTACTTCCTCTTGTTTGGAGGAGATTTACTCCTTAAACCCATACGGAGCATTTTGCGCTACTGGGACTGGCTAATCGCATACAATGTCTTTGTTATAACAATGAAAAATATATTATCGGTAAGCATCAATTTTTTTTCTCTTTATTATTATACCATGCTGTATTTTTAAAATGATATCAAAATCCTTGTGGGTCAGATCACAAAAGCTAACACATGCTATATTTTCAATCCTGTTCATTATTTTTTTTTATTTTTTTTTACAGTCGAAAATTACATTTTCAAATCACTAACTGTTTTAAAATATAGATTAGCTCAATTTACCCCAGGCTTTGAGCTTGATTTACAAAAGGACATGGTCAAACAATTGCACATTGAAACTTAAAGAAGAAGCACATTGTATGCTCACAGAATTTTTTATGTGCCCTCAATTTGTGAGAACATACTACACAGAACTTACTAACAATTGTGGTTGTTTATAGAATTTAGGCTCCAGAGTCCAGAATATATACCAGCTAAGTCGTGATGTACCTGCAGAGACTTTGTTACATACCATTTGGCTTGGTGTCTGTGCAGCTTTATTGCTTTTCTTTTAATACATTTTAATACATATTTTTTTAAATTTTGCAATCTATATTTTTTGGTCCAACTTATAGAAACAGACGATTGCGCAGTCATGTGATGTTTTACCCAAACAAAATTGATGTTCTTTTTTCCTAAAATAGAGATTTCTTTTGGTGGTATTGGATCACCTCTGCAGTTTTTATTTGTTGCGCTATAAAAAAAAATGTGAAAATAAAAAAAATATATTTTTTTTTTAACTTTTTGCTATAAAACATACCCAATAAAAAATATGTAAAAAATCTAATTTCTTCAACAATTTAGGCCAATTTGTATTCTGCTACATGTTTTTGGAAAAAAAAGAATCCAGTTAGCATATATTTATTGGTTTGCGCAAAAGTTATCGCATCTACAAACTATGGGATAGATTTATAGCATTTTTATTTTTACTAGTAATAGCAGCGATGAGTGGTTTTTAGCGGGACTGCGACATTGCGGAAGACAAATCGGACACTAAGTGACATTTTTTGGGGACCAGTAACACCAATACAGTGATCAAATGCACTGTTACTGTATAAATTACACTGACAGGGAAGGGGTTAACATTAGGGGCGATCAAAGGGTTAAGTGTGTTCCCTGGGTGTGCTTTCTTACTGTGTGGGGAATGTAATGACTGCAGGAAGAGAGACATCTGCGTTCCTGATTAGCAGGAACACAAGATCACAAGATCTCTCTCTCCCTGTCTGACAGAACGATGGTCTGCCTTGTTCTGTCATTCCTCAAACGATCGCTGGGTGGCCGGCGGCCATCACGGCCACTGGACCTGCTGGTTGGCTCCTGCTGTGTCCAATCACGTGCACACGTCCCAGACCTGAAAGTCGTGAACAACCTACAGGTACTTTGTTTTGTGCAGCCGGCTGCCCTGCCACAGAAGTAGTTAAAGGCAGCAGGAAACAGAGCAATTATAGGATGGAGTTAAAATATTAATTCCTTGACAAAAATGCAAAATAATGGAAAATAGGATTCAATAGTTAGTCAGTACCCAGACTATGGACAATAAATTATGCACATGTTCTTAACCACTTGCTTACTGCGCATTTTTACCCCCTTCTTGACTAGGCCAATTTTCAGCTTTCATCGCTGTAGCATTTTGAATTGATAAACAAACAAAAAAAGCTGAAAATTAAAAAATAAAATAAAACATATATTGTTATAAAACATATTTTGTTATAACATTTTGAAAACAGGTAATTTTTCTCCTTTACTGATGGGCACTGATGAGGTGGCACTGATGGGGACTGATGAGGCATCACTGGTGGGCACTGATCAGGAGGCAGCACTGATGGGCACTAATCAAGAGGCACTGATGAGGCTGCACTGATGGGTGCCACTGATGGGCACTAATAAGCAGCACGGGGAGGTAGCACAGATAGGTGGCACTGATAGGCGGCGCTGATGGGCACTGATTGGGGGCACTGATGGGCACTGATAGGCACTGGTGGGCACTGATAGGCAGCAATGATGAGTGACACTGATGATGAGGCACTGATGGGCACTGATTGACAGCACTGATGGGCACTGATAGGTGGCACTCGTGGGCACTGATTAGCAGTACTGATGGGCACAGATAGATGGCACTGGTGGGCGTGGATTATAAGCAGTGGTGGGCACTAAGGGGACCGATGTCCGGTTTTCTTCTTGTCTTCACACTGCAAGGACTCTGCGATTACAAAGCGTGCCACGTGTGCGAGAACAGGAGGATGTCCATGTACACCCTCCTGCCATTTTAAGCCTGCACTGTAGCCAGCTTTTGGCTATAGCGTGGGCATCAAGTGGTTAATAAGCAGTACAAGAGCTTTAAAAAATTATTCCTGACCTCTCTCGCTGCTTGTAATCTGTAGTAATTCATTCCTAAAGTAGATGTCCTGGTTTAATTTCTAATTAAATAGTTCATTTGGGCCAAGTTGGTCTAAACAAACTATTTCCATTAAAATTTCTAGTAAATTCTAATAAGCAAATAGATTCTAATCAATTACTAAAGAACCGCTAGTTGTCACTATAGACTGTGACCCCTCTTTTCTATGAACATGCATAAAGAAAATGTTCTCCAGATGTAAGAGTGTAATCAAGAGTCCAGTGAAGAAAGTGCTCTTAAAGGAATGGTGAGCTCTCTGCTGCAGGTGACATCAAACGTGCACACTCCACCCTCCACCCTTCAGACTTCTCTCATGTCAATCAAGGGAGATTGAAACGAGAGATGTCTGAAGGGTGGAGTGTGCACGTTTGATGTCACCTGCAGCAGAGAACTCACCATTCCTTTAAGAGCACTTTCTTCACTGGACTCTTGCTTACACTCTTACATCTGGAGAACATTTTCTTTTATGCAAGTTCATAGAAAAGAGGGGTCACAGTCTATAGTGACAACTAGCGCTGCTTTAGTAATTGATAAGAATCGACTTGCTTATTAGAATTTACTATAAATGTTGATGTTTTTGTATTTTAAGCGGCTGCTGACAAATTGTATTGAATGATAAATGGTAACATTCAATCATTATTGTTCTGTTACAAATACCTTTTAGCCCATAGCGCCCCGAGAAAGTGGAATTGGGCCTTGATCTTCACTATTTTTTTAAACTATTTCCATTATAGAATAATGTGGCCTTTGTGTATGCTGTAAGGGCAGTCTGCTGGTATTAGTAATTGTAGTATTGTAATAGCGGCGATTTTTGGACACCACTGCCAAAGCTCTTTTCAGGCGCTTGGGCAGCGCTGCCCATTGATTTCAATAGATAGGAGCTGTGGAGGAGCCCTTCACTGCCCAAAAGATGTTGCTTGCAGGACTTTTTCTAACGCCCTCCAAGCGCACCACCCCAGTGTGAAAGCACATTGGCTTTCCCACTGGGGCTGCAGGGGAGGCATTTTTCAGGCACTTTACAGGTGCTATTTTTAGCCCAAAAGCGCCTGAAAAACTCCCAGTGTGAAAGGGGTCTTATAGACCTTGGTAGCATTAACTACACACAGTTAGCTAAAGTAAACGTTTTGCCTTTAGTTATATTTTAAGTAGGTTATCCTATTTCCTTAGCAATCATTTGGGAAATGTTCTTGTGCTGTAGAAATGTACTTTAAAATTATACCATGAGACTGTATTTTCCAAAAACTACTTTTACTTAGCAATAATAACTCAGAAATGCTTTTATTTTTGTTTTCTGCTAAAAATTTAAATACCTGTTTTGGGTTTTCTGGCTGTTTAACCGCCCTGGCGGTATTCCCGAGTCTGACTCGGAGTTACATTTTTGTGCTGTGATCGGTAACCCCGAGTCAGACTCGGGCTCGCCTCGCTGAATCCACAGGCATGGTTTACTTACCTTGTCCCTGGATCCAGTGATGCCACCGCGCTGTGTGAGCGAGCGGGTGCTCGCTTGATTCACACAGTGCCTCTGTGTGCCGCCGATCTCCATTCCCTGAGACGTTACGACGCACGGGGGCGGAGAACGGCGCTAAATTCAAAAAGGTAAACAAACACCTTACATACATTATACTGTAATCTTATAGATTACAGTACTGTGTGTAAAAAATACACACACCCCTTGTCCCTAGTGGTCTGCCCAGTGCCCTACATGTTCTTTTATATAATAATAACTGTTCTTTCTGCCTGCAAACTGTAGATTGTCCATAGCAACCAAAAGTGTCCCTTTATGTCAAAAATGGTTTTAGAGCAGCTAGAAAACAGCGATAATAAATTATAATCACTTGCAGAATTGTGCGATAGCGATTTGCGGGGAAATTCGTCATAAAAAAATAAAAGTAATGACAGCGACAATTCTGCAACTGAGCAAATTTCAGTGATTTTGAGTTGATTACATTATTGAATCATTTTTATTATAATTATATTATTATGTTTTATAATTATTTATAATTATTTATTATATTATAATTTATAATTTTGTTTTTAAAAAAAAAATCATACCCGGGATGCCTACTAGACTCTTGTTTCGACAGATTTAAGTGAGTTATTCCTAAAAATTACAGGCCTACAGTATAAAACGCCACATTTCCTTGCAAATAATGGTACCGCTTTCAGCACCTTTTTTCTGAAATAATCATACCGCTAGGGAGGTTAATAGATATATTTGTATTGTGCGATACTACATCTATCTTGAAATTTTGCCTAGGCTTTTTCTATTTAGTAAATATATCTAAAGCAAAACGCAACAGATTGGGCCCATGAGTTACATCTAAGTAAATTCATTACAGGTACAGTTTTGTATAGCCTCTATTCTAAAATGAATTATATTTTTTCAGATAGGAGCCTGTGGTTACATACACCACCTGATCGCAAACAGTTGCTGGTTAATTCAGGCATTCAGTCTGGCATGTACTGTGAAAGGTTATAACATCCGTAAGTAATTGAGTTAAATTAATTGTATGTAATTATATACTATATGTAATTATAATAAATGTTCATTTAGTGCATGAACATCTATATACAAAAACTGTGTAGAAAGGTACAATAACCAAGTCCATATGTGGTGCATTATTTAATTCCATTTGAGGTGGCAGGTAGCAGTTTACGACTTAAAAATCTGTAATTTTTGAGGTTAGGCTCCAGTATTTTAGTTTTAGTTTTTACTGTAAAACATAACTACATTCATTAAACTTTTTCTTTACACTGGAATTACTATCAAGAGTAAAAATGGAAAGGATGCTTGCTTTTGGACACATTTTTCTCAAATGGAATGTTTTTCTGATTCAGTGTGTTAGATTTACAGACTTCAGGCAGTTCCTTTCTATAAATCAGCTGAGGCTTGCCTGAAGCCTCCGCTCTAATTAGAGTTCAGCAGTGCTGTGATGAACTGAAGGTTAGATTGCCTGCTGCCATAGCTACTTTTTATTGTGTTTGGTATACTAAAAGTAAAATTCTAGCCTAAATCTAACTAGTCTTAAGAATGCCCCCCACCCCCCCAATACCTAGTGGAGGGGAGGTAGTGCCGGCAGTTCAATTTAATCTGAAGCTGTGCCTTAGCCCTCAGGCCTCTAAATCTTTTTTTCCAAAAAGATGGCAGTAAACCCCTTTTAGGTTACATTTTTTGAATTCATGATATCTAATGTGTCCTGACATATTAGGCCTGATTTACTACATGATCTTGGGAATTATCATGTTTAAAGAAAATATCTGTTTACGTATTTCATCTGCATATCATGAGGAATTGAAATTAATATTCACACAATTTATTGTGTTAACTTTCTCAAATCCTTTAGCAAGTCAGCCTCACTTCTTTTTTCTGCCATAGTAGCCTGTTCTCATAATGCCATTTGCTGACATAATGGCGCATTCTTATAGTACCATCTTCCTACACTATGACAATGCTGGGTTCTGACATTTATCAAGGTGACACATTTTTGCCCAAGTATTATTTCTACCATTCAACAAAGAGGCACATTTTGTCAGTTGTATAGATGAATCTTTTTTTGTGAAATAATGGGACAATGTAACATATATGTTTTTGTCTATTTTTAGCTACGGACCACAAAAATTGTCAGTTGCCAAGTGGTGAAGCTGGAATAATCTGGGACAGTATCTGTTTTGCTTTTTTGTTATTGCAAAGGAGAGTTTTTATGAGTTATTACTTCCTACATGTTGTGGCAGACATCAAAGCTTCTCAAATACTTGCATCAAGGTATTTATGTAAATAAAGCTTGCTCATTTGTAAGAACTCATGACACATGAATGTTAAAAGGGAAGCACCCAAATTACTATATAAAGTTCTCAGAATAGTTTGTTTCTTTTGCTTTCCTTGGTAAAAGCAGTTTTGCAAATAAATAACTATAGAACACAAAAGTCAATGCATTCATAAAAAAAATTATAATAATAATAAAACAAAAAACACACAGATCAATGTGTGCTGTTAAGTGTTATTTTCGAAAAAATGTCAAATTATTAATATTTTTTTCTTTCAGAGGTGCAGAACTCTTTCAGGCAATAATTGTCAAAGCTGTCAAAGCAAGACTTGAAGAGGAAAAAAAATCCATGGACCAGCTAAAAAGGCAGTATGTGGATTTGTATCTAGCCCTTTTACAAACCATGGGAGGTGATGTATCTGTAACATAAGTGATGCAGAGATCTTGCCCTTCACAAGCAATGAAATGTCAGCTCAATTAGTGCAGGTCTGATAATAAGATGCTGTGGGCAACATGACTATATTTTGACTGATTGTGATTTTCCCCCAGACGTTAGAAAAATTACAATAAACGTGCTTTATAAACCTTAATGTTCCTATACTTCCTGGGCAAATTCATGTTTTATGTGTTTGCATAATTGGGACTTTTTGTTTTTGGAGTGGGATTGTGCATAATAGTTTTTCATTTTACCAGGATGGACCGTATTAAAGCCAGACAAGAAAAATATAAAAAAGGTAAAGAAAGAATGCTAAGTCTGGCTCAGGAATCGGGAGAAGGTCAAGAAATCCAAAAACAGGAAGATGATGATGATGAAGGTAACTATGCTAAATGTTAAAACAGGAGTGACCACAGTGTAAGCAAAGCTAGCCACAAAAATACTTTGTTTTCATTTTTTTTTTTCTTTTTTAAGTTTCAAAGCCACCTATTGTTAGTTCTAAAGCTTCTGTCTTAATTACAACAGCTTTGTGATCTGAGTACTTAAAATTTATAAAAATTGCAGATATTTATATATTGCAGAATACCTATTTTCATATTATAGGGAAACCCACCGTTATTAATGCAGGCCAAATGGGTTTATTTCAAAACAAAACTCAACTGAGAATATTTGTAGATTTGCCAACCTAATACAACATTCCACACAAAACCCCTACCTGACTACTAGCAATCAGCATGGAGTAGGTTTCTGAAAGCTTACACTGCTCTTTCATGCACCACTTTCCAAAGTTTTAAGGGTATTGCTAGATCCGCTACTCACTCACTGTTTTACCTAAAGTCCATTTAAACCTGCTGGTTTCACCCATGGATCTTTTCATTATAGAACATGGAATTTGAGGGGACTGTCTTGGGACTAAACAGGGTTGCTTATTTTCGCCAGCGTTTATCACCAAAGCTATAAAGACTTAGACCAGAGCACAACTTACCAATTACCCTCAATTGAATAAATGTGGTTGAATTGTCTGTATGTAAATGTACTTTGATGTTTAATACAATGAGATTATTTTTCCCAATTAATGAATGAACATATTTCATTTTAGGAGAAGCAGACAAAGAGAAAGTCAAGGGCAAAAAAAAGCAGTGGTGGCGGCCTTGGGTTGATCATGCTTCCAGTAGGTTTTCTCAATCATTTATAGATTTACAGATTCACGCCTTATATCCTTGACCAGAATTATATGTTTGTTTTCTCTGCATGGTTTTAACTTTGTTACTCCACGGATTGTTAATTTAGTATAATCTTTAACATGACAAAATTAAATTAATTGTACTCTTTTGTACAAATATTTGAGAGACTGACATTTACTCTGTATACCATGTTGCTAATTAGCTAAATCCTTATGGCTGCCAATATTATCATCTAGAAGTTGTCCCTCAACCTAATCTTGTAAAAATATACCAATGAGTTATTTATGAACTTGCCAGGGAAACATGTAATGGAGGTGCTACAACCCAGAACCACTGTGAATATCTTAATAAAGTTAGTTGCAAGGGATTAATGTGAATTAAGACTGAAGGCAAATTAAGTAAATTTGTTAACCACTTAACCCCCGGACCATAATGCTGCCCAAAGACCAGAGCACTTTTTGCGATTCGGCACTGCGTCGCTTTAACAGACAATTGCGCGGTCGTCCGACGTGGCTCACAAACAAAATTGGTGTCCTTTTTTTTCCCACAAATAGAGCTTTCTTTTGGTGGTATTTGATCACCTCTCCGGTTTTTAGTTTTTGCACTATAAACAAAAATAGAGCGACAATTTTGAAAAAAAATTATATTTTTTACTTTTTGCTGTAATAAATATCCCCCAAAAATATATAAAAAAACATTTTTCTTCCTCAGTTTAGGCCAATACGTATTCTTCTACATATTTTTCGTAAAAAAAATCACAATAAGCGTTTATTGATTGGTTTGCGCAAATGTTATAGCGTTTAAAAAATAGGGGGTATTTTTATGGCATTTTTATTCATATTTTTTTTACTAGTAATGGCGGCGATCAGCGTTTTTTTGGTACTGCGACATTATGGCAGACACTTCGGACACTTTTGACACATTTTTGGGACCATTGGCATTTTTATAGCGATCAGTGCTATATAAATGCATTGGATTACTATAAAAATGCCACTGGCAGTGAAGGGGTTAACACTAGGGGGCGAGGAAGGGGTTAAGTATATTCCCTGGGTGCGTTCTAACTGTAGGGGGAGTGGACTCACTAGGGGAAATCACTGATCTTCTGTTCATACATTGTATGAACAGAAGATCAGCAATTCCCCCACTGACATTACCGGGAGCTGTGTGTTTACACACACAGCTCCCGGTCCCCGCACTGTAACGAGCATTCGCGGGTGCCCGGCGGCGATCGCGCGCCCGTGCCCCTAGTGGCCTGTGCGAGAGCCGACATAGAGCTACGGGCTCTCGCGCAGGAGAGCCGACTTTCCGCCGTAATATGACGTTGGGCAGTCGGCAAGCAGTTAACTTTATGTCATTAGAAAGTTTAATGTATGCCATTAGAATTGATTTTACTTGTTACCATGGGGTTCCAGAAGGTTCCTCTAGCAGTCAAGAAGCAAAAACCGGGAACAAACTTAAAATTCTAGGTACAGACTCACAAATTCCAAATGAAATGCTGTTTATTATGATAATCTTTTACAATCTAAGGCAAACTCCATTACCCATATCTGAATTCCCTCTCAAAATTATTTGGACTTTTTTCCTATATAGGGATTTGTAGGCAAAAATAAAAAACGCAGTCATTTAAATCCAAAGAACATTGGATAATTTCTCTCAAGTTTTTCATGTGTGATTTTGATTTGACAAATGTAATTGCAAACTAAATCTGTGGAGTAACAAACAAACTATGCCAGTGTTTCTTTCTCATAAATACAAAATTGACAGTATTGTTGAGACCCACATGATTTGTAGACTGTACATGATGTTGGCCTATGTTTACTGATTACCCTGAGTAAAGATCTCTTGATTCTCTTGAATGTATCATAAACTCTTAGGTCAATAATGCTGCCATAGCAAAAATATAGGCCAACATGCTTATATTATAACCTCCTTGCTGCTTACGGATCAGCAGTTTTTAGTTCCTTGGTGGCAAAGGGGTTACATGTATGAATGCTGTAAAGTATATTTGGACATATACCACCAGGATTCTACTGTGTTGTATATAGTAGATATTTTAAATTTAGCATGCTTTGTTGGTTCTTTTGCATAAACTGTCACAATGGTATATGTCACATTTATGCTTTACATTGGTAAGAATTGTCTTCCTAAGTTTATTATTAAGGGTCTTATTCAAATACATGCTCTACAACAGATCCACTGGCATGTTGAATATTTCTCTTATTAATATTTAATTTACATGTAGCGTGAGTTTAAAACCTTAGTAGTTCCGCAATCAATACGAGTCATTTGAGCATTCAGATTATGGTTTGGATAGGCTTTGTAATATTTGGGTACTGTCCTTTTGGGTAGCAGTGATTTGGGCATTAGTTATTTTGGCACCGCTAATATAGGCCAATGTTTATAAAAAATCCATTTTAGATCCAAAACTTATAACCGTTACTTTGTGATCCTGCTTATGAAAAGTGTTCTGTTTGGCCTTGATAATAGTGCCCATTGCTATCCAAAAGCTGACCACCCCCAGGCCTAATATTTAATGTTGCCCAAATGAACAGCTCCCCTCTGCAATGTAATGCTGTAATTTTGCCCTCATTATTGTATTAAACATTTACATTTTACCAAAAAGAGAGAAGAATATTAGCCTATGCTATGATGTTAACTGCATTAATGCTTCTTGGTCATGCCATGTCCCAAGTAATCAATTACAGACATTTTGATTGTAGTGGCCAATTTACCATCTATTTAAAGAAGTTACTAAATCATAAATAGTGGTTTTATGCTCTAACTTCTATATAATATTTCTTTGTTTGGTCACAGTTCATATTAAACCATCTCTGGAAATGTTAAATGTAGAAACCACTTAATTCTTAATAAACAAGTCAACCTTCTAAAATTAGCTCTGTGGTCTAACTGAGCAGATGTTAGTATTTGTAATAGGTCTGTTTGGTATAGACTACAGTTGCTTGTACAAGAATCCCTACAGTTATTACTGTAAGCAGGACTTATTTTTATAGTTACCAGAAATCCTGGTAGCATGAAACCTAATACATGATCCATGAGCTGTATACACAGGATAACTGTGGGGCAAAACCATAGTGATTCATTTGTATATGGTATCCTACAATTTGTAGTCATGATTTTATATCACAGATAGATTATATTTGTTAAGTTCCCTAGGAGAAAATTACCTTCAAGTTAACTATATGTTGTTATTGTTCTATCCGGGGAAATTATAAATACATATTTGAATATTTTTTATAAAGGCTGGAAATGCCTACTGAAATAAATCTATCAGGCTACAGGCTCAAGCCTCGTACACACGACCGAGTTTCTCGGCAAAAACCAGCAAGAAACGTGCTGGTATTTTTTTTTTGCAGAGGAAACCGGTCGTGTGTACACTTTTCGACGAGGAAACTGTTGAGGATCCCGTCGAGCCAAAAAGAGAGCATGTCTTCTTTTTCCTCGACGGGAATGGGGAAATTTGGCTCGCAGAGATCCTCAACAGCCTAACAATGAACTCGACGAGCAAAACTATGTGTTTCGCCCGTCGAGTTTCTCGGTCGTGTGTACGAGGCCTGACTTATATGACCTGTTTTAATTGGTGCATGTCAGCCTATTTCATAAATATACAAAACATGAGACAGACATATTAGGAAACAGTATTTATTATACTAATGCTAAAAGGAATGCAGGGAAAGAAGTTGAAGGAGATACAAGACAATAATTTAAACTTAACAGGAATAAAACAAAATATACACTTAGTTTGATTTCTGCTAATGGATGATAAATAATGAGGGCAAAATAATCATCCGTCATTGGTTTCTCTTCATTGTTATCACAGTGACTGTCATCTGGGTGTTAAGCTTAAGTCCATGCTTAGCACATCCTCTCTATGTATAAAATAATGGTGCGGCTGCCTTCACATATTGCTGGTCATCTTTCATTTTGCTGTGTGTATGTTTCCTTAGGCTTGATAAACAAATACAAAGTATAATATAAAAAAGTGTTCTGCTCAAGGATATAAGGTTATTAACATATTAACAATAACATGGAGGCGTAAATGGTCTTTCTTAACTAACAGGCACTAAATTGATGCTTAGACATTTACTCTGCAGTCTGCATTTCTTTGTTTGCACTTTTGATCTATAATCTTAGGCTTTTACCCTAACATAGATATTTACAAATTATTATTATTATTTATTATTATGTTCTTGTTTTCTATCCCAATTGTTATGAAGTTAAAGTGCTGATTAAAGTCTAAATTTCTGGTTTATAAAGTCTAAATCCACCCAAATGAATAATATTAATTTTGTTTAGAAGCCAACTGAATAAATCATCAAAGAGTTTCTCAGACATCTTGTAGCTTTACAGAAATGGAGAATTCGGTAGGGGGAAATTGACACTATTATTGGTCCAAAAGTCACGTAAGAGTTCTGACCAGTCTAAAGTTGAAATTAGTTGGGATTTTACCAAACGACAATGAATAAGGTGACCTTGACAATGATAAGGCATAACAAGAACCTTCAGGGCCCGGTGCAAGAAACCATGAAGTGACCCCCAGGCCCTCAACCACATATTTATTTAGGACACCCATTGGTGGGTTTTGGTGAAATATCAGGGGTTAAAACAGACTCCTGATGTCTCACTTTTGAGAGAGAGAAAGGGGCTGAGGAGATTAATCAGTCCTTTTCTCTGCAGCCTCAGCTGCACATATTGAATGAACAGGAATAGCTCTGTACGGAGCTTCCTGTTAATTTATAAACTAAAGCCTAGCAAACACAGTTTACTATGCCCCAGCTATGAATGAATTAAAAAAATCCAGCGTCAGTGATCGGTATCGATCACTGACTCTATTCATTAAGACAAGGAAGAGGCTGGTAAATGACACAATTACTGGCTTCTTCCCCACTCTCCATCCTGACAGGGGCAAGGAGGGCCAGAGAAGCACATAGAAGCCTGGGGCAGCAGGACAGAGGTTGTGGGAGCAGCATGTGAAGGAACTGATGTTCTCAATTTCCCTCCTGAATGTATGCGGAAGGGAGAGGCGGAGAAGCGGGCATTTAGCAGCTACATGGAGTGATTGATTCTTCGATGTGCTGTCACCCTCCTATCCAGGCATACAGGGGGGCCACACAGGCCCGCTGGAGCATGAAGCCGGGCTGCAATGGTGACCCCTGCGACCCCTGTATGTACGCCCCTGAGGTGACAGATGGTTTGGCCTGTTAGCAAGTACCCAAAATTGTTATATCTCTTAATGAAAGTTTTCATGTGAGTAACTTGTACTCCAACATTTTTCTCAGGTGCTCTGACATGATATTGGCAGAGAAAGGGGCGAGCATTGAGTGATCATTCCCTAATAATGGAAGAGTTTTTGCATTTAACCTCATGTTTGAGGATAGCGGCAGTGAAGTGCTTTCCATGTGAACAGGAAAAATACTAATGTGCATTCACTACATTCACTTGATGTCACCTTTTGACCATGTACACTTGCTGAAATTGGGCATCATTTCTGTGTCTATCTCATGTACTATCTCATATCAAAAAGCCCAATGCATATGACATTTAACAAAGCATTTGCTTCTCTATACTCTGCATTAGGGCAAGTGAAGCACCTGCAACACCTAAAGTATTTAATGTAATAGCATTTTTTGCTTTGATGGGCCCTTCACATCCCCTGATATAGGGGAGATTCAAAACATCGGTTCCTGTGTATGAACCCTTAAGTTACTTATAGGCATAAGAGAACTTTTGCCATTAGGGAATAGGAATCTTTAATGCTTTTGTGAGCCTTCTTGGGGGAAATTTGACAAGGCAGGTTGGATTTTCTTATTGTTTCCTCTGAAATAGGCTATCAGCAGGAATAAACATGGTGTGCTTCAAATGAATCTGCATGTTTGTTCAATCATCTTCCATGTGAAAGATTATTCAGTGGCTGGATCATGCATGCATTAACTTCTGCCATCTAATGTTTATAGATATGTATTTGATTATAGAGATCTTTACTCTATATGTGCTAATCACTATCTCAATCTAACAACTCCATTACCTTGACGAACTTATAAAGATAAACAAAAGAGAAGCATTTATTTGCCTCATTTTTCAGTGCACTAGTCATTAGAATGTAGAGAATTTATAGGCACAGGCTAACAAACACAAAAGGCTCTTTTTAAACAGCATACTATAGTAAACATGTAGAAGCATCTGTAGGTACAATCACCTGATCAGCACTGTGAAAATACACCTCTGAATTATATTAAAAGTGTTCATGATATTTGTTAATGTCTGTGCTTTTGTATTATTTTTTCGTTGTAGCATTTAAAAGATATTTTCACTGGTAAGGGTAATACAAAGAAAGATTTTCCATGTTCTAAAATACATACATTTAATTGTAAATGGGTATAGTGCCCCTATCCTTAGTGGGCCCCAATTCTTTCCATTATTTCCAGATAGCTCAGTAAGAGAAAACAAAATGTACCTGCCTTGCCTTAAAGCAGTGCATAGATGTTTTCTAGCAAATAATGGAGTCCACAACATGTATGGGCAGGAAAAGGCAGATATTGAAGAGGAGTCTAGCAGGCTGCACACTACGAGTGGGGACAGATAAATACAGTTAGGTCCATATTTATTTGGACACAGGCACAATTTTAGATTTTTTCAGGTATTTACCAAAATATATTCAAGCTATAGTTAAGTAATGGATATGGGCTGAAAGTGCACACTCTCAGGTTTAATACATCCAAATCGGAAGAAGGATTTAGGAATTACAGCTCTTAAGAATAGCCATTCTCCCTTCTTCAAGGGATCAAAAGTAAATGGACAAATAAATCAAAAGCTGATGGTCAGGTGTGGGCTACTCCTTCATTATTTCTTCATCAATTAAGCAGGTAAAAGATCTGGAGTTGATTCTAAGTGTGGTATTTGCATTTGGAATCTATTGTCGTGAACCTATATAACTCATTCAAAAGGAACTGTCTATGCAATTGAAACAGGCCATTGTAAGGCTTCAAAAAATAAACAAATCCATCAGAGAGGTAGCAAACATTAGGAGTAGCCAAATCAACAGTTTGGTACAATCTGAGGAAAGAAGAACGCACTGGTGAGCTTAGCAACATAAAAAAGCCTGGACGTCCACGGAAGACAACAGTGGTGATCGCAGAATCTTCTCTATGGTAAAAAAAACATTCATAACATCCAGACAAGTGAAGGACACTCTCTAAGAGGTGGGTGTATCATTGTCAAAGTCTACAATCAAGAGACAACTTCAGGAGAGCAAATACAGATAGTTCACCACAAAGTGCAAACCATTCATAAGCCTGAAGAATAGAAAGGCCAGATTAGACTTTGCCCCAAAAAATCTATAAAAGCCAGACCAGTTCTGGAAAAGCATTTTTTGGACAGATGAAACTAAGATTAATCTGTACCAGAATGACGGGAAGAAAAAAGTGTGGTGTAGGCTTGGAACAGCTCATAATCCAAAGCACAAAATGTCATGTGTAAAAGCTTGCAGTGTGATGGCATGGGCACGCATGGCTTCCAGTGGCACTGGGTCATTAGTGTTTATTGATGATGTGACAGAAGACAGAAGCAGCCGGATGAATTCTGCAGTGTTTAGAGATATACTGTCAGACCAGATTCAGCCAAATGCAACAAAGTTGATTGGACAGCGCTTTACAGTACAGATGGGCAATGATCCAAAACACACTTCAAAAGCAACCCGGGAGCTTTTGAAGGATAATAAGGGTAATTTTCTGCAATAGCCGAGTCTATGACCTGATCTCAACCCAATTGAGCATGCATTTCACTTGCTGAAGGCAAAACTAAAGACTGAAAGACCCACACACAAAGAACAACTGAAGACAGCTATAGTTAGAGCCTGGCAACGCATCAGAATGGAGGAAACACAGTCTTTGGTAAGGTTCATGGGTTCCAGACTTCAGGCAGTCATTGCCAGTAAATGATTCTCTACAAAATATTAAAGATGAACATTTTATTTATGATTATATTTATTTGTCCAATTACATTTGAGCCCCTGGAAATGATGGGACTGTGTATAAAAATGGTTGCAGTTCCTAAAACTTTAATTGATATTTATGTTCAACCCCTTGAATTAAAGCTGAACGTCTGCTCTTCAAATTAATTTGGATTGTTTAGTTTTGTTAACCGTGAATAATAATTAAGATTTAATATCTCAAAGATATGATGTGGGTTAAACAAGAGTTCTTTTGACCAAGAGTGAAAGCTTTAACATAATAATATTTATTGTAGTATTGTTGGTAATCTATCTAATACACAGAAAATATTAGTATAAAGTGAAATAATTACATGGAGGAATACAGAGTATATTCCTTTAAAACATTAATGTACAAACATATTCAGTTACAAGTAAAACAGACCTTTTCCCATAATTACCTTTTAGTCCCACCCTGACGGCTGCTGTTCCATAAAGAGAGCTTCCCCCTCCCATCTCCTCCGAGTATATCCCTGCATGCTGATGCCCATTGGTTACTACATAAGTCAGACCCCTTTAATGCAAATCCTAGTGACTATTATGGGCTGGAGATTTAATTGAATTTTCCCAGGAAGTTAAGTATTGATTATGGGTTGGCCTCCTTTCATTGCATATCCCAGCATGGGATCCTTTGAAGTGAGTATGTGTAAAACAATGAGGTTTGGCTCTCCATTGTTTGTATACATAAATCTAGGCACTGAAATGTCTGCTCTTAACAAGCACTTATGTGACGCCCTTTTGCATGCCTTCCATAGATGCAAGCTAAATGAAATATATTCATAATTACAATATTTTACAGCTATTAGTGGAGATTACACATAAACCCACAAGGCAACCGTTTTAATTTTATTCTGGTGGCATACAGAGCCAAAAGTATGAAAATTGTGCCTGTGTCCAAATATATATGGACCTAACTGTATATACTCTTACAAGTACTGGTGGGGATTAGGGCCCTCTAAAGCTAAGTGCCCTTGCCCTTTATGAATACAAAAACACATTACGGCAGTTTACCATTAACACAGCCACTGACCTTATCTGTTCCCTGATTACAATGTGTTACTTTATTAGTACGTGAGACTATCAGACTTTTCTAAAAGATCAAGAAGTGAGTAACTACTTTATCTTGCTTAGTGGTCAGAAGCGGTGATTATTATTTATTTGAGACGGACAGTGAAGAGGAAGAAGATGATGACAATAAAGATGACGATGAACTAAGGAAGAAATCTGCTTTCCAGGTAGGTTTAGACCAGGAAGTGTAAGCATTGTGCACGATTAGCACATTTTTTCGCTGTAAGGGAACGCTTGTATAATTTTGTACATAGAGTATCTGGTTCTGTTTTTATATGTTTACTGCTGAAATGAACACTCGATTCATTCAGTTTCAATGCTGCTTGCACATAGCATTGACAAAACCCTTCATTGTGAGAAAGGTGTTTTTGGTGTAGGCCTGTCTTCACTTTTACTGGGAGAAATTCTGAAAAATTAAAGCTTTAAATCAAACTTTATTTTTCAGTAAAACAGGAAAGAAGAAAGTGAAGAGGCGAATTTTGGCATTGCTTTAATTTGCTTAATCTGTGATACATTTTATTAAGTTGATGTCAGTTTTTTCTTTCTTCAGGGTAATAATTTATATGGCAATTGTTTAAAAAGGAAGTTGAAAAAATATTAAGATATAACACCTAAATGGGTTTTCTAGCACTATAAGCTAAAAGGCGATGACTTTTTCAAATTTTCTTGCATTTTTTACTAAATATATTTTGTCTGTCTAGCCTTTTAGTTTGTTTTCAAATTCATAAGCATACGTTCTTATGTATATTCTATTAACTTTATGAAAAATATACTCTGTTACTTTATATTTATATGCTCCTTTGCAGAAAAAAATAGCAGAACATGCTTAAACTGCTCTGAAATGGGTGGCAAAAATGTAAAACTTGAAATATATGCTTTTAGCTAGTAACCATGGAAGGAAGGAAAGCAATCATAGTAATATATTTACTAAATGTATTCATAGATCATGTCCTAGCCAAGAAAATTAATGAGTTAACTGCAGCCTGAAAACCCTTTTAAAGTGACCATATCAATAAATAGTAAGAACTTGACATCACTCAGATGATGATCTTGGTGCTGCTTGCTTTCAAGGCTAGTATGCAGCAGAATAGGGGTAATTAGTGTTAGAGTTTAGATTGGGGTTAGGTTTGGTTGTTGCTATATTTAGACATTTAAAGGGGTAGATCTCTGAGCAAGTAAAAGAATTAACATTTCAGTAACTGCTCATTAAATAAATACAGTACAGGTATTATATATTTTGTTTAACAGGCACTCCCATGCATGATGCTTTACAAACTTTAACACAATAATAACCTCTGCTCTAATTCAAACACATGTATCATATATACAGTCATTAATGTGTGTTCACAACTAATGTTAAGCTTGCTGTCAATGTGCTTGTTTAAGATTTAGTCATTATCATTAATGTTCACTGTTTTCTACTAATTCCTATTGCTTTGTCCTTCTTTTAGAGAGCTATTGGAAAATTTGCTTCAGCCATTTTAGCCTTGCCAAAGTCTGTCATTAAACTGCCTAAAACAATTCTTCAATATTTAATCAGAGCTGCAAAGGTATACACCAGGAATTTCAATAGTATGTACAAACTGTGCTGTAGGAGTAGAGTGTTAGTGTCTATACCCTCTCAAATGCCTCATTTGTACTTTCTCCATATGCATTTTCTGGGCATGTATATAAACAAAATTTGGAATGTACACAATTGACCACAATTTGATAATGACACGATTTATTTAGTCCTCTGCCATTTTATTTTTCAAAGCACATGCCCTTTATTCAATGTTTATTGTTACTGGGGAAATGCAAATGTAAGCATTGCTCTCTTTCCATGATTTCATATTTATTGTTGATTAATCGTAACATCGTGCATGCATCCTCAAGGGTAGATAGTTTTTTTTCTACATTCTTCTCAGAAAGCTGGTAAGAAAAATATTAAATTAGGCAGCCATGCTGCAATAATGTTTTTTTTTAAAAAACAACAAGCTGCTATACTGTAAAGTTAAGGTGCAAGAGTACATTACTTAGATGTAAGAGTGCTTACAGCTACTGTGATACATAAGTGGTGCAAACCACGAGGGAAAGTCTGGTGATAGGTGTTGTTATACGTGCTCTAATCACGCACATAACTTTCCCAGTGTGTGAATAGAAATTTAAAACAAACTTTTAAAACGTCTTTGTTTTGGTATAAAGAATTGCATCCATCAGACATTGAGGCCGCGTACACACGGTCGGTCCAAACCGATGAAAACGGCCTGAAGTCCAGTTTCATCGGTCCAAATCGACCATGTGTACGGCCCATCGGTCCGTTGTCCTTCGGTCAAAAATGTTAGAACTTGCTTTAAAATCGAACCGATGGACCGCTGCCCGATAGGTCCAAACCGATGGTTAGTACACAAAAGCATCGGTTCAAAACCCACGCATGCTCAGAATCAAGTTGACGCATGCTTGGAAGCATTGAACTTCGTTTTTTTCAACACGTCATGTGTTTTACGTCACCACGTTCTGACTCGATCGTTTTTTTAACTGATGGTGTGTACGCACATCAGACCATCAGGCCACTTCAGCGGTGAACCGATGAAAACGGTCCGTCGGACCATTCTCATCGGTTTGGATCGACCGTGTGTACACGGCCTGAGGGTTCACAAGAATGATGTAAATTAAAGAAATGTCATCCATGTTGAGTGGATGGCTTTTTCCAATTTGCAAAGATAAAGTTGACAACATTTTTGCAAAAGTTTTCTACTTTTCTGGTCAATGCTGTGTTATTCTAATGGTGCTTGGAAAATACCAAACCCAAAAGTTAATCAAATGTATACCAAAAATGAGCACCAAGTCCTAGTTGTCTAGTGTAAAAAATATTGGCCAGTCCTGGATGGCCAATTCATGCTATATTACATTTTTCTGATGCCCAATGAAGTAGTATACTTTCAATCACTAATGTCAAATAGAAGATTAATTCCCAAGGCACTTGTAAGGGCTTATGTAAATGGGCAAAGGCACTGTTAGATACATTCTTACATCAGCCTGAGATATTTCTAAGATCATTACATTTTTGGAATATACAAACGCAGGGCTGTCTGTTGGATTTAGAATTATGCAACTGATGAATCCTGATATCCTTGATTTGTGAATGGCATGTTTTCTTGCAAATTTGACAGATCTACATGGAAGTATCAGGGTGAATCATGCATTTGTGAAATTGCATATTCTGTGGATTTGACCATCTGGTATAAGCCCTGTATCAGCCTTTATTCATGTGGGTATCTGACAATGATAGAAATGTTGTAAGTCAGAACTGCACCAGACTTTTCTATGGAGGTTATTAAATTTGATGGGGGATGGATGGAGTTAAAGATTTTGAAACAATACTCTGAGTGTCTGATGTACTGAATTGCAAACTGAGGTAGCATTCGTCAAGTGAAAGTTGGCTCAACTTACTATACTGTAAAGTAAAGCGTTAGCCATGGGTTCATGTTATTAGCTATTTCAGAGTTAGCATTGACTGAAAAGAGGCCAGCCACTCTTCTGCAAACTATCACCTTCACATTAACAGGTTGATCTCCAATGTATTCATGCTCCAGAAACTAATATATATAAAAAATTGTGTCTTAGGTCTGTTGTATTTACTTGTGTTTTAGGTCTGTTAAAATACTGCGCAGCTGATTGAATCAGTGGTGTACAAAAAAGAATCAATTTACTAAAACTGGAGAGTGCAAAATCTGGTCTAGCTCTACATAGAAACCAACCGGCTTCCAAGTTTTTTGTTAAAGGTTAATTGAACAAGCTGAAGTTAGAAGCTGATTGGCTACCATGCACATCTGCACCAGATTTTGCACTCTCCAGTTTTAGTAAATCAACCCCACTGTGATTTTACATTTAGCATTTCCAAAAATGCTTTTAAAACATTGCTTAGGCAATTTTGGTTGAGTGCCTAGTGCTCCAGAAGACTGTCATGGATAGGGACAACCATTTCCTTATCTTTAATGGGAAAATAATTTACAAACCTGGTACCTGAAAGTTGTGCTTATTGTCCTTATATAAAATCTGTTTGAAAGTATAATAATCTCCAGCTTCTCTGAGATCTGGTTTGGTTATATCCTTTTGTGTATGCATTTTGGGAGCTGCATGTACTAATGCATGATGACAATATTTCTCTAATTTGCTTTTTGTGGTGTCTTGCATGTTGCCATTTTTATGCAATGCCAATTAACAGCATTTTCATTTGTTAGCACAAATGATAATCTGTCTATGATCTGTCCATGATAATCCTTTATCCTTTATGAAATGTATTATTTTGTCTGTAAAAACATGTAGGAAATTGTATTACGATTATGATTTAGTTATAGTTCAGCTTCAAACATTTTTAAGAACATTGATCATAGAAATACTTACAAGTACAACATCCAGATAATAGCTAAGTCAATTAATGTACAATGTATATTTCAGTATAAAATTAAGTTTGCTGGAAGAAAATAAAGGGGCATTATATCAACATATGCAACGGGTTTATGATTGGTACAAGTAAATTGAATTTAAAAGGATGTTCTGCTTTTATTGAATAAGTAAACATTCTTTTTGAGAGCCATGTATAGTTGCTGTGGAGGTTTCCAACCCACACTTACTTCTAGAATTTCAATCCAAAAACCTCTCTAATGTCCATAACTAAAGACATTGGGGTTTATTTATTAAAACTGGAGCGTGCAAAATCTGGTGCAACTCTTCATTGAAACCAAACAGCTTCCAGGTTTTATTGCCAAAGCTTAACATGAGCTGAAGTTAGAAGCTGATTAGCTACTTATACTGGTGCACACAGAATCTGGCGATTCAGTATCCAACTTCAGCTTGCGGAATTAACCACTTCAGCCTTCAAAGGATTTACCCCCTTAATGACCGGGCCATTGCTTGTGATATATGGCACTGCGTGGCTTTAACTGACAATTGTGCGGTCATGCAACGTTGTACCCAAACAAAATTGATGTCCTTTTTCCCATAAATAGAGTTTTCTTTTGGTGGTATTTGATCACCTCTGCGGTTTTAATTTTTTGTGCTATAAACAAAATAGACTGAAAATTTTGAAAACAAAACAATATTTTTTACTTTTTGCTATAATAAATATCCAAAAAATTAAAAAAAACATTTCTTCATCAGTTTAGACCAATATGTATCCTTCCACATATTTTTGGCAAAACAAATCGCAATAAGTGTTTATTGATTGGTTTGCGCATATTTATGGCCTTTTTGTTTTTTAACTAGTAATGGCAGGGATCAGCAATTTTTAGTGGGACTGCAACATTGCAGTGGACAGATTGGATACTTTTGGCACTTTTTGTGACCAGTGACATTTATGCAGCGATCAGAGAGCTATAAAAATGCACTGATTACTGTATAAACGACACTGTCAGGAAAGAGGTTAACACTAGGGGGTGATCAAGCAGTTGAATGTGTTCTCTGGGAGGTGTTTCTAACTGTGGGGGGAGTGAACTGACTGGGAGTACAGAGAGATCGCTGTTCCTAATCACTAGGAACAGACAATCACTCTGTACTCCCCTGACAGAACGGGATCTGTTTGTTTACATTGACAGATCCCCATTCTAGCTCTCTTTGGAGCAATCGCAGGGGTGGCTGGGGACATGGGCATCGGCTCCAACGCTGCGCCGCGTGCATGTCTTTGGCACCATGTGCATGTCCACTGTGTCTATTGCACAAAGCGATGTACAACTATGGCGATTTGCGCAATAGAGCCGACCTGCTGCAGTATGACTACGGTGGCTGGTTGGCAAGTGGTTAAGCTTTGACAATAAAACCTAGAAGCTGATTGGTTACTATGAACAGCTGCACCAGATTCTGAGTTCACCAGTTTTAGTAAATCTACCTCACTTTGAGTAAAATTGTCTGGACATTCCTATTAGACCTACATACACAGAAATTAATCATCATTAAAACTAAGATAGTAACTACATTTTTTAACTTCTAGGAAGCATTTTGTGAGATAAATATAAAGGCTGCCATTGATGATCTTTTTTGAAAATGTTATTTGCCAGGCCAGAATATTTTCTAAATCACTGGTCTGGAACAATTGATATACACCAGCTGGTCTGACATCATTCTGAATTAATGTTTCTGAAATGTTGTACCCTTCAGTAAAGATAGAGGACCAGCATGGGGGCAATGCAGTATTTTCAGAAAGAGGACAGCACTAACAACAAACTGACAGAGATTTCAACTCTTCCACACTGCAATAAACCAAATCTTTTTATGGGAAAAATTCCTGCAATATTATTCCCAATGTAGAAAGGCCATAGGCTCAGCAGAAGAGTTTGGCATCTAGCATTTTCAGAAGAGTATTGGGAATAGAAATAGATTTATTGTTCATTGCAGGTTCCCCTGTAGGCATTAGGAAAGGGAGATCTATTTAATAAAACATATGGCAATTTAAATTGTGGTTTGCAGCACCCCTATGTCACCAGAACGCACCTTCTCAATGCACATATGTATTTATAAAATGATATTAGTAAGCTGCATAAATAAAGATTAACGGTTAGTTATTCATTATTACTAAGTTTGTACTTTAAAATATAAAAAGCAGTTTTAAAAGAAGCAACTGTGTAACGTATAGCTATGTTACTTAGTTTCCTGCCATGATTTTTCTATTGCAGGTTATAGCTTGTGCAGGTTATAGTGCATTTTTTAGCGCACTTTTAGCGCATTTTTAGCGCACTTTTAGTGCATTTTTAGTGCATTTTTAGCTTGTTCTAAGTTTTTAAAAATCCTTAAAAACTCATGCACAAACTCATGCACAAATGCAAACATAGAGACAAAATATGTGACTGTACCACGTACACAGAAATTATTATATAGAAAAAAAGCTTTTGACAAGCAAGATGCTTTGGGCAGATCATGTCTAAGGAATACATGTAGGGTAAATAGGAAATGTTCATTATAGTATTAATAATGAAATACTTTTTGTAGGTGGTTACTTATTTATATTTATTTTTATAGTATTTTCAGTGCTTGCCAAGTTAATGTATCTTTTTAAACAGAATCTTTTTACACAACAAAAATTTGTATAAGGAAATTTGGATGGAAGCAGCTATTTAGCAACTTGGCGACTACATATTGGTATTTGGTTAGTAAACAGACGTAAAGTTTACATAACAAAGTGAATGTTCACTTATCTTACTAAATAAATTGAAGCTGCCTTTAACTATGAATATCCAAACAGCTACAGGGTATTGTCCTTGATTGGGTGAATATTTCTTTTATAAATCAGTCCAGAAAGTTCAGTTAGGGAATATATGTTTTGCATGGCAGATTCTTTATCTACACCCTGGATTAAAGTGTAACTAAACTCAAAAACAAAAATTAAGCATTTCCAACCTACTAGTCCTTAGGCCCCGTACACACGACCAGTTTCCTCGGCAGAATTCAGCTTCCGACCGAGTTTCTGGCTGAATTCTGCCGAGGAAACTGGTTGTGTGTACACTTTCGGCCGAGGAAGCCGACGAGGACCTCGGCGAGGAAATAGAGAACATGTTCTCTATTTCCTCGTTGTTCTATGGGAGGTTCTCGGCGGCTTCAGGGCTGAACTGGCCAAGGAACTCGATGTGTTTGGCACGTCGAGTTCCTCGGTCGTGTGTACGAGGCCTTAGATGTGATGGCTGCATTGGTTTTCATTTTTCAGGAACATTTTTAGCAATAAAATAAGTTTTGATCTTGCCATGGTGTCTTGTCTTTGTCTCTTCCTGTGAGATGAACTAAAAGGAAAATCAATGTTATATTTCTTGTGTAAACTACTTATCTGATCACCCTCATGTAATTATTCTCATTACCCCCATGTAACGGAGATGAACAAAGGAAAACATGTTTTAAGTTCAGCCTGGGTGGCAAACTTGACTCCCTGGGTAGCTACTCAGGGACAGGAAGTGTGTTGTTCTAAGGAATACCAGGTGAAAATAAAGGGGGGAAGCCTGAAAAAAATGTAGTCGGTACATCTAAGCAACTAGTAAGCTGAAATATAATACATGTTTGTTTTTAGGTTTAGGCTATTAACGACCTTAAGGTTTAACCTCCCTGGAGGTATTATTATGTCAGATTTTTGATGCTGAAAGCGGTACAATGTTTTGCATGGAAATTTGGCGTTTTATATTGTAGGCCTGTAATTCTTAGAAATAACTCACTTAAATCTGTCCAAACAAGAGTCTATTAGACATCCCGGGTATGATAAAGTTTGAAACACGAAATCATTAATTATTATATAATAAATAATTATAACAAATAATAATAAAAATGATTCAATAATGTAATCAAATCAAAAACACTGTCATTACTTTCAGTGTTTGATGATGAATTTCCCCACAAATCACTATCGCTCAATTCTGAAAGTGATTCTAATTTATTATCGCTGTTCTCTAGCTGGTCTAAAAGCACTTTTGACATAAAGGGACACTTTTTGGTTGCTATGGACAATCTCAAGTTTCCAGGCAGAAAGAACAGTAGTTATAATATAAAACTGCATGCAGGACACTGGACAAAGCACTAGGGACAAAGAGGATCTGTAATTATTTGATACAGTACTGTAATCTGTAAGATTACAGAGTACTGTATGTATACTGTGTTTTTCACTTTTTGAATTTGGTGCCGAACTCTGTCCCCGTGCGTCGCAGTGCTCGCAGGGAACGGAGCTCGGCACTGTGAAACGAGCGAGACACGGCGGCTCGCACACACAGCGGGGAGACATCACAGGATCCAGGGGACAAGGTAAGTAACCTGTACAAGTGTGGCTCGGGGTTACCGCTTTTGGTACTGAAAATTCACCTCGAGCCACACTCTGGATTAATGCTAGGGAGGTTAATTTGTCACTATTGGTTCAGTTCCCTAAACTACAGTGCAGATATTGTTGGTAGAGTTAATATTTTATTGGCAAGACTCCCAAATGGGTGGATTTGATAAAGGAGTAAATTATGTAAAAATGAATGTTCACTTGCATATGTTATGTGTGTTAACTTTGAGTGCCCATGTGGTAGAAAATAAATGGGATGCGTACACATAATTTAATAATTTAAGTGCTTGAGTTTCACTTAATTCTCTAAGCATCCACTTGCAAAGTAAAAATACTGAACTCCTTTAGTAAATCAACTCAATAGTATCAATATTTACAGAACAAAGCATTCTTCCTATATCTTGATTGATTATCCTACCCAGATATCGACTGACCAGTTTCCATATTAGAATATATATATAACTATCCGTTTCCTATGTAATATTGATATTTCATTAAAACAGTTGTGTTTGTTTTAGTTTATTTATCAAGCCTGGATTACAGATCCTAAAACAGCCCTGAGACAAAGGCGTATGGAAAGCAAAGAAGAAAAACAGAGGGAAATGAGACGCAAGGCAACCTCAGAAGGTACAGCTCACCATATCAAAACATCAATATATAATCAATAGGCTTTTTTAGATACATCAGAGTTACAAAGCAACAATGTTTTTATTAGAGATTGCACATATATACTAAAGTTTTAATTTAATATGCAAATAATCACACCCAGTCAAAAGGTTGTTTAGTTGAATGTAATGTGCTTATTAGGAGCATTTTCTGAATGCAGTGAGCCAGCACTAAAATAAGTAGTGTTGGCAACCCACTTATACTTCACTCTTACCAGTTGGCTGCTAGACAAGAATAGTCTTATAGGAAGGAAGGTCTCATGCTTCTCCATATCTTCAAGTGCCAGGTATTGTGGACAGCTATGGAGGAGGAAAGTGTGCTTGTGAGGTGAGTATAAAGCCCCTGTACACATGGGCTAAATGCCAGCCGACATCGACTTGTTCAATAAAAAACAGCCGATATTCGGCCAGTGTGTTCAGCTGGCTTCTGTCTGACAAGCATGCTGGAAAACCAGCAGCCAACCCACTCTCGATCAGTGCTCTCAGCCAATGACTGAGAGTGCTGACAAGAGTGTTCTGGCGGGGGAGCTGTCCCCCTGTCAGAACACAACAGCTCAGCGGTGGAGATCAATGTATTAACATTGCATCATTAGTACAGCAGCCGGAGAGGACAGTTTTTTTATTCAACCTGCTGGGTTGAACATAAAAAACTAATCAGAATAAAGAAAAGGGATGGTCAGCACTCAGGATGACATCCAAAATTTTTATTTTTTTTATTAAATGCATGTACACAGCTTTTAAACAGCCTACACATTTTGGACGTTAGACCTTAGTCATGTCGGAAGGTTGCAGCGCCTATACACCTGTTTTCCATAAAAAAAAGAATACAGTAGTGTGCAACAGGCTTAAAGGAGTTGTGTAGCCCTTTAGAGAGACAATGGGCAAGGTGATAGTGTCACTTTAAAGCACACGCACTTTGTAGCACTTCAGGGCAGTAAGTAGAATTTACAAATAAAGTTACCCCATTAAAATATATCATTACAAATTATACAATTATACATACAAATATTTTATTTTTAAATTAACACAGACTGAAAATATTA